>NC_058086.1:147508539-147823866 GCF_014858855.1 Bufo gargarizans
CTCAACTTAGCTACTCATGAGCTAAAATTAAGTGGTTGCCGAGAACCAGCATCATAATCATTGCAGCCTAGGGCTTGAAAAGAGTCAAATCTACTTGACAAGAGTCATGGTTATTCAGAATCTCTTGCACTCCCCACCAATTTGATGATGGTTGGCAGTTCTCTCCTAGACAGAAAGGGAGAAAACTAGGTAGAAGACTGTCAGCCATCAGCAGGTGGGCAGGGAGAGCAAGAATTCTTGAATAACCATGACTCTTCTCAGGTGGCCAGGACAATTTTTTAGTCTGCAATGATTGTGATGTTGGTTCTCAGCAACCATTTACTTTTGACTTTTAAATGACAGACCTCTGAAATCCACTCACCTGTCTCTACTTTATTCTGCCATTAGTATGGGCAGCATAAAGTTGACGACAAGTTCCCTTTAAATAAGTCAGGCATAAGTGGAGTTTACTTTCAAATCACTTCTTACTATTAACTACTCAGTTCTGGCTCCCGGTCATCACTAGATTTCTGGCCCAAATCTGTCAATTTCCATATGGACTGCTGTAGGTTACGTGCATGGCTGCAGCCAATTACTAACCTCAGTGGTGATGGTATGCCAAGCAGCACGTCACAACTGGGTCATATACTGATTGGCAACACTGCACTGCTGAGCCCAGTCATTGACTGCAGTGGCACATATAACCCTTTCCATGCGGAAGTTGACGGACAGGGTTCAGAAGACAGCCCAGGAGCTAGAGCCCTCCTCTGCGCAAACTAAATAAACACCAAGTACCAAGTTGTCTTGGTACTGCAAACCACTCATTCCCTTAAAGGGGCTATTTCAGGGGGCATGTCCTTTGTCAGGGATTGAGTCCTTTCTGCTGCAACTGGTGGCAGTTGAAGGATGGAACTGAGCATGTGCGTCCACCTTAGTGAAGTGGACAAAGAAATTAAAAACAGAGCAAACAGCAAGTGGCGGTATATGGATAGATTTAATTGAATAACTCAGTGGCTATAATACATTTTTTATTACACACAATGAGAAAAGTATTCAGATCAGGTTCTAGTTTGAAAACTGTAGAGTATTATTTTTTTGTAGGAGAACCCCTTTAATTACCTTGGTCACACTTCTCTGCATCCACCTAGTTCCGCTCTATCCTTCTCATACACAATGCATACCATGTGTGATCTGACTAGCGATTTGTACAGAGGCAACACTATTGGGGTCATTTATTATCCAGACTTTTCCCCAAAAGGGGGTGTGGTGTGGGTGGGGAACGGGACAGCAGCCCCATCTCATTCATCATTTTCTACACTTTTTTTAGGCTTAGAAAATGGTCTAAATGTAAGCTGACTTACATCTACACTGGCGCTGGATTCACCGAAGTTATGTTGAGGCCGGCGCCTCTTCATAACTTCAGCAGATCTGAGGGGCTTATTAAGACCGGTGTCGAAAATGTCAGTCTTAATAAATGACCCCCTATGTACTTGTCATGAGCATCTGTGCCTCTTTTGATGCATCCAATCATTTTATTTGTCTTGCTAGCAGCTGCCTGGCATTGGTAACTACAGTTAAGTTTACTGGCCACCAGTATCTCCAAGTCTTTGAATGCCAGCTCTTCCAGGCGTTTTACTATTTATTACTTACTTGTACATTTTGTTTCCTCAGCCCAAGTGCATGACCTCACGTTTAGCCACTGAATAGAGTTTACATTATTTTGCCCCACACTTTAAATAACGCAGCATTTCCCACTTGGTTCCATGTAGACGGTCACACAGCACGAGAAATGCCTCACGATTATAACCGCTCTAGGTTCTCCATGTGTCCACGTGCCCTAGGGTCATCATGGGATGAGGGCACTCTCTAAATGGCAGATAGTATCTGTTAAATCTGCTTCTCTCCTAACCCCCTGTGAGTTTTTATATAGATGACCGGAGGGGGAAAAACTCCAATAGGAAGAAGAAATGGTGGGAGTTAATTACAATCTGGCACTAAAAGTGTAAATAAAGGAAAAAAGGGAGATAATCAGGCGATGTCCCCAGGACCTTCTTCACCTTCGCTGACATGCAGAACAGCCAGCATCTCTATTTAAAAGCTAATTTTGTGAGTCTCAGGTTAAAAGGGGTTAACAGCGTCTTGCCTGTAACACATGATTGGTCTTTATGAGGTTACCGTGTGCGTCTGTCTGAGGCCTACAGATGATGCTAAAGAGACTATAATGACAGCAATTCAAAGCAATCTAATTATGCAAACGCGAGGCTAAACAATTTCATCATCCCTAAATTAGATCGTCTTAATGAGATAAAGACACCAATTAATCCTGAATTAATTTCAATAGCCCATTTCAGGCAAACACTTTAATATGCAAATGTAAATGAGAAACAAAGCCTTGCGTGCACTGGCAGAGTTCAGGAACCTCTGGGTTTGCAGCTGGCCGAGGTGTAAGCAGAACAGCGGCACAAGCGCACAAATGGCTGGCAGATAAGGCCCATTTAACACAGTCAGGTCATGTTAGCTACTTGTTGTATATTTATTCCCGTTGTTTCCCTATTTAGGGTTCCCTTATGTCTGTCACAAGCAATTGTTTCTGTTCTTTTCCAGCACCGGGCTTGTAAATCCTTCAGCGTGGAGCTTGTATCATGCATGTTTTTTGAATGTGGATGTGTTTAAACGCTCGCCGGCAATCTAATCCGAAATAAATGCAGTGTTAAACTAGCAATCTATATCCAAAACTCCATAATGCAATCTCTCCAGTCACCCATCTGTGACGTGGTTGACCGTACAACATAACATTGCAGAAGCAGAAAGGAACGGGCTAAGAAGCGTTTGACTCTTTCGCTGCCAGCCATGCAGCCGTTCTGGCGGCCTCCCATGGCAATGCGTTGGTTAAGCATTCATTAGCAGAGATGATTTGGAAGTGTTGGAGCATAATAACATCGGCCTGTGTTATGGGAGGCGAGCAATTCTCCCAGGGAGCCTCGCAGGCTCTCTCGTTTATTAATGAGCAGCTTTCCTGTGTTACTGAGATGTATTGGGTTGGGACTCCCCTAAGTCAGAGCCTCGGACATACACAGCTAGGACTTTTTTTTTTTTAATTTACCTGTCAGGCTGTGGGGAATACGGGATCATCTTAGATAGCTGCGTCAATAAAACCGAGCAGTCTACTAGCGCGCGCCGCCCGGTCTTGAAGAACGAGGCCAAGGCCTATGATTTAAGATTAGCTTCATTTTGTTCTGGAAGAAGATTTAAAATTGTAAGCCATTTGCAGACAGGATCGTTCATGGGTGGTCGGTCACAGTATATGGCACCTATTAGTTCTACCCGTTACGAAGCTTTGAACCGACACTTAGGAGACACTCAGTTATTTAAGAAATTATGGAGCAAAACGCAAGGGGGAAACACCTGGACTTGACTTTCTTCTTCCATGAGCTGAATAAATTCTGGAGGCATCATAAAAGTATATAGGAAAAAAAAGATCTGCTAAAGCATTTTACAAAGGGGCAAGGAGGACTGGTCCACAAGACATGGTGATTATGCAATCTTCTAACCCGATTCTGCATTCAGCTTCTCGACTGACCTTTGTGATAAAGGGGCCAGTATAATTAAGATGATATACCGTATTCTCCCAGATGAAGAAAAGATGAAAAACAGTCTTGGCTGAGAGATGGAAGGACGGAAATGACATTGATTTTACGACAAGCTGATGTGCTGGTGCCAGTACCCAGAACGTTTCAATTATCTCAGAGCAGAGTGAAGAGCGGGAGGTGCCTTGCTCATTTTCACCTGCGAAATTCTCCCATGTAGCACTGCAGCAGCTGCGTTACCGTTATTTCCGTCCTCTCTCGTCCTTTTAGAGCTGAATGACTCGATATGCCCTTCAAGCTTCAGTGACTCTAGAGCCGCAGCACTACGAGCTCATATGTTATAAAATAGAGAAGATTATTAAGGGCAGTCTCAAGGGTAAGAATATTCCCTTGGAACAAAACAGTGATGGCTTATTATTGGAACTGTCCAACAGTTCATGACAAATTTGGCCACTAGAGTGGGTTACCAGTTTACCCACCAACGTGACCTAGTCAGATGGGCGCTTATTGAATAGTCATCATGCAAACATTACCAATGTCATTTATGTTGATTATTATATTTAATTGAAATCCAAGTGCATGGAGGGATTTTCATATACTGTATGTAAAAGGCAAAACGTATGACATTAGTCATTAATATATTATATTGCTTGCATTGCAACAGGCAGCTTAGCTATGTTCCTTTTTCAAATCCCAAGGCTTGTTGGAAAGTCAGATCTCACAGGGAGCCATTTCCAATAGGTGGCACTGACGAGAGAGTTCTCTTTCTTGGAAGATGCGTCTTTGCATATTCAATTCCCATGGAGCACAGACAGTAAG
This sequence comes from Bufo gargarizans, assembly GCF_014858855.1. NCBI lineage: Eukaryota > Metazoa > Chordata > Amphibia > Anura > Bufonidae > Bufo > Bufo gargarizans. The sequence continues at coordinate 147,512,925 of NC_058086.1, forward strand.
TTTCCATACACGACTCGTCTCTTTAAGGAGATTCAGCACCCTGCCTAAGGCTACTTTCACACTAGCGTTTTGCCTTTCCGTTTGTGATATTCGTTCAGGGCTCTAACAAGCGGTCCGAAACGGATCAGTTTTGCCCTAATGCATTCTGAATGGGAAAGAATCCACTCACAATGCATCAGTTTGCCTCCGTTCCGTCTCCATTCCGCTTTGGAGGCGGACACCGCAGCGTTTTGGTGTCCGTCTGGCGAAACTGAGCCAAACGGATCAGTGCTGACGCACAATGTATGTCAAAGGGGATGGATCCGTTTTCTATGACACAATCTGGTACAACAGAAAACGGATCCGTCCTCCATTGACTTTCGTCTTGGCTGTGTTAAAGATAATACAAACAGATCAGTTCTGAACGAATGCAGACGTTTGTATTATCTGAACAGATCCGTCTGTGCAGATCCATGACAAATCAGCACCAAATGAGAGTGTGAAAGTAGCCTAAGCCAGATATCCATTTTTATACAGCTGTTTTGAGATGCTTGCTCCTTATCAGAATGTAGTAGGATTCTGGCTGACTCAGTACGATGCCTTGAAGCAGCTTTGGCAGGGTGCTGGAGACCTGTCCTGTAGTCATGTATGGAGACTTATTGGCAATACTCCATGGGAAATGAATATGCAAAGAGGTATATTCCAAGAATGAGAACCATCTTGCCAGTGCTACATATTGGAAGTGGCCCCCTGTGAGTCAAGATCCGACTTTCCAACAAGCCTTGGGATTTGAAAAGGGAAGATAGCCAAGCCAAATATCAATCCACAGAGAGCCATTTAGCTATTTTGGGGTACTTGCCCCTCATCAGTATGGAGTAGGATTCTGGCTGGTTCAGTGCGATGCCTTGAAGCAGCTTAGGCAGGGTGCTGGATCTCCTTAAAGAGACCAGTGCTGTGTGGAGAATTACTGGAAGTAATAATAGAAAAAAGTGAGGGGCACTCCGTATAAGGGAACAGGAAACGGTAGTAAGAGGTACAAATTTAATATAGCATCAGATCATCATACATAAAAACATTGTATCAGTACAATAAAATATATAAAGGAAGGCAAGGTCCTGAAAAAACCTGTTGGTAATAATAGTTCAAGGGTTCATGAGACACTGTCCACTATAGAATCAGTCTCAGCAGGTCAGAGTGACCTGAATGATGTTCCCAAGGTGTATGGTACAAGTGTATCAAATGGAGGTAAGGATACCAAACACTGTCCAGTTTCAGGCCTCCAGGATAGAAGAATCGACACTTGTGTCAAGTCCTGAAAAGAGTCACTCTTCGGATATAGTAGCAAAATAGCAACTGAGATCTCTTACCATATGCTTCCACTCAGCTCACTATGGAGACTCGAGGTAGCAGCCGATCACAGCTGACGCGGCGTCCCACGTGGTATAGAGTCTAAACGTGACGTCTCACGTGACTCATCAGCTGGAATTGTTGTAGCGTATTTCCGTAGAGCTTGACAAACACCACCTCAATGCGAGACTGGCTATGCAGATCACCCCGACCGACGTAGTCACTTTCCGGTCACTTGTAGTACTTGGGGGAAAAGGCTCACTGTCTCAACTTGCCCAAACGCGTTTCAGGGTATACACCCTTTCCTCAGTGGTAGAGACAGTGAGCTCTAAACAGCTTTTTATATCCTCCCAGAGAGCCAGCCACAGGTGGGACTGCTCTAATTGGGACATCAGGAAAACCCGGTATAGAAACCTAGTTATATTCCATATGAAACATCAAGTCCTGCAACACTAACATCACTAAAAATATAAACATGTTAAAATATATATAGACATGGTAATATCAGTATCAGGATAACAGATGAAATAGCCGCATGAAAAAACGCATTATCGGCACTTGCGTCTTCAATATCCCTTCATGTGCCTAGTGACACACAAAAGGATCTGTTTGGAAAATCCAATAGTTATATGGAGTCATACCCCAAACCCGATAGCTTTACAATCTTACATGATACATCCAAGTCTCATAAACTAATAAAACATAAAAATGACAATACCGATGACATCATCATACCAAATAGAATAAAAACGCACAGAAAACGCACATGCGATCAGGTGCGTTTTCGATGCGTTTCTGATGCGTTTTGTGTAAAAAAACAATAAAAACAATAAAATCCACCTTGTATAAGGTATAAAAAGCATACTGGATAGTAAATTTCATCCAATTCGGGATCTGGAGAAAATCTATTCAGAGAAGAATAGGGAAATCTATCTATTTCAGACAGAGGCCTATATATGTAGATAAGGGAGGGGAGCTGGGCAGGGAGGGAGGAACAGAGTGCTGGGAAACAGCCAAACTCTGAATCTACATCGCCACCCAGCTCACCCCCCAACCCTCAGAGGAATCCGAACAATTCCCATTCGGCATTCAAGTGCCCGGGGATCAGGGATTCAAATTAAAAAAATACGGCGGGATTCCTGCCTGGACATAGCGGCCACATGATTGCCGCCTCTCCATGGTTTTTCAACTCTCTCTAATGCAACAAATGACAAGGACGAGGGGTCGCATTTGTGGACATCTTTAAAGTGTTTCGAGAGGGAGTGTAGTAAATAACCCTTTTTGATATTGGCCAGATGTTCTGCCACTCTCTTTTTTAACGTCCTCTTGGTCCTTCCTATATATTGTTTGCGACAACTACACTGCAACAGGTAGATGACATCTGTCGAATCACAGGTCAGACATTCATTAATGTCGAACCTGAAAGAGTTCTGAGTCGAGGTGACACTTGTAGTTTTCCTTGCAAAGTTCGTCATCTTGCAATTCCCACATCGCCCACATCTATGGAAACCACCCATTGTTAACCAATTATGGCCTTCATTTGGACCTTTCTTACTCTTTTTCAGTGTGGGTGCTACCTTTGCTGCCAATGTAGTGGCTCTCGTGTATGTAATCCTTGGATCTCTAGTAAGGGATGGGCCTATAATCTTGTCATCCAGGAGAAAATGCCAATGTTTCCTGATGATTTTTTCTACCTGTCGGTATTGTGAATGATAGGGTAGAATCATCCTCAGTATCTCGTCTGTTGGGGTTGCACATTTTGGGACAAAAAAATCCTGCCTATTCATATTCCTGACTTTTTCTAAAGCTTTCTTAACTGTCTGATCTGGGTATTCCCTCTCCAGAAACTGTTGACTCAGGGTAGTGGCTTCTTCCTCAAATTGCTTCTGGTCAGTACAATTCCAGTTCAGTCGCAGGCGATTCTTCTATCCTGGAGGCCTGAAACTGGACAGTGTTTGGTATCCTTACCTCCATTTGATACACTTGTACCATACACCTTGGGAACATCATTCAGGTCACTCTGACCTGCTGAGACTGATTCTATAGTGGACAGTGTCTCATGAACCCTTGAACTATTATTACCAACAGGTTTTTTCAGGACCCTGCCTTCATTTATATATTTTATTGTACTGATACAATGTTTTTATGTATGATGATCTGATGCTATATTAAATTTGTACCTCTTACTACCGTTTCCTGTTCCCTTATACGGAGTGCCCCTCACTTTTTTCTATTATCACTTTTTACCTACCGTGCGGTCTGGGTGGACCGAGAGGTGAGCACCCTCTCCATTCAGTCTATAGGGTGAGCCGCTGATCTGTATTACTAATTACTGGAAGTACTCCATGGTATGGAGATTTATTGTCCACGCTCCATGTGAAACAAATATGCAAAGAGGTATCTTCCAAGAAAGAGAGCTAGTGAAAATGGCTCCCTACTAGAGTTGAGCGAACACCTGGATGTTCGGGTTCGAGAAGTTCGGCCGAACATCCCGGAAATGTTCGGGTTCGGGATCCGAACCCGATCCGAACTTCGTCCCGAACCCGAACCCCATTGAAGTCAATGGGGACCCGAACTTTTCGGCACTAAAAAGGCTGTAAAACAGCCCAGGAAAGAGCTAGAGGGCTGCAAAAGGCAGCAACATGTAGGTAAATCCCCTGCAAACAAATGTGGATAGGGAAATGAATTAAAATAAAAATTAAATAAATAAAAATTAACCAAAATCAATTGGAGAGAGGTTCCATAGCAGAGAATCTGGCTTCCCGTCACCCACCACTGGAACAGTCCATTCTCAGATATTTAGGCCCCGGCACCCAGGCAGAGGAGAGAGGTCCCGTAACAGAGAATCTGTCTTCATGTCAGCAGAGAATTAGTCTGCATGTCATAGCAGAGAATGAGGCTTCACGTCAGCCACCACTGCAACAGTCCATTGGCATATATTTAGGCCCAGCACCCAGGCAGAGGAGGGAGGTCCCGTAACAGAGAATCTGTCTTCATGTCAGCAGAGAATTAGTCTGCATGTCATAGCAGAGAATGAGGCTTCACGTCAGCCACCACTGCAACAGTCCATTGGCATATATTTAGGCCCAGCACACACACAGGCAGAGGAGAGAGGTCCCGTAACAGACAATCTGGCTTCATGTCAGCAGAGAATTAGTCTGCATGTCATAGCAGAGAATGAGGCTTCACGTCAGCCACCACTGCAACAGTCCATTGGCATATATTTAGGCCCAGCACACACACAGGCAGAGGAGAGAGGTCCCGTAACAGAGAATCTGTCTTCATGTCAGCAGAGAATTAGTCTGCATGTCATAGCAGAGAATGAGGCTTCACGTCAGCCACCACTGCAACAGTCCATTGGCATATATTTAGGCCCAGCACACACACAGGCAGAGGAGAGAGGTCCCGTAACAGAGAATCTGTCTTCATGTCAGCAGAGAATCAGTCTTCATATCATAGCAGAGAATCAGGCTTCACGTCACCCACCACTGTAAGAGTCAATTTTCATAAATTTAGGCCCAGAACCCAGGCAGAGGAGAAAGGTCCCGTAACAGACAATCTGGCTTCATGTCAGCAGAGAATCAGTCTTCATATCATAGCAGAGAATCAGGCTTCACGTCACCCACCACTGTAAGAGTCAATTTTCATAAATTTAGGCCCAGAACCCAGGCAGAGGAGAAAGGTCCCGTAACAGACAATCTGGCTTCATGTCAGCAGAGAATCAGTCTTCATATCATAGCAGAGAATCAGGCTTCACGTCACCCACCACTGTAAGAGTCAATTTTCATAAATTTAGGCCCAGAACCCAGGCAGAGGAGAAAGGTCCCGTAACAGACAATCTGGCTTCATGTCAGCAGAGAATCAGTCTTCATATCATAGCAGAGAATCAGGCTTCACGTCACCCACCACTGTAAGAGTCAATTTTCATAAATTTAGGCCCAGAACCCAGGCAGAGGAGAAAGGTCCCGTAACAGACAATCTGGCTTCATGTCAGCAGAGAATTAGTCTGCATGTCATAGCAGAGAATGAGGCTTCACGTCACCCACCACTGCAACAGTCCATTGGCATATATTCAGGCCCAGCACCCAGGCAGAGGAGAGAGGTCCCGTAACAGAGGATCTGGCTTCATGTCAGCAGAGAATCAGTCTGCATGTCATAGCAGAGAATCAGGCTTCACGTCAGCCACCACTGCAACAGTCCATTGTCATAAATTTAGGCCCAGCACCCAGGCAGAGGAGAGAGGTCCCGTAACAGAGGATCTGGCTTCATGTCAGCAGAGAATCAGTCTGCATGTCATAGCAGAGAATCAGGCTTCACGTCAGCCACCACTGCAACAGTCCATTGTCATAAATTTAGGCCCAGCACCCAGGCAGAGGAGAGAGGTCCCGTAACAGACAATCTGGCTTCATGTCAGCAGAGAATTAGTCTGCATGTCATAGCAGAGAATCAGGCTTCATGTCAGCCACCACTGCAACAGTCCATTGGCATATATTTAGGCCTAGCACACAGGCAGAGGAGAGGTTCATTCAACTTTGGGTAGCATCGCAATATAATGGTAGAATGAAAATAAAAATAGGATTGAATGAGGAAGTGCCCTGGAGTCCAATAATATATGGTTATGGGGAGGTAGTTAATGTCTAATCTGGACAAGGGACGGACAGGTCCTGTGGGATCCATGCCTGGTTCATTTTTATGAACGTCAGCTTGTCCACATTGGCTGTAGACAGGCGGCTGCGTTTGTCTGTAATGACGCCCCCTGCCGTGCTGAATACACGTTCAGACAAAACGCTGGCTGCCGGGCAGGCCAGCACCTCCAAGGCATAAAAGGCTAGCTCTGGCCACGTGGACAATTTAGAGACCCAGAAGTTGAATGGGGCCGAACCATCAGTCAGTACGTGGAGGGGTGTGCACACGTACTGTTCCACCATGTTAGTGAAATGTTGCCTCCTGCTAACACGTTGCGTATCAGGTGGTGGTGCAGTTAGCTGTGGCGTGTTGACAAAAGTTTTCCACATCTCTGCCATGCTAACCCTGCCCTCAGAGGAGCTGGCCGTGACACAGCTGCCTTGGCGACCTCTTGCTCCTCCTCTGCCTTGGCCTTGGGCTTCCACTTGTTCCCCTGTGACATTTGGGAATGCTCTCAGTAGCGCGTCTACCAACGTGCGCTTGTACTCGCGCATCTTCCTATCACGCTCCAGTGCAGGAAGTAAGGTGGGCACATTGTCTTTGTAGCGTGGATCCAGCAGGGTGGCAACCCAGTAGTCCGCACAGGTTAAAATGTGGGCAACTCTGCTGTCGTTGCGCAGGCACTGCAGCATGTAGTCGCTCATGTGTGCCAGGCTGCCCAGGGGTAAGGACAAGCTGTCCTCTGTGGGAGGCGTATCGTCATCGTCCTGCCTTTCCCCCCAGCCACGCACCAGTGATGGACCCGAGCTGCGTTGGGTGCCACCCCGCTGTGACCATGCTTCATCCTCATCCTCCTCCACCTCCTCCTCATCCTCGTCCTCCTCGTCCTCCAGTAGTGGGCCCTGGCTGGCCACATTTGTACCTGGCCTCTGCTGTTGCAAAAAACCTCCCTCTGAGTCACTTCGAAGAGACTGGCCTGAAAGTGCTAAAAATGACCCCTCTTCCTCATCCTCCTCCTCCTCCTCCTGGGCCACCTCCTGTTCCATCATCGCCCTAAGTGTTTTCTCAAGGAGACATAGAAGTGGTATTGTAACGCTGATAACGGTGTCATCGCCACTGGCCATGTTGGTGGAGTACTCGAAACAGCGCAACAGGGCACACAGGTCTCGCATGGAGGCCCAGTCATTGGTGGTGAAGTGGTGCTGTTCTGTAGTGCGACTGACCCGTGCGTGCTGCAGCTGAAACTCCACTATGGCCTGCTGCTGCTCGCACAGTCTGTCCAGCATGTGCAAGGTGGAGTTCCACCTGGTGGGCACGTCGCATATGAGGCGGTGAGCGGGAAGGCCGAAGTTACGCTGTAGCGCAGACAGGCGAGCAGCGGCAGGATGTGAACGCCGGAAGCGCGAACAGACGGCCCGCACTTTATGCAGCAGCTCTGACATGTCGGGGTAGTTGTGAATGAACTTCTGCACCACCAAATTCAGCACATGCGCCAAGCAAGGGATGTGCGTCAAATTGGCTAGTCCCAGAGCTGCAACGAGATTTCGCCCATTATCACACACCACCAGGCCGGGCTTGAGGCTCACCGGCAGCAACCACTCGTCGGTCTGTTGTTCTATACCCCGCCACAACTCCTGTGCGGTGTGGGGCCTGTCCCCCAAACATATGAGTTTCAGAATGGCCTGCTGACGTTTACCCCGGGCTGTGCTGAAGTTGGTGGTGAAGGTGTGTGGCTGACTGGATGAGCAGGTGGAAGAAGAGGAGGAGGAAGCCGAGAAGGAGGAGGTGGCAACAGGAGGCAAAGAATGTTGCCCTGCGATCCTTGGCGGCGGAAGGACGTGCGCCAAACAGCTCTCCGCCTGGGGCCCAGCTGCCACTACATTTACCCAGTGTGCAGTTAGGGAGATATAGCGTCCCTGGCCGTGCTTACTGGTCCACGTATCTGTGGTTAGGTGGACCTTGCCACAGATGGCGTTGCGCAGTGCACACTTGATTTTATCGGATACTTGGTTGTGCAGGGAAGGCACGGCTCTCTTGGAGAAGTAGTGCCGGCTGGGAACAACATACTGTGGGACAGCAAGCGACATGAGCTGTTTGAAGCTGTCTGTGTCCACCAGCCTAAATGACAGCATTTCATAGGCCAGTAGTTTAGAAATGCTGGCATTCAGGGCCAGGGATCGAGGGTGGCTAGGTGGGAATTTACGCTTTCTATCAAATGTTTGTGAGATGGAGAGCTGAACGCTGGCGTGTGACATGGTTGAGACGCTTGGTGACGGAGGTGGTGGTGGTGGTGTTGGTGGTACATCCCCTGTTTGCTGGGCGGCAGGTGCCAACGTTCCTCCAGAGGCGGAGGAAGAGGCCGAGGCGGCAGCAGCAGAATAGGCCGAGGCGGCAGCAGCAGAAGAGGTAGCAGGGGGAGCCTGAGTGACTTCCTTGGTTTTAAGGTGTTTACTCCACTGCAGTTCATGCTTTGCATGCAGGTGCCTGGTCATGCAGGTTGTGCTCAGGTTCAGAACGTTAATGCCTCGCTTCAGGCTCTGATGGCACAGCGTGCAAACCACTCGGGTCTTGTCGTCAGCACATTGTTTGAAGAAGTGCCATGCCAGGGAACTCCTTGAAGCTGCCTTTGGGGTGCTCGGTCCCAGATGGCGGCGGTCAGTAGCAGGCGGAGTCTCTTGGCGGCGGGTGTTCTGCTTTTGCCCACTGCTCCCTCTTTTGCTACGCTGTTGGCTCGGTCTCACCACTGCCTCTTCCTCCGAACTGTGAAAGTCAGTGGCACGACCTTCATTCCATGTGGGGTCTAGGACCTCATCGTCCCCTGCATCGTCTTCCACCCAGTCTTGATCCCTGACCTCCTGTTCAGTCTGCACACTGCAGAAAGACGCAGCAGTTGGCACCTGTGTTTCGTCATCATCAGAGACATGCTGAGGTGGTATTCCCATGTCCTCATCATCAGGAAACATAAGTGGTTGTGCGTCAGTGCATTCTATGTCTTTCACCGCTGGGGAAGGGCTAGGTGGATGCCCTTGGGAAACCCTGCCAGCGGAGTCTTCAAACAGCATAAGAGACTGCTGCATAACTTGAGGCTGAGACAGTTTCCCTGGTATGCATGGGGGTGATGTGACAGACTGATGGGGTTGGTTTTCAGGCGCCATCTGTGCGCTTTCTGCAGAAGACTGGGTGGGAGATAATGTGAACGTGCTGGATCCACTGTCGGCCACCCAATTGACTAATGCCTGTACCTGCTCAGGCCTTACCATCCTTAGAACGGCATTGGGCCCCACCATATATCGCTGTAAATTCTGGCGGCTACTGGGACCTGAGGTAGTTGGTACACTAGGACGTGTGGATGTGGCAGAACGGCCACGTCCTCTCCCAGCACCAGAGGGTCCACTAACACCACCACGACCATGTCCACGTCCGCGTCCCTTACTAGATGTTTTTCTCATTGTTATGGTTCACCACAACAACAAATATATTATTTGGCCCAATGTATTGTATTCAAATTCAGCGGGATATAAATTTGAGGCCTAGTATTTAGGCGCTGGGTGACCGGTATGGATTTAGTGACAGAATTAGACTTGGAAATGCACAGAAGCGTGTGTGTGAAGTTATTCTGAATGACCCTATGTGCACCTTCAATATTATATACCCTTTTAGGGATAGATTTCAAATAGCTCTGATATAGCAGAAACCACTAAATTATGAAATTGCTAAATTGGGAATTGTACTTCAACCCAGAACAAAAAATGTGCTTTGACGGACACTAAATATCTTGCCCAGCAACAACAGTACAGCGGTGGGTAACGAGAGATTTAGAGGGATTTAAATTTGAGGCCTAGTATTTAGGCGCTGGGTGACAGGTATGGGTTTAGTGACAGAATTAGACTTGGAAATACACAGTAGCGGGTGTGTGTGAAGTTATTCTGAATGACCCAATGTGCACCTTCAATATTATATACCCTTTTAGGGATAGATTTCAAATAGCTCTGATATAGCAGAAACCACTAAATTATGAAATTGCTAAATTGGGAATTGTACTTCAACCCAGAACAAAAAATGTGCTTTGACGGACACTAAATATCTTGCCCAGCAACAACAGTACAGCGGTGGGTAACGAGAGATTTAGAGGGATTTAAATTTGAGGCCTAGTATTTAGGCGCTGGGTCACCGGTATGGATTTAGTGACAGAATTAGACTTGGAAATGCACAGAAGCGTGTGTGTGAAGTTATTCTGAATGACCCTATGTGCACCTTCAATATTATATACCCTTTTAGGGATAGATTTCAAATAGCTCTGATATAGCAGAAACCACTAAATTATGAAATTGCTAAATTGGGAATTGTACTTCAACCCAGAACAAAAAATGTGCTTTGACGGACACTAAATATCTTGCCCAGCAACAACAGTACAGCGGTGGGTAACGAGAGATTTAGAGGGATTTAAATTTGAGGCCTAGTATTTAGGCGCTGGGTGACAGGTATGGGTTTAGTGACAGAATTAGACTTGGAAATACACAGTAGCGGGTGTGTGTGAAGTTATTCTGAATGACCCAATGTGCACCTTCAATATTATATACCCTTTTAGGGATAGATTTCAAATAGCTCTGATATAGCAGAAACCACTAAATTATGAAATTGCTAAATTGGGAATTGTACTTCAACCCAGAACAAAAAATGTGCTTTGACGGACACTAAATATCTTGCCCAGCAACAACAGTACAGCGGTGGGTAACGAGAGATTTAGAGGGATTTAAATTTGAGGCCTAGTATTTAGGCGCTGGGTCACCGGTATGGATTTAGTGACAGAATTAGACTTGGAAATGCACAGAAGCGTGTGTGTGAAGTTATTCTGAATGACCCTATGTGCACCTTCAATATTATATACCCTTTTAGGGATAGATTTCAAATAGCTCTGATATAGCAGAAACCACTAAATTATGAAATTGCTAAATTGGGAATTGTACTTCAACCCAGAACAAAAAATGTGCTTTGACGGACACTAAATATCTTGCCCAGCAACAACAGTACAGCGGTGGGTAACGAGAGATTTAGAGGGATTTAAATTTGAGGCCTAGTATTTAGGCGCTGGGTCACCGGTATGGATTTAGTGACAGAATTAGACTTGGAAATGCACAGAAGCGTGTGTGTGAAGTTATTCTGAATGACCCTATGTGCACCTTCAATATTATATACCCTTTTAGGGATAGATTTCAAATAGCTCTGATATAGCAGAAACCACTAAATTATGAAATTGCTAAATTGGGAATTGTACTTCAACCCAGAACAAAAAATGTGCTTTGACGGACACTAAATATCTTGCCCAGCAACAACAGTACAGCGGTGGGTAACGAGAGATTTAGAGGGATTTAAATTTGAGGCCTAGTATTTAGGCGCTGGGTCACCGGTATGGATTTAGTGACAGAATTAGACTTGGAAATGCACAGAAGCGTGTGTGTGAAGTTATTCTGAATGACCCTATGTGCACCTTCAATATTATATACCCTTTTAGGGATAGATTTCAAATAGCTCTGATATAGCAGAAACCACTAAATTATGAAATTGCTAAATTGGGAATTGTACTTCAACCCAGAACAAAAAATGTGCTTTGACGGACACTAAATATCTTGCCCAGCAACAACAGTACAGCGGTGGGTAACGAGAGATTTAGAGGGATTTAAATTTGAGGCCTAGTATTTAGGCGCTGGGTCACCGGTATGGATTTAGTGACAGAATTAGACTTGGAAATGCACAGAAGCGTGTGTGTGAAGTTATTCTGAATGACCCTATGTGCACCTTCAATATTATATACCCTTTTAGGGATAGATTTCAAATAGCTCTGATATAGCAGAAACCACTAAATTATGAAATTGCTAAATTGGGAATTGTACTTCAACCCAGAACAAAAAATGTGCTTTGACGGACACTAAATATCTTGCCCAGCAACAACAGTACAGCGGTGGGTAACGAGAGATTTAGAGGGATTTAAATTTGAGGCCTAGTATTTAGGCGCTGGGTCACCGGTATGGATTTAGTGACAGAATTAGACTTGGAAATGCACAGAAGCGTGTGTGTGAAGTTATTCTGAATGACCCTATGTGCACCTTCAATATTATATACCCTTTTAGGGATAGATTTCAAATAGCTCTGATATAGCAGAAACCACTAAATTATGAAATTGCTAAATTGGGAATTGTACTTCAACCCAGAACAAAAAATGTGCTTTGACGGACACTAAATATCTTGCCCAGCAACAACAGTACAGCGGTGGGTAACGAGAGATTTAGAGGGATTTAAATTTGAGGCCTAGTATTTAGGCGCTGGGTCACCGGTATGGATTTAGTGACAGAATTAGACTTGGAAATGCACAGAAGCGTGTGTGTGAAGTTATTCTGAATGACCCTATGTGCACCTTCAATATTATATACCCTTTTAGGGATAGATTTCAAATAGCTCTGATATAGCAGAAACCACTAAATTATGAAATTGCTAAATTGGGAATTGTACTTCAACCCAGAACAAAAAATGTGCTTTGACGGACACTAAATATCTTGCCCAGCAACAACAGTACAGCGGTGGGTAACGAGAGATTTAGAGGGATTTAAATTTGAGGCCTAGTATTTAGGCGCTGGGTCACCGGTATGGATTTAGTGACAGAATTAGACTTGGAAATGCACAGAAGCGTGTGTGTGAAGTTATTCTGAATGACCCTATGTGCACCTTCAATATTATATACCCTTTTAGGGATAGATTTCAAATAGCTCTGATATAGCAGAAACCACTAAATTATGAAATTGCTAAATTGGGAATTGTACTTCAACCCAGAACAAAAAATGTGCTTTGACGGACACTAAATATCTTGCCCAGCAACAACAGTACAGCGGTGGGTAACGAGAGATTTAGAGGGATTTAAATTTGAGGCCTAGTATTTAGGCGCTGGGTCACCGGTATGGATTTAGTGACAGAATTAGACTTGGAAATGCACAGAAGCGTGTGTGTGAAGTTATTCTGAATGACCCTATGTGCACCTTCAATATTATATACCCTTTTAGGGATAGATTTCAAATAGCTCTGATATAGCAGAAACCACTAAATTATGAAATTGCTAAATTGGGAATTGTACTTCAACCCAGAACAAAAAATGTGCTTTGACGGACACTAAATATCTTGCCCAGCAACAACAGTACAGCGGTGGGTAACGAGAGATTTAGAGGGATTTAAATTTGAGGCCTAGTATTTAGGCGCTGGGTCACCGGTATGGATTTAGTGACAGAATTAGACTTGGAAATGCACAGAAGCGTGTGTGTGAAGTTATTCTGAATGACCCTATGTGCACCTTCAATATTATATACCCTTTTAGGGATAGATTTCAAATAGCTCTGATATAGCAGAAACCACTAAATTATGAAATTGCTAAATTGGGAATTGTACTTCAACCCAGAACAAAAAATGTGCTTTGACGGACACTAAATATCTTGCCCAGCAACAACAGTACAGCGGTGGGTAACGAGAGATTTAGAGGGATTTAAATTTGAGGCCTAGTATTTAGGCGCTGGGTGACAGGTATGGGTTTAGTGACAGAATTAGACTTGGAAATACACAGTAGCGGGTGTGTGTGAAGTTATTCTGAATGACCCAATGTGCACCTTCAATATTATATACCCTTTTTGGGATAGATTTCAAATAGCTCTGATATAGCAGGAACCACTAAATTATGAAATTGCTAAATTGGGAATTGTATTTCAACCCAGAACAAGAAATGTGCTTGAACGGACACTAAATAACTCGCCCAGCTACAGCACTAGGGACAGATTTAGCTGGATATAAATTTGAGGCCTAGTATTTAGGCGCTGGGTGACCGGTATGGATTTAGTGACAGAATTAGACTGGGATATGGCCAAAAAATAAACAGACTATTGCTGGTTAAATGCACTTGGTGTGACAGCTTCACCCTGATGTAGGCTTTAGCCAAAAAACAACCACACCATTGAGGGTTAAATGCACTTGGTGACAGGCGCAGCTTGCCCCTGATTTTGTATATGGCCAAAAAATGAACAGACTATTGCTGGTTAAATGCACTTGGTGTGACAGCTTCACCCTGATGTAGGCTTTAGCCAAAAAACAACCACACCATTGAGGGTTAAATGCACTTGGTGACAGGCGCAGCTTGCCCCTGATTTTGTATATGGCCAAAAAATGAACAGACTATTGCTGGTTAAATGCACTTGGTGTCACAGCTTCACCCTGATGTAGGCTTTAGCCAAAAAACAACCACACCATTGAGGGTTAAATGCACTTGGTGACAGGCGCAGCTTGCCCCTGATTTTGTATATGGCCAAAAAATGAACAGACTATTGCTGGATAAATGCACTTGGTGTGACAGCTTCACCCTGATGTAGGCTTTAGCCAAAAAACAACCACACCATTGAGGGTTAAATGCACTTGGTCGCAGCTTGTGCTGGCGCACCACAAGACACAAAATGGCCGCCGATCACCCCAGAAAAATGAGACTGACAAACGGTCTGTGCAGCCTAAAAACAGTGAGCAATTGAGGATCAGCAGCTCAATGATCCACAGCTGCAGATCGATCAGTTAATCAAGTCCTTTGGAGGAGTTAATCTGCCTAATCTCGCCCTACTGTCGCAGCCGCAACCTCTCCCTACGCTAATCAGAGCAGAGTGACGGGCGGCGCTATGTGACTCCAGCTTAAATAGAGGCTGGGTCACATGGTGCTCTGGCCAATCACAGCCATGCCAATAGTAGGCATGGCTGTGATGGCCTCTTGGGGCAAGTAGTATGACGCTTGTTGATTGGCTGCTTTGCAGCCTTTCAAAAAGCGCCAAGAAAGCGTCACAAAAGCGCGAAGAAAGCGACGAACACCGAACCCGAACCCGGACTTTTACGAAAATGTCCGGGTTCGGGTCCGTGTCACGGACACCCCAAAATTCGGTACGAACCCGAACTATACAGTTCGAGTTCGCTCATCCCTACTCCCTACGAGTCAAGATCCAACTTTCCCACAAACCTTGAGATTTGACCGGTGAATATAGCCAGGTCAGATATCCAGTGGTACTGGCGAGATGGTTCTCTTTCTTGGGAGATACTTCCTGCATATTGTAACAGGCAAGTTTTGCTACAGTCTTGGTAATCTGCATTGGAGTCAAATTTTAGTGTCAAGCTGAACCACTATACAACAAACAATCAACAACCACGACAAGTGCTTTTCTCCATCAATCCATCATGATCTGCAATCCATATGATCTGGGTTTGAGCCATGAACCCTCTCACGGCTCCTCACCACTTTATGCTCTTGTATCACGGGTCTCAAACTTTTCACAGCTTTCACAGAGTTGAGCCTAAATTAGTCCCAGTGTGCATTTTAATCAGCATGTACTGTATTTTGTCTACCTCATATTTTATTTTATTCCCATTGCTATCACTGATATCCAGCCAGTAGTTTAAATAATAGATTTAATTCTACTTCTATAGCTAAGTCCAAGTATATGTACACAGCAAAAGTCAAGACAAACATATTTGTCTTTCTTCGGGTGGTTTCACATCAGCGCTATTTATTTCTGTTCTTCTGCTTCTGCAGAAGAACGAAAATAACCGAAGTGCTGGATTTGGCACAAAACTGACAGGAACTGAGCCTAACACATCCCATTGATTATAATGGGATCTCATTGACTATAATGGCATCTGTTAGGTTTTCATTTTGGAAAATATTTTTTTCAGCTATCTCTCTCAGCTATCTTTTATTGAACTCTCTTCCAGAGGCCCCAAATGGAGCCTTGAATGCAGAAATGGCAGGAGGTGGCATGATTTTGTGACACACTGTCCACAAACGTTTATTATATAGGTGTCCACCAGAAGTCCTTAAAGTCTTCAAACACCTTTGAAGGAATTTTTTTTTATTATTGCAATCTACTAGTGTTGAGCAAGCATGCTCGGCTGAATACAATTTCGGCTCCAGCATCGCTATGATCAGCACATGGCGGTACTCAGCCGCATGTGCTCGAGCGCAATGCTGGAGTCTCCAGGGAACAGTTGCTGCCAATAAACGTGCAGGTAAGTACTGCCCTCACTGTATTGCAAGTAGCCATGTTGGCTACTGGCATTACAGTGATTGGCTGGCCGAAACGCCTCATCGGGTGCTATATAGCACCCGATGACGCATGTTCGGCTCATTCTCAGGGAGTCAAGGAGAGCTGAGCATAGGAAGGGAAAGAGAGTGTAGAGAGTGTAATTGAATTTAATTTTTCTACAAAAATGTTTCATAGACCCAAAAGTCCTTGTAAGTAGAGTTGAGCGAACACCTAGATGTTCGGGTTCGAGAAGTTCGGCCGAACTTCCCGAAAATGTTCGGGTTCGGGATCCGAACCCGATCCGAACTTCATCCCGAACCCGAACCCCATTGAAGGAAAGGGCTAGAGGGCTGCAAAAGGCAGCAACATGTAGGTAAATCCCCTGCAAACAAATGTGGATAGGGAAATTAATTAAAATAAAAATTAAATAAATAAAAATTAACCAAAATCAATTGGAGAGAGGTCCCATAGCAGAGAATCTGGCTTCCCGTCACCCACCACTGGAACAGTCCATTCTCAGATATTTAGGCCCCGGAACCCAGGCAGAGGAGAGAGGTCCCGTAACAGAGAATCTGGCTTCATGTCAGCAGAGAATTAGTCTGCATGTCATAGCAGAGAATCAGGCTTCACGTCACCCAACATTGGAACAGTCCATTGGCATATATTTAGGCCCAGCACCCAGGCAGAGGAGAGAGGTCCCGTAACAGAGGATCTGGCTTCATGTCAGCAGAGAATCATTCTGCATGTCATAGCAGAGAATCAGGCTTCACGTCACCCAACATTGGAACAGTCCATTGGCATATATTTAGGCCCCGGCACCCAGACAGAGGAGAGGTTCATTCAACTTTGGGTAGCCTCGCAATATAATGGTAAAATGAAAATAAAAATAGGATTGAATGAGGAAGTGCCCTGGAGTCCAATAATATATGGTTAAGGGGAGGTAGTTAATGTCTAATCTGGACAAGGGACGGACAGATCCTGTGGGATCCATGCCTGGTTCATTTTTATGAACGTCAGCTTGTCCACATTGGCTGTAGACAGGCGGCTGCGTTTGTCTGTAATGACGCCCCCTGCCGTGCTGAATACACGTTCAGACAAAACGCTGGCCGCCGGGCAGGCCAGCACCTCCAAGGCATAAAAGGCTAGCTCTGGCCACGTGGACAATTTAGAGACCCAGAAGTTGAATGGGGCCGAACCATCAGTCAGTACGTGGAGGGGTGTGCACATGTACTGTTCCACCATGTTAGTGAAATGTTGCCTCCTGCTAACACGTTGCGTATCAGGTGGTGGTGCAGTTAGCTGTGGCGTGTTGACAAAAGTTTTCCACATCTCTGCCATGCTAACCCTGCCCTCAAAGGAGCTGGCATTGACACAGCTGCCTTGGCGACCTCTTGCTCCTCCTCTGCCTTGGCCTTGGGCTTCCACTTGTTCCCCTGTGACATTTGGGAATGCTCTCAGTAGCGCGTCTACCAACGTGCGCTTGTACTCGCGCATCTTCCTATCACGCTCCAGTGCAGGAAGTAAGGTGGGCACATTGTCTTTGTAGCGTGGATCCAGCAGGGTGGCAACCCAGTAGTCCGCACAGGTTAAAATGTGGGCAACTCTGCTGTCGTTGCGCAGGCACTGCAGCATGTAGTCGCTCATGTGTGCCAGGCTGCCCAGGGGTAAGGACAAGCTGTCCTCTGTGGGAGGCGTATCGTCATCGTCCTGCCTTTCCCCCCAGCCACGCACCAGTGATGGACCCGAGCTGCGTTGGGTGCCACCCCGCTGTGACCATGCTTCATCCTCATCCTCCTCCACCTCCTCCTCATCCTCGTCCTCCTCGTCCTCCAGTAGTGGGCCCTGGCTGGCCACATTTGTACCTGGCCTCTGCTGTTGCCAAAAACCTCCCTCTGAGTCACTTCGAAGAGACTGGCCTGAAAGTGCTAAAAATGACCCCTCTTCCTCCTCCTCCTCCTCCTCCTGGGCCACCTCCTCTTCCATCATCGCCCTAAGTGTTTTCTCAAGGAGACATAGAAGTGGTATTGTAACGCTGATAACGGCGTCATCGCCACTGGCCATGTTGGTGGAGTACTCGAAACAGCGCAACAGGGCACACAGGTCTCGCATGGAGGCCCAGTCATTGGTGGTGAAGTGGTGCTGTTCTGTAGTGCGACTGACCCGTGCGTGCTGCAGCTGAAACTCCACTATGGCCTGCTGCTGCTCGCACAGTCTGTCCAGCATGTGCAAGGTGGAGTTCCACCTGGTGGGCACGTCGCATATGAGGCGGTGAGCGGGAAAGCCGAAGTTACGCTGTAGCGCAGACAGGCGAGCAGCAGCAGGATGTGAACGCCGGAAGCGCGAACAGACGGCCAGCACTTTATGCAGGAGCTCTGACATGTCGGGGTAGTTGTGTATGAACTTCTGCACCACCGAATTCAGCACATGCGCCAAGCAAGGGATGTGCGGCAAATTGGCTAGTCCCAGAGCTGCAACGAGATTTCGCCCATTATCACACACCACCAGGCCGGGCTTGAGGCTCACCGGCAGCAACCACTCGTCGGTCTGTTGTTCTATACCCCGCCACAACTCCTGTGCGGTGTGGGGCCTGTCCCCCAAACATATGAGTTTCAGAATGGCCTGCTGACGTTTACCCCGGGCTGTGCTGAAGTTGGTGGTGAAGGTGTGTGGCTGACTGGATGAGCAGGTGGAAGAAGAGGAGAAGGAAGCCGAGAAGGAGGAGGTGGCAACAGGAGGCAAAGAATGTTGCCCTGCGATCCTTGGCGGCGGAAGGACGTGCGCAAAACAGCTCTCCGCCTGGGGCCCAGCTGCCACTACATTTACCCAGTGTGCAGTTAGGGAGATATAGCGTCCCTGGCCGTGCTTACTGGTCCACGTATCTGTGGTTAGGTGGACCTTGCTACAGATGGTGTTGCGCAGTGCACACTTGATTTTATCGGATACTTGGTTGTGCAGGGAAGGCACGGCTCTCTTGGAGAAGTAGTGGCGGCTGGGAACAACATACTGTGGGACAGCAAGCGACATGAGCTGTTTGAAGCTGTCTGTGTCCACCAGCCTAAATGACAGCATTTCATAGGCCAGTAGTTTAGAAATGCTGGCATTCAGGGCCAGGGATCGAGGGTGGCTAGGTGGGAATTTACGCTTTCTCTCAAATGTTTGTGAGATGGAGAGCTGAACGCTGCCGTGTGACATGGTTGAGACGCTTGGTGACGGAGGTGGTGGTGGTGGTGTTGGTGGTACATCCCCTGTTTGCTGGGCGGCAGGTGCCAACGTTCCTCCAGAGGCGGAGGAAGAGGCCGAGGCGGCAGCAGCAGAAGAGGCCGAGGCGGCAGCAGCAGAAGAGGTAGCAGGGGGAGCCTGAGTGACTTCCTTGGTTTTAAGGTGTTTACTCCACTGCAGTTCATGCTTTGCATGCAGGTGCCTGGTCATGCAGGTTGTGCTCAGGTTCAGAACGTTAATGCCTCGCTTCAGGCTCTGATGGCACAGCGTGCAAACCACTCGGGTCTTGTCGTCAGCACATTGTTTGAAGAAGTGCCATGCCAGGGAACTCCTTGAAGCTGCCTTTGGGGTGCTCGGTCCCAGATGGCGGCGGTCAGTAGCAGGCGGAGTCTCTTGGCGGCGGGTGTTCTGCTTTTGCCCACTGCTCCCTCTTTTGCTACGCTGTTGGCTCGGTCTCACCACTGCCTCTTCCTCCGAACTGTGAAAGTCAGTGGCACGACCTTCATTCCATGAGGGGTCTAGGACCTTATCGTCCCCTGCATCGTCTTCCACCCAGTCTTGATCCCTGACCTCCTGTTCAGTCTGCACACTGCAGAAAGACGCAGCAGTTGGCACCTGTGTTTCGTCATCATCAGAGACATGCTGAGGTGGTATTCCCATGTCCTCATCATCAGGAAACATAAGTGGTTGTGCGTCAGTGCATTCTATGTCTTTCACCGCTGGGGAAGGGCTAGGTGGATGCCCTTGGGAAACCCTGCCAGCGGAGTCTTCAAACAGCATAAGAGACTGCTGCATAACTTGAGGCTGAGACAGTTTCACTGGTATGCATGGGGGTGATGTGACAGACTGATGGGGTTGGTTTTCAGGCACCATCTGTGCGCTTTCTGCAGAAGACTGGGTGGGAGATAATGTGAACGTGCTGGATCCACTGTCGGCCACCCAATTGACTAATGCCTGTACCTGCTCAGGCCTTACCACCCTTAGAACGGCATTGGGCCACACCATATATCGCTGTAAATTCTGGCGGCTACTGGGACCTGAGGTAGTTGGTACACTAGGACGTGTGGATGTGGCAGAACGGCCACGTCCTCTCCCAGCACCAGAGGGTCCACTAACATCACCACGACCATGTCCACGTCCGCGTCCCTTACTAGATGTTTTCCTCATTGTTATGGTTCACCACAACAACAAAAATATTATTTGGCCCAATGTATTGTATTCAAATTCAGCGGGATATAAATTTGAGGCCTAGTATTTAGGCGCTGGGTGACCGGTATGGATTTACTAACAGAATTGGACTTGGAAATGCACAGTAGCGTGTGTGTGAAGTTATTCTGAATGACCCTATGTGCACCTTGAATATTATATACCCTTTTAGGGATAGATTTCAAATAGCTCTGATATAGCAGAAACCACTAAATTATGAAATTGCTAAATTGGGAATTGTATTTCAACCCAGAACAAAAAATGTGCTTTGACGGACACTAAATAACTTTCCCAGCCACAACAGGACAGCGGTAACGAGAGATTTAGCGGGATATAAATTTGAGGCCTAGTATTTGGGCGCTGGGTGACCGGTATGGATTTACTAACAGAATTGGACTTGGAAATGCACAGTAGCGTGTGTGTGAAGTTATTCTGAATGACCCTATGTGCACCTTGAATATTATATACCCTTTTAGGGATAGATTTCAAATAGCTCTGATATAGCAGAAACCACTAAATTATGAAATTGCTAAATTGGGAATT
This sequence comes from Bufo gargarizans, assembly GCF_014858855.1. Lineage (NCBI taxonomy): Eukaryota > Metazoa > Chordata > Amphibia > Anura > Bufonidae > Bufo > Bufo gargarizans. The sequence continues at coordinate 147,533,930 of NC_058086.1, forward strand.
GTATTTCAACCCTGAACAAAAAATGTGCTTTGACGGACACTAAATAACAGTACAGCGGTAACGACAGATTTAGCGGGATATAAATTTGAGGCCTAGTATTTAGGCGCTGGGTGACCGGTATGGATTTAGTGACAGAATTAGACTGGGATATGGCCAAAAAATAACCACACTATTGCTGGTTAAATGCACTTGGTGACGGGCGCAGCTTGCCCCTGATGTAGTATATGGCCAAAAAATGAACAGACTATTGCTGGTTAAATGCACTTGGTGTCACAGCTTGACCAACCACACTACTGAGGGTTAAATGCACTTGGTGACGGGCGCAGCTTGCCCCTGATGTAGTATATGGCCAAAAAATGAACAGACTATTGCTGGTTAAATGCACTTGGTGTGATAGCTTGACCAACCACACTACTGAGGGTTAAATGCACTTGGTGACGGGCGCAGCTTGCCCCTGATGTAGTATATGGCCAAAAAATGAACAGACTATTGCTGGTTAAATGCACTTGGTGACGGGCGCAGCTTGCCCCTGATGTAGTATATGGCCAAAAAATGAACAGACTATTGCTGGTTAAATGCACTTGGTGACGGGCGCAGCTTGCCCCTGATGTAGTATATGGCCAAAAAATGAACAGACTATTGCTCGTTAAATGCACTTGGTGACGGGCGCAGCTTGCCCCTGATTTAGTATATGGCCAAAAAATGAACAGACTATTGCTGGTTAAATGCACTTGGTGTGATAGCTTGACCAACCACACTACTGAGGGTTAAATGCACTTGGTGACGGGCGCAGCTTGCCCCTGATTTAGTATATGGCCAAAAAATGAACAGACTATTGCTGGTTAAATGCACTTGGTGTCACAGCTTGACCAACCACACTACTGAGGGTTAAATGCACTTGGTGACGGGCGCAGCTTGCCCCTGATGTAGTATATGGCCAAAAAATGAACAGACTATTGCTGGTTAAATGCACTTGGTGACAGGCGCAGCTTGCCCCTGATTTAGTATATGGCCAAAAAATGAACAGACTATTGCTGGTTAAATGCACTTGGTGTGATAGCTTGACCAACCACACTACTGAGGGTTAAATGCACTTGGTGTCGGGCGCAGCTTGCCCCTGATGTAGTATATGGCCAAAAATTGAACAGACTATTGCTGGTTAAATGCACTTGGTGACGGGCGCAGCTTGCCCCTGATTTAGTATATGGCCAAAAAATGAACAGACTATTGCTGGTTAAATGCACTTGGTGTGATAGCTTGACCAACCACACTACTGAGGGTTAAATGCACTTGGTGACGGGCGCAGCTTGCCCCTGATGTAGTATATGGCCAAAAAATGAACAGACTATTGCTGGTTAAATGCACTTGGTGTCACAGCTTGACCAACCACACTACTGAGGGTTAAATGCACTTGGTGACGGGCGCAGCTTGCCCCTGATGTAGTATATGGCCAAAAAATGAACAGACTATTGCTGGTTAAATGCACTTGGTGTGACAGCTTCACCCTGATGTAGGCTTTAGCCAAAAAACAACCACACCATTGAGGGTTAAATGCACTTGGTCGCAGCTTGTGTTGGCGCACCACAAGACACAAAATGGCCGCCGATCACCCCAGAAAAATGTGACTGACAAACGGTCTGGGCAGCCTAAAAACAGTGAGCAATTGAGTATCAGCAGCTCAATGATCCACAGCTGCAGATCGATCAATAATCAAGTCCTTTGGAGGAGTTAATCAGCCTAATCTCGCCCTACTGTCGCAGCCGCAACCTCTCCCTACGCTAATCAGAGCAGAGTGACGGGCGGCGCTATGTGACTCCAGCTTAAATAGAGGCTGGGTCACATGGTGCTCTGGCCAATCACAGCCATGCCAATAGTAGGCATGGCTGTGATGGCCTCTTGGGGCAAGTAGCATGACGCTTGTTGATTGGCTGCTTTGCAGCCTTTCAAAAAGCGCCAAGAAAGCATCACAAAAGCGCCAAGAAAGCGACGAACACCGAACCCGAACCCGGACTTTTACGAAAATGTCCGGGTTCGGGTCCGTGTCACGGACACCCCAAAATTCGGTACGAACCCGAACTATACAGTTCGAGTTCGCTCATCCCTACTTGTAAGGACTATTTTGTGTTCAAGAAGCAATATATGTTTGTAGCGCAACCTGTGCTAAATTGCTCAGTGTTAGGGAGAGCTGTGCATAGGAAGGGACAGAGAGTGTAGGGAGTGTAATTGGAAGATTTTTATACAAAAAACTTTTCAGAGACCCAAAAGTCCTTTTAAGGACTATTGTGTGTGACAGCAGCAATATATATTTTTAGCGCATTCTGTGAAAAATACAGTGTAATAGGCCGCTGCAGACAGTTAAATTATTCGCACCACATCTCCTGTGTAAATTGTGTGCATCCCTAAAATATCAGCGACATCCAGTGCACTTTTTTCGTAGATGGTGTCCGCTGCGGGCAGTTAAATTATATGCGCCACATCTCCTGTTTAAAGTTGGATATTCCGAGGACCTCTTTTCATCACCATTACTTGATTTGGCCCTCTCGCCAAGCACGCTTGAAGAGGGACATGAGATCTTGTGCGCTGATTCCCTACCCTTTGAACATTCACAGTCACAAGAACATGACGGTGGGAAACGGCAATTAGTGTTTAATGAGGTGGATGATGATGAGACACAGTTGCCAATGAGTCAACCGGAATTACTGTCTAAAGAGGTTGATAAAGAGGATGAGACACAGTTGTCAATCACTGAGGTTGTGGTTAGGTAAACAAATAAGGAGGATGATCAGAGTGAGGAAGTGGAAGAGGAGGTGGTGGACGATGAGGTCACTGACCCAACCTGGGAAGGTGGAAAGCCGAGCAAGGACAGCAGTACAGAGGGGTAGGGATCTGCAGCACTGCAACAGGCTAGAAGAGGCAGTGGGGAGCAAAAGGGAGAAGGCGAGCCACACCAGACATGCCAGCAACTGTTCACTGGAGCAACCCCTTGCGGAAATTTCCCTTGCCAATGGGTAGATGTTCCGCAGTATGGAGCTTTTCTGAGGAAAGTGAGGACAACAAAAGAATAGTAGTTTGCAACCTGTGCCATACGAAAATGAGCTGGGGCATGAACACTAGAAACCTCACCACCACCACCATGATCTGCCACATGGCATCCAAGCACCGTAATAAGTGGGACGAGTGCATGCGTCTACAATCTGTGTTTGCGGGTCACACCACTGCCTCCTCTTTCCCTGTGTGACGTGCTGACCAATCCATTGTCGAAGGTGCAGGCCCGGATGCTTCCCGCCATACACCTTTCATAAGCATTATCAGCGACCACATCCACTTCTGTCTGCCAGCGCAGCGTACAAATGTTCTTACCCCAGGCCTTTGAACGCAAGTGCAAATACCCAGCCACCCACCCACAGGCCATATCACTAAATGCACAACTTTCCAAATTACTGGCCCTGGAAATGTTGCCATTTAGGCTTGTGGACATTGATGCCTTCTGCAGCCTGATGTTGGCGGGCGTCCCTCGTTACACAGTCCCCAGCCGCCACTATTTTTCACGGTGTGCCGTGCCCGCCTTACACCAACATGTGTTCCTTAACATTACACGTGCCCTGACCAAGGCAGTTACTGGGAAGGTCCACTTAACCACAGACACATGGACAAGTGCATTCGGCCAGGGACGCTACGTTTCCATGATGGCACACTGGGTGAACGTTGTGGAGGCCGGGAGCGAGTCATACCCTGGGATGGAAAAGGTGCTACCGACGCCAAGGATTGCGGGCCCTACGCCGATTAGAGTTTCTGCCAGAACCTACGTTAGTGGCTTCAACCCCCACTTATCCTCCTCCGCCTCCTCCTCCACTTCCACCTCCGAATTATCCGCGTGCAACACCAGTCAGTCATCAGTTGGTAGCTGGAAGCAGTGTAGCACTGCAGTGGGGAAGCGGTAACAGGCCGTGCTGAAGCTGATATGCTTAGGGGACAAACAGCACACCACCGCAGAGCTGTGGCAGTTGATAAGAGACCAGACTGAGCTGTGGCTCTCACCACTCAACCTAGAACCAGGCATGCTTGTGTCTGATAATGGCCGTATCTTGGTGGCGGTTTTGGAGCTCGGCAAGCTCAGACACATCCCATGCCTAGTTCAACCTTGAGGTTTCTCGAAACCTACCACAATTTGCCTGAGCTACTGGTGAAGGTGCACCGCGTGTGTGCACATTTCCACAAGTCACCGACAGCATCCGCTGGTCTGTCAACGCTGCAGCAGCGCTTGAAATTGCCAGCTCACCGGCTGTTGTGCGACATGAGCATGCGCAGGAACTCGACGTTCCACATGTTGGCCAGGCGTAGTGAGCAGCAGAGGGCAGAAGAGTAGGGATGAGTGTGGCAAAACCAACCTCGCCACGGTGTTTTGGAGGGGCCTGTTTAAAAGCCTCTTGCCTCAGGATTATGGCCCATGCTAACTTTTGAACCCCTGAACCTATTCAAGTGAATTTTGGATAGGTTTGTCCCCCAAGTTATACTGTTTAAATTGATGAAAGTTATATGTATGGACAATGTAACCTCACAAAGTTGTAACAATTTATAATAAGTGTAACTTGTCAGCTTGGGAGGAATATGCTGGGTGTGGTTCTATTGTCCCATTGTCCCATTGTGTGTTTGAATGGTGATGTCTGTCCTGTTGTCTCCACATGTGTATTGGCGATCTCCCCTTTGTCCTGGGAGATAATTGGATTGCCCTCGGTTGTCTCCCAGGCAGAGAGGAGGAAACCATGATGCATTGTGGGGATATGTTGTATCTGTTCTGTGTCGCAGTCTCCCTTCTGGTCCTCTAGGGGGCGGGAACGATTGGTTGCTGTACTTGCATTGTGTGTGTTGTAAGGTATTGATTGGTTGGATTTCAAAACCCTGTGGGCAGTACTATGTATGTTTCTTATGAATAAAAGAGGCTGTACTTGAAGTACAATCAGACCACTGCTGACCCTCAAGAAGGAGCCTTGTCTCGTTATTGGGGGGATTCCCTGTATGCTGTTGGAGACTGATTGCCAGGAGTGTAAGCTGACTGTACGCTTTTCCTGTTCGTCTGCTGACAGCTATTTGCGAGGTTCCAGTTTGGAGTGCTATTTTGTATCCAGTTCGGGAGGTTGGTGTTCTGCAGTAGCTGTGCCTGTCTCTCAGAAAGGGGCATATCGCCTAAACGGATTTTAACCCCTTGTCTGCTGAAACGGTCCGTTACATTGGTGGCAGCGGTGGGATCGTTCCTACAGCCAGAAGGACAGCTACAGGAGACACCATTTCTGTGGATTCTACAATTTAAGGGCAACGCATGTCTCAGTACAGCGACCCTAAAAGCACCAGGATGGAACCAGCAGTGGAGTACAGATACTCTGTTGAGGAATTTGACCGTATGATGTGGTTGCGGCTGAACTTCTTCGGACCCAATCCAGCTGAGAAATCCGTGAAGTTCGTGAGGAGTCTAGTGTACTACTATACCGGGCAGAAGGTGACGGTCAGCTGCCACGTTGGGTGGACCTCCATCGGAAGTTACAGTTGTGGGACAGAGGGAGCCCAGTCTCCATTCCCCAGCGGCAGTGTGAAGTGCAGGGAGGGGAGAGCAGCGGCCTCCCTCCCCAGCGGCAGGCTGAGTTACGGGGGGCAGAGGTAGTTGTTCCTGCCCCCCAGCAGCAGCATGATTTTGTGGGAATTGGGAGCCTAGTCTCCATTCCCCAGCGGCAGTGTGAAGTGCAGGGAGGGGAGAGCAGCAGCCTCCCTCCCCAGCGGCAGGCTGAGTTACAGGGGGCAGAGGTAGTTGTTCCTGCCCCCCAGCAGCAGCATGATTTTTTGGGAATTGGGAGCCTAGTCTCCATTCCCCAGCGGCCGTGTGATGTACAGGGAATTGGGAGCCGAGTCTCCATTCCCCAGCGGCAGGCGGAGTTACAGGGGGCAGAGACAGTCGGTCCTGTCCCCCAACAGCAGTAGGATTTGTTGGGAACTGGGAGCCTAGTCTCCATTCCCCAGCGGCAGCTTAACGCACCAGGGGGAGACAGTAAGCCCCACAACTGTGCAGATGGGACCGTGGTCTCTGCACTCACAGCACAGGGGGTAGAGACAGTTGGTCCTGTCCCCCTGCAACAGGGCTGTTTAGCCAAAGAGGAGACAGTCGGTTTCCCCCTCCAACAACCAGATCTCCAGCCATCTCTGCAGGGATACCAGGAGGAGGAGGTAAGCGAGCCCTCCCCTTCCCAGCTACTTCCCAACCGAGTTCTGGGGGCAGTGGATGAGCCTGCAATAACCACTGATCCCTTCCCAGCGGAAGAGCTGGCATCAGGGCAGAGAGCCGCTAGCCTCTGCTCCACGGACCCCCTTGTTACAGGACTGGCTTGTACCCCCCTCACGCCAGCAGAAGAGCTGGCATCAGGGCAGAGCGCAGTTGGCCTCTGCCCTCCCCTATCCTCTTGTCCAGAGACTGACTTCCCACAGGCATCCCCAGCGGAAGAGCTGGCATCTGGGCAGAGCACAGTCGGCCTCTGCCCACCAAGTACCTACAGCTCCAAGCTGGAGAACCACAAAGCAAGGAGTAGCAGATGCACACTCAACAGCTGGGGACCTACAGAACAGAGCCAGGCCCCAAAATTCAACAGGTCCAGTATTGGGTTGTGGGTGGGCTGCCAGACTAACTCAGGTACCGACCGGCGTGAGGTCAGGTATCTGGTTAGTCTTCCCTGGGGGGGGGGGAGATGTGTGGCGAAACCAACCTCGCCACGGTGTTTTGGAGGGGGCTGTTTAAAAGCCTCTTGCCTCAGGATTATGGCCCATGCTAACTTTTGAACCCCTGAACCTATTCAAGTGAATTTTGGATAGGTTTGTCCCCCAAGTTATATTGTTTAAATTGATGTAAGTTATATGTATGGACAATGTAACCTCACAAAGTTGTAACAATTTATAATAAGTGTAACTTGTCAGCTTGGGAGGAATATGCTGGGTGTGGTTCTATTGTCCCATTGTCCCATTGTGTGTTTGAATGGTGATGTCTGTCCTGTTGTCTCCACATGTGTATTGGCGATCTCCCCTTTGTCCTGGGAGATAATTGGATTGCCCTCGGTTGTCTCCCAGGCAAAGAGGAGGAAACCATGATGCATTGTGGGGATATGTTGTATCTGTTCTGTGTCGCAGTCTCCCTTCTGGTCCTCTAGGGGGCGGGAACGATTGGTTGCTGTACTTGCATTGTGTGTGTTGTAAGGTATTGATTGGTTGGATTTCAAAACCCTGTGGGCAGTACTATGTATGTTTCTTATGAATAAAAGAGGCTGTACTTGAAGTACAATCAGACCACTGCTGACCCTCAAGACGGAGCCTTATCTCGTTATTGGGGGGATTCCCTGTATGCTGTTGGAGACTGATTGCCAGGAGTGTAAGCTGACTGTACGCTTTTCCTGTTCGTCTGCTGACAGCTATTTGCGAGGTTCCAGTTTGGAGTGCTATTTTGTATCCAGTTCGGGAGGTTGGTGTTCTGCAGTAGCTGTGCCTGTCTCTCAGAAAGGGGCATATCGCCTAAACGGATTTTAACCCCTTGTCTGCTGAAACGGTCCGTTACAATGAGCGAACCCGAACTGTATAGTTCGGGTTCGTACCGAATTTTGGGGTGTCTGTGACACGGACCCGAACATTTTCGTACAAGTCCGGGTTCGGGTTCAGTGTTCGTCGCTTTCTTGGCGCTTTTTGAAAGGCTGCAAAGCAGCCAATAAACAAGCGTCATACTACTTGCCCCAAGAGGCCGTCACAGCCATGCCTACTATTGGCATGGCTGTGATTGGCCAGTGCAGCATGTGACCCAGCCTCTATTTAAGCTGGAGTCACGTAGCGCCGCACGTCACTCTGCTCTGATCAGTGTAGGGAGAGGTTGCAGCTGCGACTGTTAGGGCGAGTTTAGGCAGTGATTAACTCCTCAAAAACACTTAATTCAGTGATCGATCTACAGCTGTGGACCATTGAACTGCTGCTATTTAATTGCTCACTGTTTTTAGGCTGCCCAGAGCGTTTTTTCGGTCACTTTTTTCTGGGGTGATCGGCGGCCATTTTGTGTCTTGTGGTGCGCCAGCACAAGCTGCCACCAAGTCCATTTAACCATCAATAGTGTGGTTATTTTTTTGCTATATCCTACATCAGGGGCTTGGCTGTGCTTGCTATTTTATTGAGGGGTGAAATACAATTGCCAAAATAGCAGTACCCTAAATCTGGTGTTTCAGCTGTGGCTAGCCAATTGTAATACTGTCTGCTGTCTGGCAAAGGATATATTTTTGTTCTGGGTTGAAATACAATTCCCAACTTAGCAATTCCCTAAATCAGTGGTTTCTGCTGTATCAGGCCTACTTTAAATCTATGCATAAAAGGGTATATTAGATTGAAGGTGCGGATAGTGTCATCCTCAATAACTTCACACGCTACCGTGCATTTCCAAGTTTAATTCTGTTCCTAAACGTATACCTGTCACCCAGTGCCTAAATAATAGTCCTAAAATTTATATTCAGCTAAATCTGTGTTTATTGCTGAGGCTGGTCAATTCATTTAGTGTCCGCCAAAGCACAGTTTTTGTTCTGGGTTGAAATACAATTCCCAACTTAGCAATTCCCTAAATCAGTTGTTTCTGCTGTATCAGGCCTACTTTAAATCTATCCATAAAAGGGTATATTAGATTGAAGGTGCAGATAGGGTCATTCTCAATAACTTCACACACACGCTACCGTGCATTTCCAAGTCTAATTCTGTCCGTAAACGTATACCTGTCACCCAGCGCCTAAATAATAGGCCTCAAATTTATAATCAGCAAAATCTGTGGTTATTGCTGTAGCTGGTCAAGTTATTTAGTGTCCGTCAAAGCACAGTTTTTGTTCTGGGTTGAAATACAATTCCCAACTTAGCAATTCCCTAAATCAGTTGTTTCTGCTGTATCAGGCCTACTTTAAATCTATCCATAAAAGGGTATATTAGATTGAAGGTGCAGATAGGGTCATTCTCAATAACTTCACACACACGCTACCGTGCATTTCCAAGTCTAATTCTGTCCGTAAACGTATACCTGTCACCCAGCGCCTAAATAATAGGCCTCAAATTTATAGTCAGCTAAATCTGTCGTTACTGCCGTGCCTGTATTAGTGTAATACGGTACCTAAATAGATAGCCAGATAGTGTTAGGTGTCTGTAAAAAAAAGCCTGAATTTTAATTCAATACATTGGGCCAAATAATATTTTTCTTATTGTGGTGACGCAGACATGGTCATGGTGGTGTTAGTGGACCCTCTGGTGCTGGGAGAGGACGTGGCCGTTCTGCCACAGCCACACGTCCTAGTGTACCAACTACCTCAGGTCCCAGTAGCCGCCAGAATTTACAGCGATATTTGGTGGGGCCCAATGCCGTTCTAAGGATGGTAAGGCCTGAGCAGGTACAGGCATTAGTCAATTGGGTGGCCGACAGTGGATCCAGCACGTTCACATTATCTCCCACCCAGTCTTCTGCAGAAAGCGCACAGATGGCGCCTGAAAACCAACCCCATCAGTCTGTCACATCACCCCCATGCATATCAGGGAAACTGTCTGAGCCTCAAGTTATGCAGCAGTCTCTTATGCTGTTTGAAGACTCTGCTGGCAGGGTTTCCCAAGGGCATCCACCTAGCCCTTCCCCAGCGGTGGAAGACATAGAATGCACTGACGCACAACCACTTATGTTTCCTTATGATGAGGACATGGGAATACCACCTCAGCACGTCTCTGATGATGACGAAACACAGGTGCCAACTGCTGCTTCTTTATGCAGTATGCAGACTGAACAGGAGGTCAGGGAGAAAGACTGGGTGGAAGACGATGCAGGGGACGATGAGGTCCTAGACCCCACATGGAATGAAGGTCGTGCCACTGACTTTCACAGTTCGGAGGAAGAGGCAGTGGTGAGACCGAGCCAACAGCATAGCAAAAGAGGGAGCAGTGGGCAAAAGCAGAGCACCCGCCGCCAAGAGACTCCGCCTGCTACTGACCGCCGCCATCTGGGACCGAGCACCCCAAAGGCAGCTTCAAGGAGTTCCCTGGCATGGCACTTCTTCAAACAATGTGCTGACGACAAGACCCGAGTGGTTTGCACGCTGTGCCATCAGAGCCTGAAGCGAGGCATTAACGTTCTGAACCTTAGCACAACCTGCATGACCAGGCACCTGCATGCAAAGCATGAACTGCAGTGGAGTAAACACCTTAAAAACAAGGAAGTCACTCAGGCTCCCCCTGCTACCTCTTCTGCTGCTGCCGCCTCGGCCTCTTCTGCTGCTGCCGCCTCGGCCTCTTCCTCCGCCTCTGGAGGAACGTTGGCACCTGCCGCCCAGCAAACAGGGAATGTACCACCAACACCACAACCTCCGTCACCAAGCATCTCAACCATGTCACACGGCAGCGTTCAGCTCTCCATCTCACAAACATTTGAGAGAAAGCGTAAATTCCCACCTAGCGACCCTCGATCCCTGGCCCTGAATGCCAGCATTTCTAAACTACTGGCCTATGAAATGCTGTCATTTAGGCTGGTGGACACAGACAGCTTCAAACAGCTCATGTCGCTTGCTGTCCCACAGTATGTTGTTCCTAGCCGCCACTACTTCTCCAAGAGAGCCGTGCCTTCCCTGCACAACCAAGTATCCGATAAAATCAAGTGTGCACTGCGCAACGCCATCTGTGGCAAGGTCCACCTAACCACAGATACGTGGACCAGTAAGCACGGCCAGGGACGCTATATCTCCCTAACTGCACACTGGGTAAATGTAGTGGCGGCTGGGCCCCAGGCGGAGAGCTGTTCGGCGCACGTCCTTCCGCCGCCAAGGATCGCAGGGCAACATTCTTTGCCTGTTGTTGCCTCCTCCTCCTACTCGGCTTCCTCCTCCTCTTCTCCCACCTGCTCATCCAGTCAGCCACACACCTTCAACACCAACTTCAGCACAGCCCGGGGTAAACATCAACAGGCCATTCTGAAACTCATATGTTTGAGGGACAGGCCCCGCACCGCACAGGAGTTGTGGCGGGGTATAGAACAACAGACCGACGAGTGGTTGCTGCCGGTGAGCCTCAAACCCGGCCTGGTGGTGTGCGATAATGGGCGAAATCTCGTTGCAGCTCTGGGACTAGCCGGTTTGACACACATCCCTTGCCTGGCGCATGTGCTGAATTTGGTGGTGCAGAAGTTCATTCACAACTACCCCGACATGTCAGAGCTGCTGCATAAAGTGCGGGCCGTCTGTTCGCGCTTCCGGCGTTCACATCCTGCCGCTGCTCACCTGTCTGCGCTACAGCGTAACTTCGGCCTTCCCGCTCACCGCCTCATATGCGACGTACCCACCAGGTGGAACTCCACCTTGCACATGCTGGACAGACTGTGCGAGCAGCAGCAGGCCATAGTGGAGTTTCAGATGCAGCACGCACGGGTCAGTCGCACTGCGGAACAGCACCACTTCACCACCAATGACTGGGCCTCCATGCGAGACCTGTGTGCCTTGTTGCGCTGTTTCGAGTACCCCACCAACATGGCCAGTGGCGATGACGCCGTTATCAGCGTTACAATACCACTTCTATGTCTACTTGAGAAAACACTTAGGGCGATGATGGAAGAGGAGGTGGCCCAGGAGGAGGAGGAAGAGGGGTCATTTTTAGCACTTTCAGGCCAGTCTCTTCGAAGTGACTCAGAGGGAGGTTTTTTGCAACAGCAGAGGCCAGGTACAAATGTGGCCAGCCAGGGCCCACTACTGGAGGACGAGGAGGACGAGGATGAGGAGGAGGTGGAGGAGGATGAGGATGAAGCATGTTCACAGCGGGGTGGCACCCAAAGCAGCTCGGGCCCATCACTGGTGCGTGGCTGGGGGGAAACGCAGGACGATGACGATACGCCTCCCACAGAGGACAGCTTGTCCTTACCTCTGGGCAGCCTGGCACACATGAGCGACTACATGCTGCAGTGCATGCGCAACGACAGCAGAGTTGCCCACATTCTAACGTGTGCGGACTACTGGGTTGCCACCCTGCTGGATCCACGGTACAAAGACAATGTGCCCACCTTACTTCCTGCACTGCAGCGTGATAGGAAGATGCGCGAGTACAAGCGCACATTGGTAAACGCGCTACTGAGAGCATTCCCAAATGTCACAGGGGAACAAGTGGAAGCCCAAGGCAGAGGAGGAGCAAGAGGTCGCCAACACAGCTGTGTCACGGCCAGCTCCTCTGACGGCAGGGTTAGCATGGCAGAGATGTGGAAAAGTTTTGTCAACACGCCACAGCTAACTGCACCACCACCTGATTCGGAACGTGTTAGCAGGAGGCAACATTTCACTAACATGGTGGAACAGTACGTGTGCACACCCCTCCACGTACTGACTGATGGTTCGGCCCCATTCAACTTCTGGGTCTCCAAATTGTCCACGTGGCCAGAGCTAGCCTTTTATGCCTTGGAGGTGCTGGCCTGCCCGGCGGCCAGCGTTTTGTCTGAACATGTATTCAGCACGGCAGGGGGCGTCATTACAGACAAACGCAGCCGCCTGTCTACAGCCAATGTGGACAAGCTGACGTTCATAAAAATGAACCAGGCATGGATCCTACAGGACCTGTCCATCCCTTGTGCAGATTAGACATTTATAACTACCTCCCCTTAACCATATATTATTGTACTCCAGGGCACTTCCTCATTCAATCCTATTTTTATTTTCATTTTACCATTATATTGCGGGGCAACCCAAAGTTGAATGAACCTCTCCTCTGTCTGGGTGCCGGGGCCTAAAAATATCTGACAATGGACTGTTCCAGTGTTGGGTGACGTGAAGCCTGATTCTCTGCTATGACATGAAGACTGATTCTCTGCTATGGGACCTCTGTCTGGGTGTCGGGGCCTAAATATATGACAATGGACTATTCCAGTGTTGGGTGACGTGAAGCATGATTCTCTGCTATGACATGAAGACTGATTCTCTGCTGACATGAAGCCTGAATCTCTGTTATGGGACCTCTCTCCTCTGCCTGGGTGCCGGGGCCTAAATATATGACAATGGACTGTTCCAGTGTTGGGTGACGTGAAGCATGATTCTCTGCTATGACATGAAGACTGATTCTCTGCTGACATAAAGCCTGAATCTCTGTTATGGGACCTCCTTCCTCTGCCTGGGTGCCGGGGCCTAAATATCTGACAATGGACTGTTCCAGTGTTGGGTGACGTGAAGCCTGATTCTCTGCTATGACATGAAGACTGATTCTCTGCTGACATGAAGCCTGAATCTCTGTTATGGGACCTCTCTCCTCTGCCTGGGTGCCGGGGCCTAAATATCTGACAATGGACTGTTCCAGTGTTGGGTGACGTGAAGCCTGATTCTCTGCTATGACATGAAGACTGATTCTCTGCTGACATGAAGCCTGAATCTCTGTTATGGGACCTCTCTCCTCTGTCTGGGTGCCGGGGCCTAAATATATGACAATGGACTGTTCCAGTGTTGGGTGACGTGAAGCATGATTCTCTGCTATGACATGAAGACTGATTCTCTGCTGACATGAAGCCTGAATCTCTGTTATGGGACCTCTCTCCTCTGTCTGGGTGCCGGGGCCTAAATATATGACAATGGACTGTTCCAGTGTTGGGTGACGTGAAGCCTGATTCTCTGCTATGACATGAAGACTGATTCTCTGCTTACATGAAGCCAGATTCTCTGCTATGGGACCTCTCTCCAATTGATATTGGTTAATTTTTATTTATTTTATTTTTATTTTTATTCATTTCCCTATCCACATTTGTTTGCAGGGGATTTAACTACATTTTGCTGCCTTTTGCAGCCCTCTAGCCCTTTCCTGGGCTGTTTTACAGCCTTTTTAGTGCCGAAAAGTTCGGGCCCTCATTGACTTCAATGGGGTTCGGGTTCGGGACGAAGTTCGGGTCGGGTTCGGATCCCGAACCCGAACATTTCTGGGAAGTTCGGTCGAACTTCTCGAACCCGAACATCCAGGTGTTCGCTCAACTCTACAGAAGAGGAATACCAGCTGCAACATGGTCGTCGCCTTTCCAGTCAGCTTCCTCTATTCACAAGCGAGGAGTGGGAATAGATGTCTGACCTCTGTGAGGTTTTAAGACATTTTTAGGAATCAACACAGATGGTGAGTGGCGATAATGCTATTATCAGCGTAACCATCCCACTTCTGTGTCTACTCAAACGCTTGGTGGTCACAATTAAGGACGACGCTTTGCATGTGGAAAAGGTGGAAATGTGGGAAGACATTACACAGGGTGATAGCTAGACCACCCTCAGTTCGTCTTCTCAGCGCAAATTGGACAATGAAGAGGAGGAGGAGGAGGAGAAGGAGGAGCAGGAGATGGTTGTCTCCGCTACAGAGGGTAGAACCCATCTGTTCAGCGTGGGTGGGCTAAAGAAGAGGAAGAGGATGAGGAGATTGAGAGTGATCCTCCTGATGACGACAGCGAAGTCTTGCCTGTTGGTATTCTGGCACACATGGCTGACTTAATGTTAGGCTGCCTTTCCCGCGACCCGCCCGTTATACGCATTTAAGACAACACGGATTACTGGTTGTTCACCCTTCTCGACCCCCGTTACAAAGAGAATTTCTCATCACTCATTCCTCTGGTGGAGGACGATCAAAACGGTGCAATACCAAAAGATCCTTGTTGAAAAATTGCTACAAAAATTTCAGCTAAGCAGCAGGCCCTCACCTATAATTTTTTACAGGATCAGTTAACCGTCAGGCCTTAGCATATAATTTTTTAGAGGGTTAGCTTACCAGCAGGCCTTCACCTACAATCTTTTACTGGGTCAGCTCTTCAGCAGGCCTGCACCTCAAATCTTTTACAGGGTCAGCTCTTCAGCAGGCCCGCACCTCAAATATTTTACATGGTCAGCTCACCTGCATGCCCTTGCATATAATGTTTTACAGGGTAAGCTCACCTGAAGGCCCTCACATATAATGTTTTAGAGGGTCAGCTCACCAACAGGCCTGCACCTAAAATCTTTTACAGGGTCATCTCATCAGCAGGCCCGCACCTAAAATCTTTTACAGGGTCAGCTCACCTGCAGGCTTGCACCTAAAATCTTTTACAGGGTCAGCTCACCTACAGGCCCGCACCTAAAATATTTTACAGGGTCAGCTCACCTGCAGGCCCTCGCCTAATTATACCTAATAGGTAATTTGCGCGCATGCTGCCTTGCTTGGATGTGGTAGCCATAGCTGTTTATCAGGCTCCCTCTCAGGAATCGAACCATGATTCCCCCGTTACCCATGGTCTACATGGTTTGGGATGAAAATAACATCGAAAGTTGATAGGGCAAACATCCGAATAGATCGTCGCCGCCACAGGAACGTGCAATCGTCCCCAGGTTTTCTAGAGTCACCAAAGCGGTAGCAGGCCCTCACTCATAATGTATTAGATGGTCAGATCAGCAGGCCCTTGCTCCAAATGTTTTTGAGGGTCACCAGCATGCCATCAATCATAATTTTTCAAGGCTGTGTATGATGCCCTCCTTTATGTGTAATAAAGGGTGTATTGTAGTGCCAGTTCCTTGTAATTTTTGGCAGCCCTTTCACTTAGTGCATAGGCTTTATGAGTGTAGGAGTCCCACTACCTGAACAATTGTACCACAATGTGAATAAGGCCCTCCTTTATGTGATATACAGGTTGCATGGGAGTGCCTCTTCCTTGTAATGTTTGGCAGCACTTGCACTTTATATACAAGTAAATATACAGGAAAGAATGTTTCCTATCAATTTTTCTTCTAAAATTGATTTTTTTTCCTTTGGTTTTGTGCGTATTATTTTCAGTCTGTAAAAGTGGCGTACTATTTGGACATCATTCCCAACAGCAACCTGCGAGTACAAGATGCATCCAGACTGTCACGAGGGTGTCAAGAACCACGCCTGACTCCGTTATACCCGGGGTCAGGAAGTCGCATCGGTTGGCTGCGCGCTCTATGTAAGATAGGGCTGTTTCCTTATGGTAGCTTTCTGGGTTTGCTTTGCAACCCTTTTTGGCTCACTCAGGGATCCGTAGCTCCTTCTCCTCAGCTGTTCCTTGTCCAGCACTCCCAACCTCCTTATATTCCCCTCTCACACTTCTCTGGTTGCCAGATATAGAGCTTCCTGCCTGGACTTCTATTCTGACCCACTGGAGCTCTGTTGCTGCGTTCTCTGGTTGTTGGTCCAGAACGTTTCCCTCCGAATCCCTGTTGGACCTTTGTGGTCTGCTGTGGTCGCCCACCTGGGTTTATGTGTTTGTCTGTATTGTCTGTCCTCTCCCTGGTGTTTCCCTCTTAGTGTCAGTGGTGCGGACTAGCGATCCCACCGGCCCGTTTACTATCTAGGGCACATTTTAGGGAAAGCCAGGGTTTAGGCACGTGATCGCCGCACGGGTGAGGAACCCGTCTAGGGACTGTCAGGGCAGTCAGGTGCCAGCTGCAAGGTGAGTCAGGGGTCACCACGTTTCCCTCTCCCTTGGGCAGGGCTTTCCCTTTTCCCTCCCTGTGCATGACACCGGTGATTACACAGACATCCTCCCCATGCTGTTCCAGAACCATTTCGGTGGTGTTTCCATCAATTTCTGAAATTTTCCCATGAACCAGGCACCCTCCCCTCTTCAGAGTAGGTGGTACCTAGTTTAATGCTCGGGTTCTCCCACTGACATTATACTCACATCCCAATGTGTTTGGCCCCAGCCACCAAGCACCCAAGCTCTACGTTGTTCGATCAACACTGCAATCTACTCATTTTGGGCTACATATCATTCTTCCATTTGATCTTTATTAAAAAGTTTCATCCCTTTTCTCTGTAGAAATGTTAGTCTGTAACCTTTAATGAAATTGTGGAAAGGTAAAAGTGGACACATCGGTTCACCCAGACTTTTGACTATGTACAAATGGATATGCAGAGACAAAATGCTTATGGCAACTGAAACCCATACTATATCTTAGATTCTATGCATTACACACTGTACTTTGATGACAAGTTCAACTTTTAACTAACCTTATGAGGTAGATGAGTTGGGATGCTCAAGCAATGTCCTTGAGGAAGTTCTATTACATGCTGACAACTTGTTTGTTGCTTTTTAATCATTGTCCAATCCAGCTCATCCCAAACCATCTCAGTTAGGCTACGATCAGGTGAACATAGGGGCTGTCACCCCTTGAGTTCACCACTGATCATTTCATCTGCAACCCAAAAACTAACAATAGTGAGTTAGAAATATTTCCTGTCAAAATGAGAGATTAATAAACTGCACTTTTTGAAAATATCTGAATCTTATCAAGATATGATTTATAAAATCTACGCCTAGGTCCCAGACTTTCTTGACACAGTATTCTGTTGGATGTAATACTTTCCAAGAGAAGATGTAACTTACTTCTATGTCTTTCTCAAAAAGCATTAGTAGTTAAATCATTGATTACAGAAGTGCCAGTGAAAAATGTGTTTTTCAGCAACACTTCCAAAACATCAAGCCATAGTCCCCAAGGTATCAGACCCTACTGCTATAAACATATGTGCCAAATCAGGAATCTGAGCGGAACATGGTGTGTGGTTGAAATGTGATATATAATATGTTTACTGAAGACTTCAACTTTGTAATTAACAAACCTTCAAGAAGTTAAACCCACTTTCTGGTCTAATAAAATTCCTGTTGAACTCAAGCTCACACACGGCAAAATGAACCTATATTTAAAAAGATGGAAATTCATTTTAGGCAGTGAGTAAACTTCTGAGAAAATTCTCATAAGTGTGAAGATCCAATTTTGGAGCCATTTTATAGTTTATATTACAGAGTTACAAAAATAGCAATTATCTAAATTAGGCATTCATGTATGTTGTTGCCTAATTGGTCCATGGGGTTTTCTCAGGAAAGAGTATTAGGGCATAAAATAGATATGCTACATGCTTTGGTTTCCATGTCTTATAAATCAGCAAGTGCGGATCCACTGGCTTTGGGCTAAACCCTAAGGATGTTATTATGGCGCTCCCCTGGTATTCACCCTTTAATCCCTGTACAGGTATCTGTCCACTGCAGGAAAACAACAGGACCACTACCTCCTGAGATAATCTTGGTGTACTTAGAAACTGAACCACAGGGGTCAGGGACTCTGGTGCAAGTACCAGAGGCTCAGGATATAGAGAATGCACAAAGAACCCAGGAAAACTGCAGGTACAGTGAACAGCCACTAGTATACACAAGAGAGGGGAGACTCTGGGAATGTTGGAGTGCAATATGAGTCCAATTGGAGTAAACAATAGGAAAGAAGGACTATACTGTTTCTTAAAGCAGCACATCCCAAAGATATAAGATATAATAATCTTTATTGTAGCCACAGCAAAAAAAAAGTTTAATATTGTATACAATAAGAATCCTATGAATGACCCCAAATAAGCCCCTACATATAAGTGAACATCTAAATCTCAATAAGAGTAAAACTGGTACCCAGACAAACTGCAAACAGAAAGATATAATGCAATAAAATAGCAAACATGATATCCATTATCAAAGATAAATAAATACCCCTACAGTATATTGTAGATGTCTAGGTTAAAGAGGACCTTTCGCCTGAAAAAAACATTGTGAACTAAGTATCCTGACATATACAGCGGCGCCCAGGGATCTCACTGCACTTACTATTATCCCTGGGCGCCGCTCCGTTCTCCTGTTATGTCCTCCGGTATCTTTGCTCAGTAGGTTATAGTAGGCGGAGACTGCCCTTGTTCTGCTGGGCGTCTCCTCCTCCTAGGCTGTAGCACTGGCCAATCGCAGCGCACAGTTCACAGCCTGGGAGAAAAAACTTCCCAGGCTGTGAGCTCTGCGCTGCGATTGGCCAGCGCTACAGTCTAGGAGGAGGAGACGCCCAGCAGAACAAGGGCAGACTCCGCCTACTATAACCTCGAGTCCTAAGTCTCCGCCTACTATTACCTACTGAACGAAGATACCGGAGGACATAACAGGAGCACGGAGCGGCGCCCAGGGATAAATAGTAAGTGCGTAAGTGCGGTGAGATCCCTGGGCGCCGCTGTATATGTCTGGATACTTAGTTCACAATGTTTTTCCAGGTGAAAGGTCCTCTTTAAGGTGGACACGCTATCAGTCCCATGCATATGGCTGGTAGATGGCAGCTTCGTCAGGGGTCTTAACCAGATGTTAAGACCACTGAGGAAGCTGGTATCTTCCAGCAATACATGTGGGACAGATAATTTGTACACCTTAGGATTCTTGGTTGATTATTGACTGGTCTTCACATTAACAATGATCACTCCTCCACCAGTGTACAAGATTATCTGAGCAGTGGGACCAAAATATGAGACATGTGTGACCACCAACACAGGAAACATTAGATGGCATTCTGGGAGGAAATTAAAACAAAAGAACCATTATGTAACAGCAATTTCTAGAAAGAAAACTATTTCAATGATTCCTTGATTTATGTGGTCTAGAAGTCTAAATTAATATTTGTTGGATGATCCCTTTAAACTGCCTTTAAAGGCAACCTGTCAGGTGTAATGACAGTGACACGGCTCTCAGTGGTTTGTCACGTATGTGTTCAATTGTAGCATATTTTCAAAACTTAAATGGTAGCCTTTGAAAGACAAAGCCAGCAAGGAGTCCACTGTCAGCAAGGATTCCAAAGATGTTCATGATATGCAGGCTACCCCCTGTCCTCCAGACACTAATTGACAGATTTCTCCCTATGTATATTAATAGGGAGAAATCTGTCGGCCAGCGCGCTGGCGTGTGGAAGTTAAAAATATCAGCTGACTCCTTGCTGGTCATGTGCTGCAAAGATTAACATATGCTGCTCTCACAAACAGACTTTAAAGAGATATAGATATGTTTCTAGGTATATTATATATTTTTCATTTCAGTTTCCCAGTCTTTTTGCCTTGTCAGTTTTGTACATACAGAAAAACTCTCCAGAAGCACTTCACTGTTATTTTTGCTTTTTTACATTTATTTTATTTTTTTGTACTCTCTTTCTTCCAAAAGCCATGACTATTTTTTTTATTTTTCATTCACATGTATGAAGGCTTGTTTTTTGCAGAACAAGTTGTGTTTTCTAGAGGCATCATTTAATCTTTCATACAATGGAAGCTGGAAAAAAATATTAATGGGGTTGAATAAAAAAAATATATAGCCATTGCGCCACTGTTCGCAGGTTTCATTTTTGCAGCATTCCCTGTGCGATAAAAATGACACCTTACCTTATCTTTATTCTGCAGATCATCATAATTACAGAGATACATAATTTATTAAAACATTTTAACATTCCGGTGTTCCTGTATCAGGAAAACACTATTTTAATAGTATTTTTATACTAATAATTTTTTTATTTTATCTTTATTTGTAAAAGAGTTAATTAAATAAAGTTTCAACTTTTTTCTCTTTGTTCTATTTTTATTTTGTTTTATATATTTTTTTACTTTAAGTCCTAGAGTACTTCTATATATTTGATATAAAACTAATATAAATGGCCTAAAAAATTTTTTACCGGACCGGATTTTAAGTGCCGGTCCAGGTTTTGGCAGCACCTGGCTGTCCTAAATTGGCAGCTGGGCTCAGAAGCCATGTCTGTGTGCTGGGATCTGAGGCCTGTGCTGGGCTGGAGGGCTGAGTATTTGGACTTTCTGAGGCAGAACTGCCACCAAGGTGACTTTTTGTTATATTAACTTGCCATTGGGTGTGAAGTAACACTAACACTGCAAAAGTGACGTTTTGTTTTTGTCACAATGTGTGAATAAACACTGAAGTTTGAATTACGAACTTATATTTTGCCTCTGTACTCGCCTGCTTACCCTAAGTAGCAGAGCGAATCCCCACAATATATATATATATATATATATATATATAATATTTAAATGTGAGGCAGCTCTCACCTGCTCCACGACACCCTCTGGGCACAGACACCGCACCTGGATGCGCGAATGTACAAGCGATTTAGAAGAAAAGAGAAGTCCAGCTCAGGTCAGGTGTTAATACGTGGCTTCTTTATTTCAGCGGTTATAAAATTCCACACAGCAAGGTGCAACAAGTGACGCGTTTAAGACCTCTATAGTATCAGGGTCCTTCTTCATGACAAGTGTTTGTCATGAAGAAGGACCCTGATACTATAGAGGTCTGAAACGCGTCACTTGTTGCACCTTGCTGTGTGGAATTTTATAACCGCTGAAATAAAGAAGCCACGTATTCACACCTGACCTGGACTTCTCTTTTCTTCTAAATCGCATATATATATATATACAGTACAGACCAAAAATTTGGACACACCTTCTCATTCAAAGAATTTTCTTTATTTTCATGACTATGAAAATTGTAGATTCACACTGAAGGCATCAAAACTATGAATTAACACATGTGGAATTATATACATATCAAAAAAGTGTGAAACAACAGAAAATTTGTCATATTCAAGGTTCTTCAAAGTAGCCACCTTTTGCTTTGATTACTGCTTTGCACATTCTCTTGATGAGCTTCAAGAGGTAGTCACCTGAAATGGTCTTCCAACAGTCTTGAAGGAGTTCCCAGAGATGCTTAGCACTTGTTGGCCTTTTACCTTCACTCTGCGGTCCAGCTCACCCCAAAACATTTTGATTGGGTTCAGGTCCGGTGACTGTGGAGGCCAGGTCATCTAGCGCAGCACCCCATCACTCTCCTTCATGGTCAAATAGCCCTTACACAGCCTGGAGGTGTGTTTGGGGTCATTGTCCTGTTGAAAAATAAATGATGGTCCAACTAAACGCAAACCGGATAGAATATCATGCCGCTGCAAGATGCTGTGGTAGCCATGCTGGTTCAGTATGCCTTCAATTTTGAATAAATCCCCAACAGTGTCACCATCAAACACCATCACAACTCCTCCTCCATGCTTCACGGTGGGAACCAGGCATGTAGAGTCCATCCGTTCGCCTTTTCTGTGTCGCACAAAGACACGGTGGTTGGAACCAAAGATCTCAAATTTGGACTCATCAGACCAAAGCACAGATTTCCACTGGTCTAATGTCCATTCCTTGTGTTCTTTAGCCTTTTTCTGCTTGTTGCCTGTCCTTAGCAGTGGTTTCCTAGCAGATATTCTACCATGAAGGCCTGATTCACACAGTCTCCTCTTAACAGTTGTTCTAGAGATGTGTCTGCTGCTAGAACTCTGTGTGGCATTGACCTGGTCTCTAATCTGAGCTGCTGTTAACCTGCGATTTCTGAGGCTGGTGACTCGGATGAACTTATCCTCCGCAGCAGAGGTGACTCTTGGTCTTCCTTTCCTGGGGCGGTCCGCATGTGAGCTAGTTTCTTTGTAGCGCTTGATGGTTTTTGTGACTGCACTTGGGGACACTTTCAAAGTTTTCCCAATTTTTCGGACTGACTGACCTTCATTTCTTAAAGTAATGATGGCCACTCGTTTTTCTTTACTTAGCTGCTTTTTTCTTGCCATAATACAAATTTGAATAGTCTATTCAGTAGGACTATCAGCTGTGTATCCACCTGACTTCTCCACAACGCAACTGATGGTCCCAACCCCATTTATAAGGCAAGACATCCCACTTATTAAACCTGATAGGGCACACCTGTGAAGTGAAAACCATTTCAGGTGACTACCTCTTGAAGCTCATCATAAGAATGCCAAGAGTGTGCAAAGCAGTATTTAAAGCAAAAGGTGGCTACTTTGAAGAACCTAGAATATGACATATTTTCAGTTGTTTCACACTTTTTTGTTATGTATATAATGCCACATGTGTTAATTCATAGTTTTGATGCCTTCAGTGTGAATCTACAATTTTCATAGTCATGAAAATAAAGAAAACTCTTTGAATGAGAAGGTGTGTCCAAACTTTTGGTCTGTACTGTATATATGTATATATATTTAATATTCTCCCAGCAAAATGGGCTCCTGTACCCGTACACAGCTTTTTTTGGGAGTATGGACTTTGTATGATCGCTGCACAGGCCGGATCCTTGCTGCACCTGCCTGTACCAGCGCTGCTTTCCCAAAGTCTGGCATAGATTGGCTATGTCAGGCTTTAGTAGAGCGGGCACAGGCAGAGGACATTACAATAGTTTTATCTATGACGCATATTATGTCCTTATTTTCCGCTTCTCCGGAGCTGTCAGCCTGTTATGTGAAAGGCGGCAAAAACAAAGGAGGGAAACAAGACCTATCTTGAGCTCTACTAATCATGTTATGAAGATAAAGATAAGACATTGTTATATAAACAAGCCAGTGTTATAATGTTATATGCTATAATATTAAACTGTAGCGTGTATGTAATATTTTCTTTTAGAAAAATACTTCAGTTCTTCTGCAATATGGAAGTCTATGGGTGGCAAGAATGCGGTTAAAGGACATTTCTTGATATTAACAGATAAATGCTTACTTTTCCCCTGAGATGACACTTTTTATTGATCGTCAACTTGAAGAAAAAAACATTGAATGGATAAGAATATAAAAACTAGAGGGACAGTGGTACGTCATTTGACAGGATGTTCTGAACAACGGGCAAATGTGGCATGACAAGTGTTCCTTATCTGTCTTCCATGTGTCTATCTCATGATGTTATTCGTTATCCTCCAAATTTGCTGCTCTGACTTTTTCCTTACAAGTTTCGAGTTACAGTGCAGTCTTTAGCCATCATCTCCGGGATCTTTTCAACTTGGAATTTCTGCCCATTTTCAGGAAATGTTGCATTTTATGTTGTCACATCTCATCAGACCTCATTCGCCACGGCCGCAGGGTGTTGGGTGGGGGGAGAGATCTGGGCCCCGTGTGCAAATGGATACCAAAGTAATAACAAAATCCGCAGCAGTCACATTTCATTAAAACAGAGGATCACAGGCGTTGGTGGCTGTAGAGAATCGCTTGTGATTTCACTACAGCACAACAACATCTCATGTCCAATAATAACATCAACATGATTTCTCCTAGGCGCATTTATAGCATTGCTTTGTAAGACTGTCTGTATAGTGTAAAAATTGGGGGGGGGGGGAAAGACATGATTAGTACAATGTGTACAACAGGATTATTGTGTCAAGCATGTTTAAAGGGGTTGTCCAGTTTATAAAAGCACTTTTTAATAATAGTGGGGGATCATCTGTTTAGAATCTGCATTAATAAACTAAGGCTGCCCATACACATTCAATGACTTGAAGTTTGCAGAGAGATCATTCGGCCAACAGCTATCTCTCCAGACTCCCTGCTGTCTTCCCCATACACATTTGGCTTTGCCAAACATGCATATGTAGACTGTGGTGAAAGCCCCTGACAGACAATTCTGGTGGTGACGTATCTCCTAGGAGGACAAAAGGATCAGGCGGAAATATTTATTTTGCCCAATTTTTGTTTCCCCAGACATCGTCTGTTGTCGGAGAAGAGTTGGGAGCTGCCCACATACATTAGTGTGTTGGCCGAACCTGCCATTCTCAAAGAGTTTGGCTGAGAAAATACTGATATGTTTGGCCAGGTTTTTTTACAGATTTCCCCATAGATTGTAGCTGATAGCTGAAGGTGTTAGCAGGGAGACACTTTGTCATCAGCTCATTGTCAAAATATTTTAAGATCACTCCTTACCCAGCATCTTTTTGGCCAGTGAGTGGTCTGCATAGTCTCTTCAATCATGAATGACGGAAGGAATCAGGTGGATGCAGTTGTAATTTGAAACAGCGTTGTACTGAACTCATGTGAGGCAACAAGCTTGATGGTCACAGCAGTCTCACAAAAGGCAAGTGGCTTAATGGTTACAATAATCGTACAAGAGGCAACAGGCTTGTTAGTTCTTACAAGTTTATAGTCTCAAAATCAAATTTGCTGGCAACATGCCTAAGGGCTCATCTAGCACCCAACATATTGGACATTAAAACTCTGCACTAGAGTCTACTTCTGGTGGCAGTGAAAATGGCTGTGCTGCTTGATCTAGACTATGGCTACTACCAATGTTGCATGCATCCTACATAGGTGTGACCACAGGGCATGGATTGTCTCCATGTGAAGCACATACAGGTCCTCAGGTGAGACTCAGACACAGCTATCTGATAACAGTCTCTACTTAGCACAGTCCAGTATGCCACTCTGTACACAGGTGTTTCTCTTTGTGGAAAACTGGCTGCTCCATTCCCTCTAACCTGGCCTATCACAAGTCATGTGAACACTCATGGGTGTAAGAAAGGGCACATGGTGTAAACAGCTTCCTCCACTTCGGTACCTAGGGGCCACCAACACCCATACACTCTGCCTAGGCATTGAAGTCTAAGAATTCCATTAGCTTATCTTTCTCCCCAGACTCCCATAGACATTGGTTGATAGGGACACGTACATGCACAGCTATTTTTCCTATATTTAGTTGCCAAATGGGGTCAAGTGTGGTCTTATTGTCTTTTTGCCATGAGGACTCTAAGAATCTTATTTCAACCCTGTGTGCGAATATGAGTTTTTCTCACCCCACTACTCCTGTAATGGTGCCAGCCAAAGTGCCTTTATAATATAAACAAAAGAGAAATAATTTACATACTTTTGCCCATGGAGTGTTTCTTGCCAAAAGTCTTCAAACTCTATTGAATCTCTTCAATGAGTACCTGCAGCGCCACGGCAGTAATGGTACTCAAATTTTAGTGCAATCCAAGCGTCATTGTATTATTGCCAATTAGAAAGGCCCTGTATTAGTACTAGTCAAAGGGCCAGTCCTTTACAACACTTACCTTCACCATGTCTTCTCACTACTTTACTCCACAGTGACATTGTGTAAGCTACAAGGTAGACTCTGGTAGAAGTCCACATCCTTGAGACTACTTCATCCAATCTTGGTCTGTTTCATTGCATAGGTCTTTTTAAGCAAGACAACCTACAAAGAGGGGCAACCAGGTGCCAGATTATCATATATTATATTTTATCGGGCTAATATACAAGGCCAACTGATAAGGGCAGCTTCAGGAAGAGAGCTTCAATAAACAGATAATAAGTTAATTTCAAAAATTATCTCTCAATAATTATTATCTCTAAGTATGTTTCTATTTTTATAGAATATTATATAATATTGAAATTCTGAATTAAGAACAAGGGAAGATCATCAGACTTTCTGGATTATTACATGGTAGAACTTCATTACATTTATTTTGTGTACAAAAAAATCTCCCTTCACCAATTATTAATCACCCATAAATGTATACAAATGTGTGGATACCTGGCCTTGACTTTATAAATGCAATGCCCATATGTATACATCCACTCACCTTTATCACTACTATCATATGAATAAGATGCCATTTGGGGAACAGCACATTTTTACTGTAAAGTATAAAACGGCACGCTCAAAGGATTATGACTAGAAATTCTCAGAACTTTGAACTGACCGAGACCAATATCTCTCTATGTGACCCTGATAACAGGTAATTGTAGACATTAGAGTGTGTGAAGTTGTCTGAAGCATATGTCTTAGCAAAGTCTGACACCCAACATATGTCACTAGTTTGACTATTTATTGTCCATGCATACAGTAAAGGGTCAAAATGGAATCAAAGTATCACTTACTTTAGGAAAACTTAAAGGGTTTTCCAGGATTATCAAAAATGATGACCTCTACTCAGCTGTTTGAAGAGGCTGTGGTGCTTGGTGAGTGTCGGAACCTCTTCCTAGGACAGTGATGGCTAACCTTTGGCACTCCAGTGATACAGTTTAATACTGCGATGCAGATGGCAATATTTGATGCTGAATAAGAAAAATGAGGGGGCACACTCAAGAGGGATCACTGGATAAAGTGTAGATAATTGTGTTTAATAATATTTTAAGAACATACCCTTAAAAGCATTAAAACATACATAAAACAAAAACAAAAAGTGCAAGATTTCACTGGTAGTATTAGTCTCAGTGAGAGTTCTTTCCACAGAGGTATAGGATTAAGGCCTGTGACGTTAGAGCGATAGTACCAGCCCTATGGCTCAGTCCTAGTGGAGCGCTGATGATGTTAATGTCTCTTTATCCAGTATGTTGAGTAGCAGTATATATCAAATTGGAGACTGTGCTCCCGTGTTTAACAAGATGTATGGCAGGTTGGAGACTATGCTCCCGTACTTACAGTCTCTTGTCGCTTGCGGTATTTCCGATCACCCCTCCTGACTGAATCCTCACAGCATTGATGTTTCAGGTTGCCGTACACTCACAGCGTCCCGTGCAGTGTGTTCGGTCAAGACGTGGCGTCCCACGTGACCTAGTAGTCTGGGGTGCCGGCTAGACGCTGAGCTGACGTCACTGGATTGATATTGCACTGACGTCAGTGATGTGCGACTCGTGCTCCGGTTTGATGCAGGAGAAAGATCTCGTATAGCGATGTCTTTAAAGTATAGATGTTTCTTGTTTTTTCTTGGAATCCACGCTCACTCTGTCTCTGGCAGAGACAGAGTGAGCGTGGATTCCAAGAAAAAACAAGAAACATCTATACTTTAAAGACATCGCTATACGAGATCTTTCTCCTGCATCAAACCGGAGCACGAGTCGCACATCACTGACGTCAGTGCAATATCAATCCAGTGACGTCAGCTCAGCGTCTAGCCGGCACCCCAGACTACTAGGTCACGTGGGACGCCACGTCTTGACCGAACACACTGCACGGGACGCTGTGAGTGTACGGCAACCTGAAACATCAATGCTGTGAGGATTCAGTCAGGAGGGGTGATCGGAAATACCGCAAGCGACAAGAGACTGTAAGTACGGGAGCATAGTCTCCAACCTGCCATACATCTTGTTAAACACGGGAGCACAGTCTCCAATTTGATATATACTGCTACTCAACATACTGGATAAAGAGACATTAACATCATCAGCGCTCCACTAGGACTGAGCCATAGGGCTGATACTATCGCTCTAACGTCACAGGCCTTAATCCTATACCTCTGTGGAAAGAACTCTCACTGAGACTAATACTACCAGTGAAATCTTGCACTTTTTGTTTTTGTTTTATGTATGTTTTAATGCTTTTAAGGGTATGTTCTTAAAATATTATTAAACACAATTATCTACACTTTATCCAGTGATCCCTCTTGAGTGTGCCCCCTCATTTTTCTTATTCTCCATTATTTCTTCTGGGTCCTGAGGGTAGGACCTGAGGGTGAGCACCTACCCATACGCAACAGGGGTGAGCCGCTGTACGTCACACGTTCTTCCTAATATTTGATGCTGCACTGTGGTATTAGGTTCTGCTGGGGCAGTATTTTGTACTGCACTAAGGTATTGCTTGCTCCTTCCTACTTCTGTTGTCCCTGCCTACTTGTTTTGGCCCATCTTCTGTCACTCTAGATCTGCCTACAACATAGGGGCCACTTTTAGGTTTTTTGTCCAGGGCCACTTTAAGTTCCCAGTCCTCCCCTCAGTTTATGTAATGTGACCATGGGCTTCTTCACATCAAAGATTGGGTGGGTACCATACCAATATGTGTAGAATATCATCAATGAAAAATGAAGATTAGATTGAGTAGCAAGCCCTTGAGGAGCCATTGAAGAGGATAGAAGTGGTAGTGGCTGTGATGATATGTTGTGTCACAGTGTATTTCCTCAGGCCATTTATCCCTGGGGATCAGTGCAGTGTAAAGGTGATTTGAATTATAAGAGTGTCTTTTTACTTAGTGCAAAATATAACATCAGGTACATCTAGCAGTAAAAAGTACAAAGTGCAATTTCAGGAACCAGACGAGGAGGTATGATGGCTGGTTGTGTGGCAGTTGATTGGCAATTTGCTGATCTCTCTGGGTTGTAGGTCTCACAGGAGAATATGATCTGGTTCCAAGGTGTAAAAGCTCTGACATGTGCTTCCTCTCCTTTCTCTGCCTGAACTGGAACTCCCTCTCCTTGTAGGAACCAGGACCATCCCACTCCTACCAAGAGGGGAGGGACAGAATGGTTAACCCTATTCCTGCCAACTAGGGTGGCCACTTGCCATACTCCCATTGTCAGCAAAGGAAAATAAAGTACTAGAAGAATGTCAGGTGAGCTGCGGGCCACGGGGTTAGAGAAGTCCCAGTCAGTCAGTTTGTACCTGCAGCTCATGCTCATACAGCACAATGCTGGTGTCTGAGCATGAGCTACTGAGAAGGAGGACATCCCTGTGTCCGTCCAGGCCCGGCGCCAGATGGAGGACAGGGAGACATAAAACTGGACTGTCCGGCCTGAAACCGGACATCTGGCCATACTAACCATACATCACCTGCTGGAACACATGGTCACTATGGTAAAAATACATAACAATACACAAATATATATAATTGCAGATACCCCCAGGTCTGGGGTACTGCAGAAGTTCTGCATACTCCTTCTGGGTGCAAAAAGAAGGCATATTCTGAAGTTATTGAGGAACACTTGGACTACACATTTCAAGAGCATACCACGAAGAGAAAGGCATGCTCTTCAAACACGTAGCCCAAAGTGTTGATCGAACACCGTAGTGCTCGGGTGCTCGGGCCGAACACATCGGGATGTTCGGGTGCTCGACCAAGCACCCCAGTATATTAGAAGTCAATAGGAGAACCCGAGCATTAAACCAGGTACCCCCTGTTCTGAATAGGGGAGGGTGCCTGGTACATAGGAAAATTTCAGAAATTTATGGAAACACCACTGTAAAGGGTTCTGTAACAGCATCGGGAGGATGTCTGGATGCATCTTGGACACGCAGGTCGTTGCTGGGAATGATGTTGTCCGAATAGTATATTAACTTGTATTTACATGTATATAAAGTGCAAGTGCTGTCAAACATTACAAGGAAGAGGCACTCCGATACAACCTGTATATCATATCAACGAAGTCCTCATTCACATTGTGGTACAATTGTTTAAGTAGTGGGACTCCTACACTCATAAAGCCTATGCACTAAGTGAAAGGGCTGCCAAAAATTACAAGGAACTGGCACTCCAAAAAACCATTTGTTACACATAAAGGAGGGCATCATACACAGCCTTGAAAAATTATGATTGATGGCCTGCTGGTGCCCCTCAAGAAAATTTGGATCAAGGGCCTACTGATCTGACCATCTGAAACATTATATGCAAGGGCCTTCAGGTGAGCTGACCCTGCAAAAGATTTGAGGTGCGGGCCTCCAGGTGAGCTGACCCTCTAAAAAATTAAATGCGAGGGCCTTCAGGTGAGCTCAGCTGACCCTGTAAAAGTTTTGAGTGTGCTGAGCCTCTAAAAAATTATATGTGAGGGCCTGCAGCTGAGCTGACCCTCTAAAAATTTTTATGTGAGGGCCTGCAGGTGAGCTGACCTTGTAAAACATTATATTTGAAGGGCATATATGCGAGGGCATTATATATGACGAATAAGCATGTTGATATGATGAAAGAGGAGGAGGATGAGAAAATAAAGATTCAACCATATACCCTTGTTTGTGGTGGAAGGGGTGCATGGGAATACAGTGTATTCAGTACATTATAAACAACACATTTAAAGTGCCTTTATGTTCAGCCGCTTTCCTCTGGTGGAGTAGAGAATTCAGGGTCAATCCAGGCCTTGTTCATTTTCATAAGAGTCAACCTGTCAGAATTTTCAGTTGACAGTCTGATACGCTTATCTGTTATAATGCCACCAGCAGCACTAAATACTCGCTCAGACAAAACGCTGGCGGCAGGCCAGGCCAGCACCTCCAAAGCGTAGAGGGCCAGTTAGAGCCACATGTCCTGCTTGGACACCCAGTAGTTGTAAGGCACTGAGGGATCATTGAGGACGCTGACACGGTCTGCTATGTACTCCTTCACCATCTTCCAAAATTTTTCTCTCCTTGTGACAGTAGGCTGCGCATCAGGGTGTGGGTGTCTTGAAACTGTCCCAGGCTTTGTAGAGTGTTGCCCTGCCTCTGTTGGAACTACTGTGTGTTCCCCTTGTTTCCCCTCCTCGGTTGGCCAAGGAACTACGGACTCTGCCGCCAGCGTTGTCAGATGGAAATATTTGGAGACATTTTTCAACAAGGATCTTCTGGTATTGCAACATTTTGCTTGTCCTCTCCACCACAGGAATGAGAGATGAGAAGTACTCTTTGTAGCAGGGGTCGAGAAGAATGAACAACCAGTAATCCGTGGTGTCTAAAATGAGTATAACCTGCGGGTCGCGGGAAAGGCAGCCTAACATGAAGTCAGCCATGTGTGCCAGAGTACCAACAGGCAAAAGTTCACTGTCGTCATCAGGAGGATCCCTCTCAATCTCCTCATCATCTTCCTCCTCTTTTGCCCACCCATGCTGAACAGATGGAATTAAACTTCCATGGGTACTACCCTCTGTAGCGGAGGCAACCGTCTCCTGCTCCTCCACCTCCTCCTCTTCATCGTCCAATTCACGCTGAGAAGATGAACTGAGGGTGGTCTGGCTATCACCCAGTTTAATGTATTCCCCCATTTCCACCTCTTCCACATGCAAAGCGTCGTCCTTAATTGTGAGCAGCAAGAGTTTGAGTAGACACAGAAGTGGCTGATAATAGCGTTATCGCCGCTCACCATCTGTGTTGATTCCTCAAAGTTTTTTAAAACCTCACAGAGGTCAGACATCCATGCCCACTCCTCGCTTGTGAATAGAGGAAGCTGACTGGAAAGGCGACGACCATGTTGCAGCTGGTATTCCACTACTGTCCTCTGCTGCTCACAAAGCCTGGCCAGCATGTGGAACGTGGAGTTCCAGTGCGTGCTCATGTCGCACAACAGCCGGTGAGATGGCAAATTTCCAGCCCTGCTGCAGCATTGATAGACCAGCTGAAGCTGTTGGTGACTTGCGGAAATGTGTACACACGAGGCCCACCTTCACCAGTAGCTGTCACGGATGTAGTAGGGGAGAACACCAAAAGACAACAAGAAGAAAGGGAAAAGACACTAGGCCTCACCGCTAGGGAAGGAAAAGGGTCACCACCTATAAAACCCTGTTCCTGGCCATAAATCCTATCCATATGGGCACCTCTCAATGGTAGAGATGCCCATACACAGGAACCTAGAAAACCCTGGTGGCCCTCGGATGCCCTAATGGTAATGACAGGGCAGAGACTACCCGCTCCTTCCCTAGTGAAGGAACCAGCGTCTCGCTGAGGCCTAGTAAACAATAAAGGTGGGGGGAATACAAAATACAACAAACGGAACACTTAACTTCTGAGGCTGATGGATGATGGATGAACAGGACTTAAACTAGAACCACATTCCAGCTTTTCCAAAAACCAAATGAAGCTATCCAGAGCAAGGAGTGATGGGTAAAGTCAGACTAAATAGGGGAGCTCTGCGGTGGTGTGCTGTTTGTCTCCTAAGCATATCAGCTTCTGCACTGCCTGTTGCCGCTTCCCCACTGCAGTGCTGCACTGCTTCCAGCTACCAACTGATGACTGACTGGTGCTGCATGTTGATAATTCAGAGGTGGAAGTGGAGGAGGAGGCTGAAGAGGAGAAGTGGGGGTTGGAGCCACTAACGTAGGTGCTGGCGGAAACCCTGATGAACGTAGGGCCCGCAATCCTTGGCATCGGTAGCACCTGTGCCATCCCAGGGTACGACTCGCTCCCAGCCTCCACAACATTCACCCAGTGTGCCGTCAGGGAAATGTAGCGTCCCTGGCCAAATGCACTTGTCCATGTGTCCGTGGTTAAGTGGAGCTTCCCAGTAACTGCGTTGGTCAGGGCACGTGTGATGTTACTGGACACATGTTGGTGTAAGGCGGGCACGGCACACCTTGAAAAATAGTGGCGGCTGGGGACTGCGTAACGCGAGACAGCTGCTGACATCAGGCCTGCAAAGGCCTCAGTGTCCACTAGCCTAAATGGCAACATTTTCAGAGCCAGTAATTTGAAAAGCTGCCCATTTAGTGCTATGGCCTGTGGGTGGGTGGCTGGGTATTTGCACTTGCGTTCAAAGGCCTGTGGTAAGGGCATTTGTACGCTGCGCTGGAACACGGAAGTGGATGTGGTCGCTGATGGTGCTTGCGAAGGTCCAAGTGCAGGGAGGGAGGCATCCGTGCCTGCGCCTTCGACAGGGGATTGGCCAGCATGTAACATAGGGGAAGAGGAGGCAGTGGTGTGACTCGCTGACACAGATTGTGGACCCAGAAGTTTGTCCCATTTATTACGTTGCTTGGATGCCATGTGGCGGATCATGCTAATGGTGGGGAGGTTGCTAGTGTTCACGCCCGGCTCATTTTCGTATGGCACAGGTTGCAAACTAGTATTCTTTTTTCGTTCGCACTTTCTTCAAAAAAGTGCCAGACTGTGCAACATCTACCCCTTGGCAAGGGAGATTTCCGCAAGGGGGTGCTCCGTGGAACAGTTGCGGGCCTTTTTGGTGTGGCCCGCCTTCTCCCTTTTGCCACCCAACTGCCTCTTCCAGCCTGTTGCGGTGCTGCAGATCCCTCCCCCTCTGTACTGCTGTCCTCGCTCGGCTTTCCATCTTCCCAGGTTTGGTCAGTGACCTCATCGTCCACCACCTCCTCTTCCACTTCCTCACTCTGATCATCCTCCTGATTTGTTGACCCAACCACAACCTCAGTGATTGCCAACTGTGTCTCATCCTCTTCCTCAACCTCTTGAGACAGTAATTGCGGTTGACTCATTGGCAACTGTGTCTCATCATCATCCACCTCATTAAATTCTAATTGCCGTTCACCACCGTCATGTTCTTGTGACTGTGGATGCTCAAGAGGTAGGGAATCATTGCAAAAGGTCTCATGTCCCTCTTCAAGCGTGCTTGGCGAGAGGGCCAAATCAAGTAATGGCGCTGAAAAGAGCTCCTCGGGATATCCGAGTGTGGGATCACTTGTTTGGCCAGACTGTACATGGTGGGAGGAAGGAGGATCAGGGTGAGGATTGTGTGGACCAGACTCCTGGCTACTGAGACTGGACTTGGTGGGAGACAGGGTGGTGCTTAACTGACTGGGAGCATTATCTGCTGCAATCCAACTGACCACCTGCTTTTACTGGGTTGACCTTAAGAGTGGTGTCCTGCGCTGCCCTGCAAACTGGGACATGAAGCTAGGTATCTTGGATGATTGTTTATCTTGTGTTTTGGCAAGAGGCACAGTTTCTCCGCTCCCAGGGCCACAGCCTCTGCGTGCACCATCAGCATCAAGGCCACTTCCCCGTCCCCTACTGATCGCCTTCTTCATTTTAAATGTGATATATTCTTAAAAGTATGTCACACGTACAGTAGCGTAGGATTTGGAAGTGTATGTGCAAAAAAATAACTGCAAACAGTATTTGTGATGAGGAAACGTTATACAGGACAGGTACCACAGGTAATGTCACTGTTCGCAGTGCCTACAGAAAAATTGCACTGGATATCACTGATATTTTAGGAATGCGCATACTTTAAACAGGAGATGTGGCGCGGATAATTTAACATTCTGCAGCAGACACCGTCTACTGAAAAGCTGCCCTGGATGTCACTGATATTTTAGGGATGCGCACACTTTAAACAGGAGATGTGGTGCGGATAATTCGACTGTCCGCAGCAGACACCATCTACGGAAAAAGTGTACCAGATGTCACTGATATTTTAGGGATGTGCACACTTTAAACAGAAGATGTGGCGCGGATAATTTAACAGCCCACAGGGGACACCGTCTGCGGAAAAACTGCACTGGATGTCACTGATATTTTAGGGATGTGCACACTTTAAACAGGAGATGTGGCTCAGATAATTTAACTGTTCGCAGTGGCCTATCACATGGTATTTAGCGCAGGATGTGTTCAAAATATATATTGCTGCTGTCACACACAATAGTTCTTAAAAGGACGTTTGGGTCTCTGAAAAGTTTTTTGCACAAAAATCTTCCTCTTACACTCCCTACACTGTCTGTCCCTTCCTATGCACAGCTCTCCCTAACAATGAGCAATTTAGCGCAGGTTGCGCTACAAAAATATATTGCTGCTGTCACACACAATAGTCCTTACAAGGACTTTTGGGTCTATGAAACGTTTTTGTACACTTATAATATTCGATTACACTCCCTACACTTTCTGTTCCTTCCTATCCTCAGCTCTCCCTGACTTAGGCCTCCTGCACACAAACGTGTGCGCCCGTGGCCGTGCTGCGGCCCGCAAATTGTGGGCCGCAATGCACGAACACCGACTGTGGGGCAGCTGCAGCAGATCGCTGACCCATTCACTTTAATGGGTCCGCCATCCACAAGATAGGATATGTTCTATCTTATTGCGAAACGGAAGTACTGAACGAAACCCCACGAAAGCACTCTGTAGTGCTTCCGTTCAAAACCATCCCGCATCTCCGGATTTGCAGACCCATTGAAGTGAATAGGTCCGCATCTGTGATGTGGAATGCCCTCGGAACAGCGTGTATTGCGGGTCCGCAATATGACAACGGGCAGCACATGTTCGTGTGCAGTTGGCCTTAGAATGAGCCAACATGGCTACTGTACTTACCTGCACTTTTGTGAGGGGAGAAGACTTGAGCATTGCGCTCGAGCACATGTGGTATTTGGCCGAGTACCGCCATGTGCCGAGCATAGCGATGCTTGAGCCGAACTGGTATTCGGCCGAGCATGTAAGCTCAACGCTAGTAGCCCAAAAAAAACCCAATAACTTCAGCATCCACAGAATATCCATATCTTCATTTTACACATATATTTTTATTATCTGGGCAGTATGTTTATATATACTAATACTATTATACAGCTGTACACTAATGTAACATGAAAGAGATCAAAATAATGTTTCCAAATGTTCCACCTTCTATTTTGTTTTTTGGGCAGCAGATACTTTAACAATGTCTGATTTTATTTTTGTCTGAACCTAAAATCTGTTGCTGCCTTCATTACTAGTAATCCATCAAGTGTCACCAGACCAAAGGGCAACAAAAGCCGAATTCATACCTAGCAGACAAGCATAGTAGGTTGTTTAAATGGTTCAGAGACATAAAAGCGAGTGGTTGATCAGTCATACTAAATGTATAATCTCCATGTCAGGTATTTATCCTGTGAGTGGAGCTTATAACTGTGGAATGGACTGGAACAGCCGGTTGCTGTAATGTGTTTGTGGTAGCAGACTGTATCTGCGTGGAGCAGATGCATTTCCTGGGCGCATCGTCCTGCTGTGTTGTGTCATTTTGTCCTTGCATATCAAAAATATCCATTAATTTATCCATACTTTTTTTAACTAGCATGCTGAGTATTATTTCTAATCACTTCTTTTCTCAGTTGTCCCATCCTGAGAATTGCTCCAACTCCGTGACCTTATTGTCCTAGAGATCTCACTGTACTTTGGTGCTCAAGGCCAGCAAACGTGGAGTCGTGTAATTCACAAGCCCCCCTCGACCTGATTCCCCCTCCCTCTGACCACTAGTCATAGGAAGGCCTGAGCTCCTGCCAGCAAGTATTGATTTTCACTTCCCAATCTCCAAGCTGGATGGGAAGAAAAGATTAAAAACACTTTGTCAGTCTGAAGTTGAATAAGAACCTGCACTGGGGATGCCTTTGTTTGAAGGGGTCAAGGATGGTGTTAGCTTTCCAAAGATTAACTATTCCGCCCCCAGACCACCAAAAAAGCTTTTCTTAGTTTTATAGCTTTCAGCATGTGGCCTCATAGTGTTAACACTTCGTTCACTCAAGATCACTGTTCATGCAGCAAGGTTAACAATGACGAATTTCTATGTGAGAAATCCTGTGCCGGACTTCATAACTTTATGGTTTTTGCAATTAAAGGAGACCTGTTACCTCCCCGGACCTGTCCGTTTTAGTAACTACTTGCATTTCTCATGTACTAACCATTATGGATCTATTATGTGCCATTCCTTTGCTATCCCTGCTAGGTTCAGATGGGTGCTACCAGTTAGGGACTAGGTCCTGCACGGTCTGACATTATCCAATCAGAGCTGCCAGTGTCACACTGTGCAATGAATGGTCCACAAGACCAAAGAAGCCCTATTGTTGCACGTGCTATTAACTGTACTTTAAGGGTACGTTCACACTAGCGTTATTCTTTTCCGGCACTGAGTTCGGTCCTAGGGGCTCTATACCGGAAAAGAACTGATCCGTTTCATCCCCATGTATTCTAAATGGAGAGCAATCCGTTCAGGATGCATCAGGATGTCTTCAGTTCAGTCATTTTGCATTTTCAGGATGGAGATAATACCGCAGCATGCTGCGGTTTTATCTCCGTAAAAAAGGACTGAACACTTGCCGGAATGCCGGCATTAATTTACACTTAAATGTATTAGTGCTGGATCCGGCATTAAGTGTTCCGGCAAAACAGATCTGGCTCGCAGACCGAAAAAAATGCAACAAAAATTTATACCGGATCCGTTTTTCCGGATGACAACGGAGAGACAGATCCGGCATTTCAATGCATTTGTCAGACGGATTTGCGTCCGTATCCGTCTGACAAATGCCATCAAATACCATCAGTTGCATACTGCCTGCCGGAATTTTCTGCCGCAAGTGTGAAAGTATCCTAAAACGTAACTTTTATTGTCTCTATATTCTATGCTTCTACTAACTAAATAAAAGTATTTAAAATCTTCACCTGTGTCACTTTGTTACTTTGTTTCTTTTGTATATTGATGACACTGTTAAGCCCCTTTCACACAAGCGAGTTTTCAGCGCAGGTGCAATGCGTGACATGAACGCATAGCACCCGCACTGAATCCGGACCCATTCATTTCAATGGGTCTGTGTACATGAGCTTTTATTTTTCACGCATCAGTTCTGCGTTGCATGAAAAACGTGGCATGTTCTATATCCTGCGTTTTTCACACAGCCCTGGCCCTATAGAACTGAATGGGTCTTCAGTGAAAAACGCATTGCATCCGCAAGCAAGTGCGGATGCGATGTGTTTTTCACTGATGGCTGCTAAGAGATGTTGTTTGTAAGGCCTCTTTCACGCGAGCGTGTCCGGATAAGGTCCGGATGCATTGCGGCAAACCCACGCGAGTAGGTACCCAATTGCAGTCAGTTTTGACTGCCATTGCGTTCCGTTGTTCAGTTTTTATCGCGTGGGTGCAATGTGTTTTGCACGTGCGTGATAAAAAACTGACTGTGGTACCCAGACCAGAACTTCTTCACAGAAGTTCAGGTTTGGGTTCAAAGTTCTGTAGATTGTATTATTTCCCCTTATAACATGGTTATAAGGGAAAATAATAGCATTCTAAATACAGAATGCATAGTACAATAGGGCTGGAGGGGTTAAAAGTAAAAATAAAAAATTAACTCACCTTAATCCACTTGTTCGCGCAGCCGGCATCTCTTCTGTCTTCTTCTTTGAGGAATAGGACCTTTGATTACGTCACTGCGCTCATCACATGGTCCGTCACATGATCCATCACCATGGTAAAGGATCATGTGATGGACCATGTGATGAGCATGGGGAGGTCATCAAAGGTCCTATTCCTCAAAGATGAAGACAGAAGAGATGCCGGCTGCACGAACAAGTGGATGAGGTGAGTTAAATTATTATTATAATTTTTTTAACCCCTCCATCCCTATTTTACTAAGCATGCTGTATTAAGAATGCTATTATTTTCCCTTATAACCATGTTATAAGGGAAAATAATAATGATCGGGTCCCCAACCCGATCGTCTCCTAGCAACCGTGCAGGAAAATTGCACCGCATCCGCACTTGCTTGTGGATGCTTGCGATTTTCACGCAGCCCCATTCACTTCTATGGGGCGTGCGTTGTGTGAAAAACGCACAAAATAGAGTATGCTGCGATTTTCACGCAACGCACAACGATGCGTGAAAATCAACGCTCATGTGCACAGCCCCATAGAAATAAATGGGTCGGGATTCAGTGCGGAAATCTCGCCCGTGTGAAAGAGGCCTTACTTTCTCGACTGTGCTACATGTAAGATCGATTCAGTAGTGTATTTCTAGTAACTGGTGAATCAACTGTCGAAAATGGCTTCAAACGCTGCCCCCCGACATGTTTGGCCAGCTAGCCTGGCGTCCTAAGGGGATATGGGCAGGATCCTTTAGGGGGCAGTTCTTAGGTTGTAGGTTTTCTGTTCACCTGTCTTTTTGAGCTAAGTCTTTGGCAGTTACACACTAAATAGAAACATGACCAAGAGGTAGATTCAGGACAATACAGAAACCAGTGGAGTAACTGGAATGAGGGACATGATATCAGTAAGTGACCTCAGCAGGGACAGTGCACACCCCTGCAAGGGTAAAACACGTACACGCTACTCATTATAGACAGGGAACAGTTTATTTGTAATTCCTTTTTATTTGTCTCACATAATCAGTTTTAGCAGTGAGAATTAAAAGTTATATTTTATCGTGATACAACTATCTGGGTCCAGTTGGTATCCAGTGTTTGTGCATTATGTAAATATACCTAAACCCAGATAGGGTCAGTTTTTGGGAATGCACATTTAAATTAAAGCAGTACACCAAATTGTCCGTTATCAAATGTATATTAGCATATTCATACTAAAAGAGAAACTACCAAGTGGTTAAAAACTAAAAATCTTGCATACATAACAATTCACAATATGGGTCAAGTCAATAGTCACATAAAGCATGTAGAAAGGATGAGCAGTATCTATATCTGTAATGATATCTCCGAATTTCCCTCCCGGACATGGAGGAATGTTTGCATGCCTCCTGGAGTAGATATAAAGGCACAGAGTTCCCAAACGATTCCTTAAAGGTTTTCTCGTGAGTAAAATACCCCAAGTCACGCTCACAGACTCCTCCAACTGATTATCACTGGGGACTGTTGTGGCGCAGACACAATTTTCCTCAGCCTGCTGCCCTTGTCCACCTCCCTTCCCTGCCAGCCGCTGTCACTTGTCACACAGAGCGTTATCGTGTCAGCCTGTCCTTGTCAGCATAGGCGGGAGAGCCCCTGAATTGCCCTGCATCACTTTGCTATGGCCGGGCACATCTGAATCCATTGCCTCACGGATGATAAATGAGCGGCAGTGTCTGTGGGCCTGTGAATTGGTTTGGAGTAGATAACGTCCGATCGTATCATCTCCTGCAGAAAGGGGCTGACTGGAATCATCCATTACCTCTGAGAGCTAGGACCTGCAGGGCTGACACACACATAATGTGATGCTTGACCAGGACAGTCCATAACCCTCTGCTTTCGAAGAAGCAGCGCTAACTGCTTCATCCCCTCACAGACGTTCTCCCTCCTCCAGTAATTCTTTACGTTTTGTGTGGTAATGATCCGGAGACTTCAGGCCTACCAGCGTTTATGGTTATTATTTTTTTCCAGATATGACTGATTTTAATAAATGAGTATAATAAAAGCAATTCAGAAAAAAAAAAAAGAGGGAAGAAAATAGAAGTCCTCTTGAGCGGTTGTGAGGTGGACCTGTATCAGTCAGCGAAAAAAACACAAGAGAAAGCAGAACAATTGAGAAATGGTTTCTCCTTTCACAATAAAATATTTCTTCACGGTGAAACTCTCCAATTTGTTTTGTCGCGAAGCACCGGTGTCAGTACATATTTAAAAGTGTCCGCCTTGTGAATCTTGTTTCACGGTTTAATAAACCGCTCGCATGCCTTCTGACGCCGAAGATGAAGTGTTGTAGCTGTCATTCGGTGTGGGGTTAATGCAGCCCATTCATAGATAGACTCCTGGAGATTATGTATTATTTACACCTTGT
Source organism: Bufo gargarizans (assembly GCF_014858855.1). Taxonomy (NCBI): domain Eukaryota; kingdom Metazoa; phylum Chordata; class Amphibia; order Anura; family Bufonidae; genus Bufo; species Bufo gargarizans. Next base: position 147,574,498 of record NC_058086.1, read on the forward strand.
AAGTTTCGGGCAAGTGAAGACAGATAGGAGCCTGAGCACCTGTGAGGGGCAGAGGGGAGCCGGGCCAGACACCTACCTGTCATTTAGCACTCTAGTGTACAGGAATGTGGAGAAGCCACCTTGACACATGATGTTTAAGCTCACAGCGGCTGTTGCTCCAGTTTTAATGCGGGAGAACAAATGAAATAATCATGGCAGCTTTATGACGTCGCATGAATTTTTCATGAGCGTTCATAAAATTTCACGATGCCCTCAGCTGGGAGAGATAATTTTTAAATACTGTGTTGATGTCAAGCACGTCCTAAATATTGCATGTTTAGAAAGCAGCGGGCCTGAACCTTGAGGTGGTGAGGAAAGGAAAGGTAAAAACATAATGAGATTTAAAGGGGGTTCGCATTAACATCCTTTAAAATAATCATTTTTGAAGGTCACTGTAATCTTGTAATGCATGTCTTTTACCTTTATTGCTCCTATCTCTCAGTCTGAGCTGTGGTCACATGACCCTGTCCATGCAGCTCTCTCCTATTTCCTGTGACGCTATGTCCATGGGTGTGTCAGTGATAGGGGAGTGTCTATGTAACTAGCGGGTGGGAGGAGCTATAAACGAGCTGGGCATTGTTAGAGGCGGTGATAGGGGAGTGTCTATGTAACTAGCGGGTGGGAGGGGCTATAAACGAGCTGGACATTGTTGGGGCGGTGATAGGGGAGTGTCTATGTAACTAGGGAGGATGGGAAGCTGACGTGAAACACGTATCGGGGTCTTGGAGGTGCTATCAACTGGGTCTGTACTTTAGGCTACTTTCACACTTGCGTGTTCGCTTTCCGTTTGTGAGATCCGTTCAGGGCTTTTTTGCCCTTAATGCATTCTGAATAAATAAGGATCCTCTCAGAATGCATCAGTTTGCCTCCGTTCTGCCTCCATTCCGCTTTGGAGGCAGTCTGACGAAACTGAGCCAAACGGATCCGTTCTGACACACAATGTAAGTCAATAGGGACTGATCCGTTTTCTATGAAACAATCTGGCACAATAGAAAACGGATCTGTCCTCCATTGACTTTCAATGGTTATCAAGACGGATCCGTCTTGGCTATGTTAAAGATAATACAAATGGATCCGTTCTGAACGGATGCAGAGGGTTGTATTATGTGAACCGATCCGTCTGTGCAGATCCATGACGGATCCGCACCAAACGCAGGTTTTAAATGGATATTTTGAGATTTAGGAGGGTGAACCCTATGGTTTGATTTTTTATATACACCTATTCCTGCATGTATCTTAGAGTCTCTTTATTGTATCTGACCCTCTTTGGCATACTCCTGTGGTTGTGTCTGTCATGATTTTTCTTTGTCTTTTATTAATTCTAATAAAGATATTTTTTGGTATACAAATGTGTAGATTTTTGTACACAGAGTGCCTGGGCTTTCCCTTATAGGTGTTGTTGTATTTTAGTACCTGTGATTTACTTTTTGATTATAATTTAGACCCCCACTTGGGCCCTTATTTAGTTTTGATAAGTATCATTGTGAAAATAGATCAAAAGAGTCCAAACTGAAAAAAAGCATAGGGAAGATGTACATGCGGTGACGACTACATGAGCATATTTGATAAAACACCTAGTAATCCCGGAAAACCCTTTTAAGAAGTGTGTAGGTTATTAGGACTGGCCAATATGATTTTCACAAGAAAAATAGCAGTGGTATGAGATGGTGAACAATACCTTGGGAATATTTAGGAATAAAATGTACTGTATATGTCAAGTGTGTGTGGATCCTTAAAGGGGTTGTCTCACTTCAGCAAGTGGTATTTATTATGTAGAGACAGTTAATACAAGGCACTTACTAATGTATTGTGATTGTCCATATTGCTTCCTTTGCTGGCTTGATTCATTTTTCCATCACATTATCCACTGCTCGTTTCCATGGTTACGACCACCCTGCAATCCATCAGCAGTGGACATGCTAGCAAACTATAGGAAAAAGTGCCGGCCTCTCTGGTGACCAGGAACATGGGATCGCACATAGGCTGGTGCTTGTTCCTATAGTGTGCAACCAAAGCCACCACTGATGGATTGCAGGGTGGTCATAACTAGGGATGAGCGAATGGACTTCGGATGAAACATCCGAAGTCGATTCGCATAATACTTAGTTTGAATACTGTACTGAGCGGAGTACCACTTGGAACCAAACCCGAGTTTGGGAAATGTTTTTTTACAGTAGAAATTGATTTATGAAGTTATTATGCGAAGTCTCGCGAGACTTTGCAAAGTAATAACTTTGACTCATAGGAGCCAATACATTCTACTGCTGTACGTACAGTATTTAAACGAAGTATTATGCGAATCTACTTCAGATGTTTCATCCTAAGTCAATTCGCTCATCCCTAGTCGTAACCATGGAAATGAGCAGTGTATAATGTGATGGAAAAATGAATCCAGCCAGCAAAGGAAGCAATATGGAGAATCACAATACATTAGTATCTTGTATTAACTTTCTCTCCATGATAAATGCCACTTGCTGAAGTGAGACAACCACTTTAAGTGTTTTTACATGGTCTGACTAATTCTGATCACATAGGCAATGTTCTCCACCTGACTACCATCATTGCCATTGTCAATGAAATTATGTGTAGAACTTGTGTTGTCAGATACCCTTTTTTGTATGCTGTTGGTTGTCAGCATGGGAAATACTGATCTACATAATGCTAGTCAATGTTATAAAGGAATGACATACCATGTGTGTAAACATTGTACAAGAACATCATATTCAAAAAAATGATCCTAGAAGAATCACATAGAAAGCCTGCCTTATCGATCAATTACGACAACAGAAAGTTACATAAAAAGTAGGAAGGCAAATTTCCCATATGCTGAAAGAATTAAGCATGGGAATAAACCCGGCAACCAAGGACATATTTTTCTTGAGGCACAAGTGGTCTGTACCAATGGGGGCACCTTGTTGATGGTATTGTGGCCACATTTTTGATCATGCTATTGTAGGTGGACCATCAATCTTCATTCAAAGGAGCCTGCCAGCAGTTTTGAATCCTAATTGTGATTCCAATTGCTCAAGGTGGTCCTTTCATATGTAGTGCCCTGGGCTCTCTGCACTAAACTCTATGCACCCTCTAGGCTGAGTGAAGGTACTAGCAACCTTCTGCCTTGACACTCGATGGAGGGCCTGGGGAACTTTCGGAGCAGAGAGTCAGTGACTCAACAAATAAAATGACAGTCTACTAGGCACTTGAGATTGCGTCATCAAGGAAATAAAATCTGGATTTCTCAGTTATGCAACTTTCATGACAAATTCCCAATCTCCTTCTTGTCACCTTTATAGTGCTGTCAACAGTTTTGAGGGTTCAAAGCTGATGACAGACTCCCTTGAATGAAAATAAATGGACCATCCTCAATAGAATACTCACTGGTAATACAAGCAAGAAATTGTTGGGGTACTATGGCATTGTACACCTGAGTCAGATATATTTACACTTACAAGAGAACATTTTGGTCCAGATGGACACAAGGATCAGCAAAGTTGGCTTTCGAGAAGATCACTTGCCACTCTGATACATCACTTTTGGGGTTTATTGGATTATCAGTTTCTGTTGCAAGGTATCAGCTATGTGTGTGATAAGACCATTGGTTAGGAATTCATTAGTAATATATTTGTAGAACTGGAGAGTAGCCCTCAAATTTGATTCCTCTGGTAGACCTAAAGTACTCTAGTCTAATACCGAAGAAAAGTACCAGTTATACAATGTTCCGATTCATACAAGCAACAGTATTGATTCTTTCCCCAGTTAAATTTTTTATAGACAAGGTTTGACATTCTCTAAATAATTTATAATATTAAAATATAACATGTGCATATGCATATGTTTTCAAGTTAACATTCTGAAATTAGCACTAGTGGTTAAGCAGAACAGGTGTTAAGGCTTGATGGCACCCAGCAGGCTTCTTGACAACAAACAGCCGCTTCAATCTTATACAAATTCAAGCTGATGGAAAATTTGTCTTATGGCTTCTAGATTCTAAACGGAAAAATCTATTTATTTGCATATATTTTAAGTATTTAATTTTATGGAAACTGAGATCTTTCCTATTTTTACAAGAAATGAAAATTAAGTTTCCCACTGAAGCTTTTAGTTCTAATTTGCTTTAATTCTAAATAATTCTCTATTCGCTAAAATAGTTCTCTCATTCAGTAACATGTCGAGATTGTGTAAATTTGTGCCATTTGTATAAGGGTCCATTCACACATCTGTATGTGTTTTGCGGATCCACAAAACACGGACACCAGCAATGTGCATTCCTAATTTTGCGAACTGCACATTGCTGGCACTCTCAAGGAAAATGCCATTTCTTGTCCGCAATTGTGGACAATAATAGGACATGTTCTATTTTTTTGCGGAATGGAAGTGTGGATCCGGAAGTACAGATCCGCAAATGCGGATGCGGACAGCTCATTTCGGCCCCTATGAAAATGAATGGGTCCGCACCTGTTTGGCAAAATTGCGGAACGGATGCAGACCCATTTTGCAGATGTGTTGGAAAAAAATGGAAAAGTTGCATGGCTGGAGATGGGAGGTGAATGGAGTTGGATGCTCTTTGAGTCCTTGTGCACAGTCGAGTTGCATAATTATGACCACTAGCTACTTTTGATGTCGGCAGCATGTAGCTTATGAAGGAAGTCATGTGTTGTGAGCTGGCTTGGTGAGTATATAAGGTGTGTGATAGGCTGTCTGCACACATATCCCTCCTGGCTGTCATAGGTAAAAGGGCCGATTTATCAGAGTTGCAAAAAGGGATGATTATTGACTTTAGGGCCAAGGGTGTCAGTATTTTTGAAACTGTGCATTTTGTGAACTGTTCACATGCTGCTGTCGTCAAAGTGTATCATGAGTGGACAAATGGCACCACTGTAAATAAGGGACATGGAAACTAAGGAGCACTATGTGCAAGGGGGCTCCCAGACGTGTGTCTAATACAACAGTTCAGTGAACCCTACGGCATATGGAGCTCCGAAGCAGACGGATGGCCACTGCACCACTGCTAACAAAATTGCATTAGCAGAAAAGGCTTACATTTTTGTGAAAGTATCGGAATTGGACCTCTGCTGATTGACAAGGGGCTGCATTCTCCGATAAGTCATGTTTTCGGCTTCATCAAATGGATGGACATTGGCTTGTCAGGTGAGAAACATCAGAAAACACCCTGCAACCATTGCCGAAAGAATACAAGTTGGTGGTGGCAGCATTATGTTCTGGGGAATGTTTTCGTGGCATTTTATGGACCTACTCATCCATCTAGAAGGCGATCTCAACCAATTTGGGTATGAATTGCAGATCACGTCTATCTATAAATGCTGATTGTCTTCCCTGGGGTGGATGGGATCTTCCAGCAAGACGATGCAACATGTCACAGGGCTAGAAATGTCTGACATTAGTTGGAAGAGCATAACCAAGACTTCCACTACTACTGTGGCCTGCTAATTCCCTAGACTTGAAACCAATTCAGAATCTGTTGGACCACCTTGATTGTCGTGTTTGCTTTATGGATCCTCACCTACGCACCCTCCAGCAGCTGTGGGATGCATTGCAGTCAGCATGGCTCCAGATACCTGTGACATTCTACCAGGACCTTATAGAATCACTCTCAGTCCGTCTAGCTGGTGCCTGTGCTGCACACTACGGAATATTAGCTGGTGTCATAATAATGTGACTTGACTGTGTATGATTTCGGCAATGAGGGGACCTGAAAGTTTCTAGGGTATACCATGCATGACACATATTTATATCACTAAATTGGACATAAAGGCTATGCTTATATGCAGCACCCTGGGGGTGTAGTTTGCCATGCACCCAAGTACCACGTAGCAAAACCACAGCGGTTTACCACCAGAATCATCTGCTCCACTTGTATCTGCAGCATTCACGCTAAACCGCTGATGTACAGTACTAGTGCAGTGACCCACTGGATCACTGCTAAAGAGTTAATACACAAGTTCAGTACTTTAAAATGTCTACTGCTATGCTGACTGTGATCTATGCACTATATAATCCAAAAGGCTGTAGTATATGGGAGGAAACTGTTAAACTGGCAGTTCTCAGTGTAGTTACTAGGAGATAGGTTGGTTTTGCCTCCTTCTTAGGGAATTTACTAGTAAGCAAGCTATAGTGCATTCCTGTATGGTGTTTGCTGCCAAATGAGCCCAAAAATAAGCTTTTTTTAAGGAAAAAAGCGTTCATGGGAGTGAAAAACTGTCAGAAATGTAGCTGCTAAGGATTAATCTCTGAGAGAAGGAAGCACTGAATTACTGCAGAAAGTTGAGGACCAGGTGAGTGCATGGGCAGGACAGTGAAGGGACTTTACTGCACCTGGTAAGGGATAATTGCTTCAGGCAGCCACCACGCTGAGACTTGCACGCTTTTAGTAATTTGAGAAGATTGCTTGTGCATTTAGAGATAGACTGAGAATGGACCATTGCCTACCCCATGTACAAAGCTTTTTTGCCTTGTGAGATACTTGAGAAATGTGCCTACTGCCTGCATTTGTATTGCAATCTCCATCAGCTATACAGTAAAAAGAGACTTTATAGATCTTTTTATTGGACTTTACTGGTGATTGGTCGACATGTCCAACCCCGGGCCTTTTCTTGCTCTCCTGCCTTGCACTCCACCACCCATTAATTTAATATCAAGGGATCACAAACACCACCAGGCAGGAGATCTTCAGGGTGTGCCCTGAGGAGAAGAAGAATTGTGCCCCTCCATTCACTGCAGGTGTGGTGAGGCAACGCTGGAGCAAAGTTAGTCACAGTGAAGACTATGACCATCCTCTTCTCCACCAGCTCACTGCACTAGGTCACATGGCAAACCTCAGCTCGCACAACCACTGGGTGGGAACCTAAACATTGAACCTTTTAATGATGTAGCCCCTGCCTCAGAAGTCACAAATCTTAAAAAATGGCAACAATTTCAGCAGAGCAGTTTGTCAGTTGAGCAATTTTGTTAAAAATAATGACTGATTTCATTCAATCAAATGTAATCTCCAGGCTCCGTTTAGTGCCGACTGGGACACAGCAAGCACCTACCTACTTCTTTTTCCTTGATGGGAGATATTAAACCTTTCCTTTATTTCTACTGTCAGTAACCATTTGATACTAGCCATTCTGGATCTGGATATTGATTACACTGCATTTTTCTATTTGTCTTTTATTGGAAAATTGTTAATAAAAATTAAGTTGGGGGAAAAAATTACTGATTTCCCTTTTTTTTTTTACAGGGGCATCCTTTGCTTAAAATTTTTGAGAAGCAATGGGGCAGATTTACTAAACCTGTCTAAGATTTTAAAAATGTCTACCTAGACCAGACTAAAAATGCCACAAATTTATCGAGGTTGAAAGATACATTTGGTGTATCTTTGGATTGTGTAGTCTAAGTTTATACCACCTATTATTTGGCTTACTTTACACAACCTAAAAAAAAATTCTAACACACTCATAAATGTGGTGCACAGCATGAATGTCTCTTTCTGGTGCAAATTGTGCCAGAATTTTTTTACCTGTTCTAGACCAAAAATCAAATCATCAAATTCCTGCCCCTATAGATCTTGGCATAAAACTAGTATATTACCCAACAGTAGATGAACACAAAATGCCCAAATACATATCCTAGGGGCAAAATCAGTTGAAATCTGTGACCTGTGACTCTGTAGCATGATAGCAATAAAACTTCAAAAAAGGGAGAGCCAAAAATTATTAGCATTCTGGCTGTAGAATTTATTTTAATCAATTTTCAGAAAAGAAAAATACATCATTTTTCGACACAATATCCCCAGTCACTGCTGTGCAGGTTTGAACATGTTACTTCATTTGTGACTGCGGTGCGAGAAACAGTGGATGATCTACTTGTGATTTGCACGAAAGGGTAGGTGTGATGCAGATATTTATCAAAGACTTTGTGCACAGTATGGAGTAAGGCTACTTTCACACTAGTTTTTTGAATCCGGCGTTCAATTCCGTCAACGGAACTGCCTGCCGGATCCGGAAAAACGTGTGAAAACTGATTACATTTGAATCCAGGATTTTGATCACAGTGAAAAAATGCATTGGAAAAAACGGATCCGCCATTTATGGACTTTAACTTTTTTTTCAAATTTTTGGGGTTTAACATGCAAAAGCCGGATCAGTTTTGACGGAACACACGGCGCCGGATCCGGCATTAATGCAAGTCAATGGGAAAAAGGCCGGATCCGGTGTTCAGTCAAAGTGTTCCGGATTTTGGGCCGGAGGTAAAAATCCAACATGCTCCGGTTTTCTGAAAAGCCTGATCAGTCAAAAAGACTGAACTGAAGACATCCTGATGCATCCTGAACGGATTTCTCTCCATTCAGAATGCATGGGGATATGCCTGATCAGTTCTTTTCCGGATTTGAGCCCCTAGGACGGAACTCAGTGCTGGAAAAGAAAAACGCTAGTGTAAGGGCTCTTTCACACTTGCGTTCTTTTCTTCCGGCATAGAGTTCCGTCGTCGGGGCTCTATGCCGGAAGAATCCTGATTAGAATTATCCCCATGCATTCTGAATGGAGAGAAATCCGTTCAGGATGCATCAGGATGTCTTCCGTTCCGGACCGGAACGTTTTTTGGCCGGAGAAAATACCGCAGCATGCTGCGCTTTTTGCTCCGGCCAAAAATCCTGAACACTTGCCGCAAGGCCGGATCCGGAATTAATGCCCATTGAAAGGCATTAATCCGGATCCGGCCTTAAGCTAAACGTCGTTTTGGCGCATTACCGGATCCGACGTTTAGCTTTTTCTGAATGGTTACCATGGCTGCCAGGAAGCTAAAGTCCTGGCAGCCATGGTAAAGTGTAGTGGGGAGCGGGGGAGCAGTATACTTACCGTCCGTGCGGCTCCCGGGGCGCTTCAGAGTGACGTCAGGGCGCCCCAGGCGCATGGATGACGTGATCGCATGGACATTCTGGAGCGCCCCGGGAGCCGCACGGACGGTAAGTATACCGCTCCCCCGCTCCCCACTACTACTATGGCAACCAGGACTTTAATAGCGTCCTTGGTGCCATAGTAACACTGAACGCATTTTGAAGACGGATTCGTCTTCAAATGCTTTCAGTTCACTTGCGTTTTTCCGGATCCGGCGTGTAATTCCGGCAAATGGAGTACACGACGGATCCGGACAACGCAAGTGTGAAAGAGGCCTAAAAGTAACCTAAGTGTTTTGTTGCGAACAAGTGTGTACATTGAGTGTGAACGTGAACTAATTCTGTTGGACAGATGAATGACAGTGGATTATGTGGCCCTACGAACATGAAGATTCACATTTGATGAATAGGTGAAAACATCGGTGCTTTTGTGGCTCGCAGCTCAGCCTAAAACATTTTTAATGAGGGAATACAAAAGCTTATTGACAGGTGGACAAAGTGTATTGAAAAGCCGGGACATCATGTCGAAAAATAATATATTTTTATTTTCTGAAAGTCGATTAAAATAAATTATACAATATATACTTGCCTTGGTATTTACAAAAACTAAGCCTTAATCCAATGAATATGTTAATTTGTATGCATTATCTTGCATTGTGTAATGGGAACATGAGATTGTTGCTATACATTTGTATTGCAGCCAGGTGGGTATGTGTAATTTTCAGAACTTCTTGCTTTAAAAAAAATATCTTTTATGCAATAGAGATGAATTGCTTTGTCCTTAATAATCTATGCGAAAAAATTTGTGCATCCCAGCCTCCTTTATGGCACCGAGAGATACAAGGCAAAGCTATCCAGCAAAATGATAGTTAAATATTACTGTCAGGATGCTTGTTAACAATATTTGTGATGGCACCTGTGACCAGAGATGGGGCCCTCACATAATGCTATTTTTAACCTCCTTCATCCTCAATGGCAGAGCCCACTCTGCAAAAAATATCTTCAGAAAATGGGATTTAATGATTCATGGCAGGGTGACATTTGTGCATGAAGCAAAGGCCTAAACACATACTGACGTCTGGTAACCAAGTAACAGCTCCCATACCCTTACACGTCGTGCTAGAGGAGAGAACGGCCTGCACTTAGCATGAACGTGGGGCTGAGGAGCAGGAGTCCACAGAAAGGAGCCTGTTACAAAAAGACTATTTAATGCTATTGTCACACGGGCGCTTACTGCTCTGTCGTCTTTCAACCGAGGTTCCTCAGCCATATTTTCCAGCACATCTCAGACTACGTGAAAGCTCAGCCGTACTACAGATGGTGCCAGCCGTCTACGCATAATGTATCAGTTCTAAATCAACACTGTTGTGTGCTTGGGTTGACATGGGACATGGTTGAGAACTATCCTCAAACATGTTCTTATATGTTCTATTCGCATTTTACAATGAAGGTTTTTGATTACAGCAGAAACCTTCTGAAAATGTGATGTGTGAATACTTTACAATTTACCAAAGAATAGTATGATATATGACATCTGGTCATGCAGACCACAGGGGAGGCATGGTGGCTGGATCATGAGAGTATGGGAGTGGTGTCGGCGGCAATGAAGGTAGTTGTTGTCCTCACGGTGACTAAACCCTCTCTTTATTTAGCCCTCTCTGGGCCGTACATGCAGTGAGTGCAGGGGCGCAATTCTTCTTCCTCGCAGGGCACACCCTGGGCTTGAGGCTCCTGTCTGATAGTCAGGTTGCCCTTGATGTTGGGTGGATGAACAGCAAGGTGCAAGGCAGGAAAGCAGGGACAGGGCCAGCGGATGGAGTCAATGACCTGTTTGTAATATATAAAGTCTCTCGTTACTGAATAGATGTTGGGAGTTGTAATACACATATCAGCAATAATTCTTAATTATATTTAAGAGAGTAAGCTTTTACCAAAAGCTTTGTATAGGTATAGGGTCTAGCAATGATGGTAGCAGTCCTCCCCGAGTCTGTCTAAATGCACCATGTAATCATTCCCAATGACACAGGCATGCAGTAGCTCTCAATATGTTTTTTTCATTGTCCAGTCTACGGATGTAGGCCTTAGATTTGATGAACAGACCATCTCAGAAGTATGGCAGTCACCAGAGGCAATTAACTCTTTCAACTGCAGTAAAGTCTATTGCAATAAATGCGAGTTTACCCTATTGTCTACCACAACCTTTTCGCTGGTCTTCAACCATCTGGAAAAATATTCAGTACTTCTTTCTCTCGCGCATAGTGTCTCAGTCCAATTGCTTTCCTCACAGTTTTCAGTCTCAGTGATGAAGGTTCCCTGGACTAGGCCTGGTTGCCAGCACCTCACACATACATGTCCTCCCTCTAGGTCTGTCTATGTATCTATGTTACAATATGTTACTGCTGCTGCAGCATTATGCATAAGGCAATCTTTAGTTTTTTTTTACATACCACTGTTTTTCTTGAGCTTTTCCCTTAGTTATGGCTATTTTAACCCCTACAATATGCAATGCTCTTCTGTCTTCTGTTTATACTAAAGGGAAGACAGACAAGTCATAGCAACAGTCTTTTAAGAGACCAGTGGAAAGGGACAGGGGACATTAATTAAATCTGTTATTGTAGGTAATTACAGATCTTTTGGCAATCGTTGACAGACTAACTCAGGTATACATGCCTAGCTCTAATAAACTAACAAATAAAAAAAAAATGACAGTTACACTTTAAAAGAAAAATAATTATTGATAAGCATAAAATTAGTGACTTCAAGTATATATTTTTTTCAAAGTTTCTATAATCACCATATTTATGAAAATGGGATCATAACAATGAGATAGCAGCTGAGTGGGGAATGAAGGAATACAAAGCCTGGACATCACGAGCAACAAGAAGAGTCCCAATGGATTTCTTCTATGGCATTCAAAACGTCTTTACTGTTCTTCAAAAAGCTGGGAACCCGTGCAACAAAGGTGACTGTTCAGCCATTGCCAATAGGCCAAGTCCATAGTCCACAGTTCCATGCCAGTTTTTCCAAAGTGTTGTTCTCCATGCCTTTAAATTCATTTTTTTTTTTTTATGTATTATGCCATAACTAAGAGCTCCTCTTCCCGAAACCAGTTGGCGCAATGTTTTTAAGATAAATCACAACAGAAAGGAGTGCAAAAAAACACCATGTATAGATATTAAAATATAAAGTTTATTAATATCAATATTAAAAAATATAATTCACAATTTATACTTGTGAACAAGCGGGGGAAAACACAGTGCACACCACCTTGCTTGTAACCCCAGAACTGTAACAAGTAGCAGCAATATAAAAATGACCTCAGCAGATGTAAATAACAAATCCCAACCAGGGTAAAGATGGTCATATAGATCTAAAGTGCAAATGCAATGAAAGGTATGCCAAAAAGTGATGAAAGCCTGGTGGTGACGCTCCTCGACGCGTGTTTCGTGTGTGATCGCTTGTGATACTCCTCCTGAGGAAGCGAGCACACGCGAAACACGCGTCGAGGAGCATCACCATCAGGCTTTCATCCCCTGTTTTATTGGTATGCCGCATTTATGAAACATGTATTATATAGCTAGTATACTTGTTTGTTTTCTTGCTATGTTCGCCATGCACTGGTCACTTTTTGGCATACCTTTCATTGCATTTGCACTTTAGATCTATATGACCATCTTTACCCTGGTTGGGATTTGTTATTTACATCTTCTGAGGTCATTTTTATATTAACGCAAAAACACAAATGCAATCGCACTCTGCGACCAGCACTCTGCCCTGCTTTTATGCTGGATGTTGAATAAGGCATTGGTGTACATTTTGGCCAAAGCGTAATAAGCCACTGACCACATCAAGGTTGCCTTCATGAGTGGTCCCTAACACTAGTTCCTACCTGTTATGGGCCATGACAGCCACACAAAGTCCAGGGAGCGCAAGTACAGCATGCACGCCAAGCACACTCTGCTTTTAACCCCGTCCGGTGCCATTACAGCTTTCATCGGATCCAGGGATGCAAGTACCAGCTAATTGTTACAGTTCTGGGGTTACAAGCAAGGTGGTGTGCACTGTGTTTTGTCCCCGCTTGTACAAGTATGAATTGTGAATTATAATTTTTAATATTGATATTAATAAACTTTATATTTTATTATCTATACATGGTGTTTTTTCGCACTCCTTTCTGTTGTGATTTATCTTGATTTCGGGAGTGTACCGTTTAACTGAGACCGTCGGTGATTTAATGTTTTTAACTTGTTTATGTCCTGAGATGAAATAAAGACATACATTTCAGACAAAATGAATTACAATATCCACTGCAGTCACATTGTTATACATATACAATAATGCAACAGGAAACAAGTTGCCCTATGTGAAAGCAATCACAATATCTAACAGAAAGCCCTGCCACATCCAGCAATAGACACACCCTCAACGGAGATGATGAAAGGATGTGTCCCTCCTTACCTTTCCTGTTGGCCAAGGTTACCAGGTGTCTCTGCGATGAGTTAAGCTTGTCCTCACCCTCTGTGTCCTTACTCCATAACTTGTAGATTGTAAGCCCTCTGTCACGGACGGTGTACAGGAAACAAGACAAAGCAACATGCATATATGACTGAGTGGATCCAAAGCTAAGGAACCAAAAGGGAGACCCCTGCACAAGACCTGAGACTTTCCCTGGCTGCTCAGCCTATGCAAAGATCCCAGAGGTGGAAGGTTGCATATCCACGTACCTCGACTATATAACCCCTGAACACCCTACAATAGTGAGGGGACACGACCACCGGCTCCCTACACCAGACACGGAGGGAGTCAGGGTCACCTGGGATCCAGCAAACAGAAAATAACAGATAAATGTTCAGCACTTAACTTTCTAGCAGACTGGAAAACAAGATTAGCATGCACACACACTCCAGGAAGTAGTATAAGCCGCCCAGTAATGCATTATGGGGCAGAATTTAAAGGGATGCAATCAGTCCAACTCCATGACAGCTGAGAGAGGCTAACGAGATAAGGAACTGAACAGCACAACAAAGAGAACTCAAGGAGGAGGTTCTGAGAAGGCCTCTGTCAGAGCTTCTCAGCTGTCTGGTTGTGACAGTACCCCTCCCTCTACGAGTGGACTCCGGACACTCAGAGCCCACCTTCTCAGGATGGGACCTATGGAAAGCCCTGATGAGACGAGAGGCCTTAATGTCCGTCACTGGGATCCACATCCTCTCCTCAGGACCAAAACCCTCCCAATGAACAAGGTACTGAAGAGAACCGCGGACAAGACGAGAATCCACAATCCTAGAGACCTGAAATTCAAGATTCCCATCAACCATAATCGGAGGAGGAGGCAAAGGCGAGGGTACAATGGGTTGAACATAAGGTTTCAATAAGGACTTATGAAAAACATTATGGATCTTCCAAGTCTGAGGAAGATCAAGACGGTAGGCAACAGGATTGATGACAGACAGGATTTTGTAAGGTCCAATAAACCTAGGACCCAACTTACAGGAGGGAACCTTCAATTTGCTATTCTTGGTAGACAACCACACCAGATCACCAACATTCAGGTCCGGACCAAGCACACGTCTCTTATCTGCCACACGCTTATATCTCTCACTCGTGCTCTTTAGATTATCCTGAATCTTTTGCCAAATAGATGACAAAGACGAGGAGAATCTGTCCTCATCAGGTAAACCAGAAGACCCCTCTCCCGCGAAAGTCCCAAACTGCGGATGAAACCCATATGCACCAAAAAATGGTGACTTATCAGAGGACTCCTGACGACGGTTATTTAAAGCAAACTCAGCAAGGGACAAAAAAGAACACCAATCCTCTTGATTCTCCGCCACAAAACAGCGCAGATATCTCTCCAGATTCTGATTGACGCGCTCTGTCTGGCCATTCGACTGCGGGTGGAAAGCAGAAGAGAATGACAACCGAACCCCCAAGCGAGAACAGAAAGCCTTCCAGAATCTGGAAACAAACTGCGTGCCCCTATCAGAGACTATGTCTGAAGGAATACTGTGCAATTTGACAATGTGATCAATAAATGCCTGCGCCAGCGTCTAAGCATTGGGCAAACCAGGAAAA
The DNA here is from genome assembly GCF_014858855.1 of Bufo gargarizans. Classification (NCBI taxonomy): domain Eukaryota; kingdom Metazoa; phylum Chordata; class Amphibia; order Anura; family Bufonidae; genus Bufo; species Bufo gargarizans. The sequence continues at coordinate 147,589,508 of NC_058086.1, forward strand.
GGGATGAAATGCACCATTTTGCTAAAACGGTCCACCACCACCAGAATCACAGTCTTCCCCGAGGAACGAGGCAGGTCCGTTCTAAAGTCCATGGACAGATGTGTCCAAGGACGGGAAGGAATGGGTAAGGGAAGGAGAGGACCTGATGGCCTTGAATGAGGGACTTTGGCACGAGCGCAACTCTCGTAGGCTGCCACAAAACCCTCAACCGACTTACGAAGCGCAGGCCACCAGAATCTCCGAGCGATGAGATCCAGTGTGGCTCTTGCCCCCGGGTGCCCAGCAAGGACCGTATCGTGGTCGTATCGTCTTAAAGCGAGAGGCACAAACAACCTCCCAGGAGGACAAAGATCAGGAGCCTCTGACTGGGCTGCCTGCACCTCTGCCTCCAATTCAGAAAAGAGAGCAGAGACCACCACACCTTCAGCCAAAATGGGACCCGGGTCTTCAAAATTCCCGCCTCCTGGAAAATAACGTGACAGGGCATCTGCCTTCACATTCTTAACTCCAGGGCGGAACGTGACCACAAAATTAAACCTAGAAAAGAACAAAGACCATCTGGCCTGTCTCGGGTTCAGACGCTTGGCTGACTCCAAGTAGGCCAGATTTTTATGGTCAGTAAATACGGTAATAGGGTGTCTGGGTCCCCTTTAGCCAATGGCGCCATTCCTCAAAAGCCTACTTGATGGCCAACAATTCCCTATCTCCCACATCGTAATTTCTCTCTGCGGAGGAGAGTTTTTTCGAGAAAAAGGCACACGGTAGCCATTTGGCAGGAGAGGAACCCTGAGACAAGACCGCCCCCACACCCACCTCAGAAGCATTAACCTCGACTATGAAGGGTAAAGAAATATCAGGTTGCACCAAGATGGGAGCGGAAGCAAAACTCTCCTTGATATTAGAAAAAGCCTTACGCGCCTCTACTGACCAAGAAGAAAAATCTACCCCCTTTCTGGTCATATCAGTGAGTGGTTTAACAATAGAGGAATAATTCAAAATAAACTTCCTGTAATAATTGGCAAAGCCCAAAAACCGCATCAGCACCTTCTGATTCTCAGGAAGCTCCCACTCAAGCACAGCGCGGACCTTCTCGGGGTCCATGCGAAAACCAGAAGCGGAGAGAAGAAACCCCAGAAATTGAATTTCTGGAACCGCAAACACACATTTTTCCAGTTTCGCATATAATTTATTCTCCCGCAGGATGAGCAAGACTTGGCGTAAATGTTCCTTATGAGTTTTGAAATCAGGAGAAAAAATCTAAATGTCATCCAAATACACTAATACAAATTTTCCCATCAAATGATAAAAAATGCTGTTCACGAAATGCAGAAAAACGGCTGGGGCATTCATCAAACCAAAAGGCATAACCAAATTCTCAAAATGGCCCTTAGGGGTATTGAAGGCCATCTTCCATTCGTCTCCTTCTCTGACCCTGACCAGGTTGTATGCCCCTCTTAGATCTAATTTGGAAAATACTTTAGCCCCAACAACCTGGTTAAACAGGTCCGGGATCAGAGGAAGCGGATAAGGGTCACGAATAGTGATACTGTTCAGCTCCCTGAAATCCAGACAAGGTCTTAAAGAACCATCTTTTTTCTTAACAAAGAAAAAACCAGCGGCAACAGGTGACTTCGAGGGTCGTATGTGTCCTTTTCTCAGACTCTCAGAGATATAAGCACGCATAGCGATCCTCTCAGGTTGGGAAAGATTGTATAAACAAGATTTAGGCAGTTTGGCGCCTGGGATGAGATTAATAGGGCAATCGTACTCCCTGTGCGGGGGCAAATCCTGAACTCCACTCTCAGAGAAGACATCCGAAAATTCAGAGAGAAAAGATGGTACAGTCTTAGTAGCAACCTCAGAAACAGATGTCGTGAGGCAATTCTCTCTGCAAAAGTCACTCCAACCATTTATTTGCCTCGCTTGCCAATCAATGGTGGGGTTATGTTTAGTAGCCACAACACAAGGGGTAGCCCCAACACAAGAGGAGTAGGCAAACCGCTAAGGACGAAACATGACACATCCTCGACATGAGCATCACTCACAATTAAACGGATATTGTGAACTATGCCTTTTAATGATTTCTGAGAAAGTGGAGCGGAATCAATAGCAAAAACCGGAATATCCTTTCCCAAAGTGCGCACTTGGAAACCATGAGCTATCGCAAATTGATTATCAATGAGATTGACCGCTGCTCCACTATCCACAAAAATCTCACAAAAAATGTTCTTGCTCTCTAGCGCCACCCTAGCCGGCAGGACAAAATGGGAACTACAAGCAAACTGAAAACCTTCAATTTCCGCCTCAACCCTGCCTATAGTAACAGACGGAACATTTTTAAAAGATTTTTTCCTGTTTGTTTCTTTATTACTCCCAGAAAACTGCCTAAATCTCCTAGAGGGACAAATATTTGCCAAATGATTTATACCTCCACAACAAAAACAAAGCCTCCCATGCGAGCTGAATCTTCTATTGTCAGAAGCAATCAACCCCAGCTGAATGGGCTCCTGCTCAGAAGGGGCTGACAGTGACTGAGACCCCTGCACAGAATGGGACCGCTGCACTGTCCTGGGACTGAGTATGACAGGAAGGGGACATCTCTCCTCTCTCTCTAAGACACCTGTCAATACGAACGGCCTGAGACATAGCAGAGTCAAAAGAAATGGGCCTCTCATGAAAGGCAAATGCATCTTTCAATCCCTCAGAAAGACCATAGCAAAATTGACTTCGGAGTGCAGCATCATTCCAACCAGTATCAACTGCCCAACTCCGAAATTCTGAGCAGTATATTTCTGCGGATTGTTTACCCTGGCATAATAGACGTAGTCTAGACTCAGCCAGAGCAATACGATCCGGATCATCATATATCTGACCCAGGGCTAAAAAGAATTCATCCACTGAACGGAGAGGCCGTGCCCCCTCCGGCAGCGAAAAGGCCCAGGACTGAGCGTTACCCCTGAGCAGCGATATAATGATCCCCACCCTCCGTTCCTCATCACCAGAGGAATGGGGAAGAACGCGAAAATGGAGTTTGCAAGCCTCTCTAAAACGCACAAAATTCTCACTACCCCCGGAGAACGTATCCGGGAGCGAGATCTTAGGCTCAGAACAAACTCCATGAACGCAAGCTGAACCGGTCACTTGAAGCTGAGAAAAAGTCTTACGGAGATCAGCTACCTCCAATGAAAGACCCTGGAAGCGTTCAGCCAAAAGTGAAACCGGATCCATGCTTGAGACGGTTTTGGCGGCTTATAATGTCACGGACGGTGTACAGGAAACAAGACAAAGCAACATGCATATATGACTGAGTGGATCCAAAGCTAAGGAACCAAAAGGGAGACCCCTGCACAAGACCTGAGACTTTCCCTGGCTGCTCAGCCTATGCAAAGATCCCAGAGGTGGAAGGTTGCATATCCACGTACCTCGACTATATAACCCCTGAACACCCTACAATAGTGAGGGGACACGACCACCGGCTCCCTACACCAGACACGGAGGGAGTCAGGGTCACCTGGGATCCAGCAAACAGAAAATAACAGATAAATGTTCAGCACTTAACTTTCTAGCAGACTGGAAAACAAGATTAGCATGCACACACACTCCAGGAAGTAGTATAAGCCGCCCAGTAATGCATTATGGGGCGGAAGTTAAAGGGATGCAATCAGTCCAACTCCATGACAGCTGAGAGAGGCTAACGAGATGAGGAACTGAACAGCACATCAAAGAGAACTCAAGGAGGAGGTTCTGAAAGGCCTCTGTCAGAGCTTCTCAGCTGTCTGGTTGTGACACCCTCGCGGCAGGGCCTTCTCTCCTTATGTACCAGTTTGTAACTTGTCTTGTTTATGCTTATTGCAATTGTCTGTATTATGCATGTATACCTCTTCTTATATGTACAGCGCTATGGAATGAATGGCGCTTTAATAGTAAATTGTAATAATTGTGCATCGTAAGGGACCGACATAGACAGAACAGGTCCTCTCTTCAAGATTATATGGGCACCTTGCTGTTTAACAGCTAATTTATCAAGAGTGACAGGTTCACCGTAGTCCTCCTTACTCTGTAGACAACTCTCCTGATAGATCCCAATCCATCAGTAATTTTGACCCAAGGGAACCTTGATGCCCTTTTTTATTGTGGTATGGACCTTGCCAAAAGGCTGTAACAATGATATGTCCACACCTGTGATTCACTCACAGGATAAGGCAAACCAAGAGGAAAAGTTATTTAAAAAAAAAATTACTATTTGGATTCTGAGCTAGGCAATCAACCAAGTGTCTACGAACATGTACATGTGGCCATTTACCAGAGCACCGGGGACATGTACATGTAAGAGCTAACAAATGAAAAGGACAAATATCAAATTTCTCCAGCACTGTTAGGTTTTAAAGGTCAAGGCTGTATTTATTCATCCATTAAAAGCATGGTGTGAGCATCCATAAAAGAGCATTCATGCTTATGCATTTTTAACCTCTTGCACTTGTTAATAGTACCAAGTTTTTATTAAAAACACACTTATTTCTGGTTCCACCTCCAATGAGATATAAAAACGTCATAAATTATACACAGAAATGAAAGTAACTTCGTATATCTTCTTTAAAAAGTACAACAAACCTCTATAATGTTTTAGGCTACACAACAGATTAGAATAAATACACGAGATTAGTTGTTTGAAGTTCTGCTGGTGTTCTCCGTGGTCAAGGTCGTGAACACCTCATTGGTAAGTGAAATCCTTTTCTAGTCACTGGGCCTTCTGTTAACACTTTTTATGTCAGTGACCCTTACTGTATCAGTATTGCCAGCATGAATATCATGAAAATATTTTTATGCATGTGATAATTCAAAATTTCTAGTACCCTCCGAGGGTCAAGAGCCCCCGATGTGTTCAGACACACGTACTCATATACCCCTTATACTGCAGATGACACTCTACACATTCAATTACAAATAAAATACATGTACTGTACTTTTATATATATACATACAATATACATACTGCTAAAATTGATATACACATCGGGATCTACCTGTACACCAGGGACAGATACATGTAGCATGCAGAAGATGCTACTGACATTTTGTGTGCAGTCCTTCTTGAGATGGTACATGTATGCACTAGGCAAATCCGCAGTGGATTTAATAATGAATCCATGAATTTTGCATACACCAATAATGAATATTCTGTGGACGTGAGGAGTTTGTTATTCTACAGCATGAAAGTTGAGCAGAAAATTCCCCCATTCACATGTGTTATTAGAAGACTACTAGCAGATCCTGCCAGGTTTAAATTGTGCAATCTGTGCCTTAATCCTGCCATAATCCACAAATTGTGAATGTGGCATTAAAGTGGTAACAGTTGGTACACAAGAGTATGTAAAGACCCATAGCACCAAAATAGTAGACTACCAAATCCCAACATTCCTGGTAGACATATTGGTACAACCTATAAGAAGGACGTTTTTTATTACATCTGTGTTGAAGCCAACAAAAGAAGGGTCTGATGGCCCATCGGGATTTACCGGTCCCTTATTTGAAGTCTACTAGTTCATTATATTTTGATTTGTTAAATGGTTAGTAGCATGAAAGTAAGGCTACTTTCACACTACTGTTTCTATTTTCCAGTATTGAGAACCATCATAGGGTCTCAATACCGGAGAAAAACGCTTCCGTTTTGTCTCCATTCATTGTCAAGGGAACAAAACAGAACTGAACAGAACGGAATGCTCCAAAAAGCATTCATTCTGTTTGGTTGTGTTCCCATACCAAGGCAGATCCGTCATGACCCACAATGCAAGTCAATGGGGACGGCTCCGTTTAACTTTGACACAATCTGGCACAATAGAAAATGGATCTGTCCCCCATTGACTTTCAATAGAGTTCATAACGGATCCGTCTTGGCAATGTTAAAGATAATACAACAGGATTCGTTCATAACGATGCAGACGGTTGTATTATCAGTAATGGAAGCATTTTTGCTGAGCCCTGCCGGATCCAGCAAAAATGATAGGGTGAAATTAGCCTTAGACGACTGATTTTGGTGGATCATGTATCTATTGCTCTATGGTCTTATTAATAATTTGTAAGAGTAAGCTTACATCTAGTTCCAGATGTACGTTTATAAAGTGTGTATGAAAGACATGTAGAAGACAAGATAACATAAGATGATAACACATGAATGGTACATCTGTGTAAGACCTCAGTTAGAGGACAGTCATTTCCATCCATGTGCTATCAGGACTGCACCACCCAAGTTCATGGATCCATTAAACTAAATGTTGCAGTTCACATTTCAGCTCTACAGCACAAACCAACTCACAGGATGCATCATTCAAGTCTAACATATGGACATACAGACTTCCATGTTTTGTGGATAGAATGCCTGAATCAGGCATTGGCGTTATAACATTGTTCTCATAGTGGAAGACCAAAACAAGCCTACATATCTTATAATGTATGCAGCACCTCTTACGGTGATGTCCAAACAGCCAAGCAACACAGATTTCGGTATGGTGAACTATAATTAAAGCAAATTGTACAAAAAAAAGATGAGAAGTTGTTTGGTTCCAATGGCCATAGCAAAATTCAGGTCTTCTGCAGGATGATTCCAAGCATAAGAGAGGGTCATAAAAAATGCTTTACACTGGGGTTTTGGTAGCAAAAAGCAATAAAATTTGGCCCATAGACCATGTAATCAATTGATCGTATGTTCTGTCACCAGCCTTTTCACCACAACCAGTGTATGAAACTCCAGTCTATAGTAAATTACCCCCATTATCTTGCATGATCTAATCAGCTTTTCTTTTCCTAGAATCCCATCCTTTAACCCCAACACATGCATCTGACCTTTGCTGCAGGGGAGCCACTAGGCTGCTATCTCTTAAAATACTCCCATTGTGGTTGGCTGCTGAGCCACTAGGGTCATAGACACTGGTATAAAGCACCAGGGGATCAGGCAATATACATAATCAGGAAACAGGCAGAGGTAGGGCAGGCAGAATAGCTGCAAATCTGTGGCAGTTAGAGGCCAGTACGGTGAACAGGTATGGGTCAGGTCCGGTGGAAGAGGCTCAGTATCCAAGAACCAGGCAGAAGTCTGTACACAGGCAGACAAATGGATTATAACTTTCCACAGAGATCAATTACTCAAATCAGTTAGGTAAGCAGCACAATTACATAGAAGGACTGATGAGCTCATTAGTCAAGCAGCTGAGCACAGTATCAGAAAGGTAATTAACCCCTGTAGTGCTGCAGAGAAAAGCCTCTCTAATACACACACAGAAAGAGGCCTTGCAGCCAAGGACACAGGAGTCTGGTGGCCAGACAGAAGCTAGGTGAGTGATGTGATATCCATGCCCGCCACTGTCCTGTTGTCACGGCTGAGGATGGGGAAAATCCTCAGCCGTGCGATGCCAGAAGATGTTAAGCGCTGCTTGGCCAGGACGACAGAATTAGGGAGCAGGTCACCTCCTATCGCGTCCCTAACCTGACCCTGACTCCTAACCATATGAGCCAACCCTGAAGGTGGGAGGGCTCATACACCAGATGCCTTGGGGTCCCTGCTAGCCCTCAGGATTGCCCTGGAAACAAGGAGCAGGGTAAGACGACCTGTTCCTCCTAGGCACGGAAGAACAGGAGTCTCACTAGCCAAGCTGCAAAGGGAAAAGAACATAAGCAGTCTATGGATATGGCAGGAGGCTGAAAAGCACTTCCACACCTACCTGCCACAGACACACAGACTGGATCCCGTGCAATACAAGCAAGTGTCCACACCCAAACACCAATGGACACAGCACACACACAAACACACAGGAACCCAGATCCATAGGTGCATAACATAACAAAGGAAAACATTAAGTGGACATCAACATAAACCTAAGAGTCACAGTTTGTTTATGACCACAAGGGTGGCCCCAACTGGCAGATGGAAATACCATGAGGGTGTCTCCAGCAAAGCATGGCTGAAGCACCCCTCAGCTTCTGATCTCCAACAAGGCTTTATAGCCCAAAGTGGCCACACCCATGCGGACACACCCAGTGCTCACAGCCTAGGAAGGGAATTAACCCTTCACACACCAGACAAGGGAATACAGCAACTTAAAGGGGAAGTGAACACACAAACAACCCCGTGCACACCAAACATGGGAAGTGCACACCAATCACACAAGTTGCCAAGTGCAACCGCACGACACAACACAGCAAGCTGCCACATAAATAACTGTTGCCAGCGGCAACCACAGGTGAGGCAAATACCACAGCCCTCACCTGTGATTGACAACCAAACCAAACCGCTGACAACCGCATGCGGTTCAGGAGTCACGGTCATGGCCATGGCCGTGACACCTGTGTGGTGCACTACAATGACACATTACTAGCAGACACCTTGTCCTAGTCACATTGTGCAACTTTCACACACAAGCAAAAGTTGCAGTAAGCATGTTATATTCCATTGCAGTATTAGAACTTAGTCATTTACAATAATTCAGGTTAGTGTAATCCAATTTACGGTACCCAGTGCAGATTCTGGGAATTTTATGTAAAGGTTACAAGGTCTTGGTGAAAATGTATGTAAATAAGTCCATGTGTTACATTTCTTGTGGAATATATTAGGATAGGAAATGGAAAAATAGACATTTTACTATGAGTCACAGTGCAAGTAGGGAACTGTAAGAATATAGCAGTATAAATAGCATCAGGCCAATGACCAGGTGCCCTTCCTGTGGACATGTCTATTGTATTTTTTTTTTTACTTTCCTTCTATTTTGTGGATTAATATATGATTCAGTTCCCTTGACAGTTCAAAAATAGAAGGACTATTGATACTGTATATTCAACCCCTCATCTAACCACTGTAACTTTCTTTTAGACCAGATCACCAGCACTTGCCAGGTTTATATCTCCGAAATTTAAGCCTTAAATCAAGGATGAATTAAAAAAAAGAGTAAAGTTAAATTTGCTCTGTATACTCTCTACCTTTATCATCCTCACCTGGTTATAGCTTGAATCAGGGGTGCACATAGACTTTCTGCGGCCTGAGGCGAAAACTAAAACAGCACCCCCCCAATCCAATTTCTTAACCTAACCCCTTCCCTTCAGCGCTACTGTTAAAGACATACTGCGAAAACATTACATTAAGAGCTACAAAACGTACAGGGTAATACAGCGCCACATACTGTGCCCACTGTGCTTCCCAATACTATACTGCAGAAACAGACCATACAGAGTTTAACAAGACAGGTTCCACTTAGAAGAGGCCTCGCCATGGTTGACCACAGAAGTTGAGTGCACGTGCTCAGCGTCATATCCAGAGGTTGTCTTTTTAAAATAGAGTATGTGAGTGCTGCCAGCATTGCTGCAGAGGTTAAAGGGGTGGGGGGTCAGCCTGTCAGTGCTCAGACCATACGCCGCACAATGCATAAAATTGGTCTGCATGGCTGTCGTCCCAGAAGGAAGCCCTTTCTAAAGATGATGCACAAGAAAGCCTGCAGAAGGTTTGCTGAAGACAAGCAGACTAAGGACATGTGTCGTGATGCGGTTCACTGTGACAGTTTTGGCCGTGTAGTTCGACAAGCCGATCAATCGGCATTCCGTAGTATTAGTTGGCGGTGCACGTGTCCAGGGCCAGCGTCCCACACGTATCCATATAGAAAGGACCGGGACTCACTGATATCGATGCAATATTCTTTATTGTTTCACATGGAGGAACAATAATCGATCAGGTGACGCGTTTCGACTCTACATGAGTCTTTGTCAAACCAAACCGTGTAGGCTGGCTGCATGCTCTCTTGCGTACTGGCTGCAGGCCAAAACCTGTGTATACAAAATCACAGAATAAAGTGGTCTAAAAGGAAAAAGATGCTCAAGACCCCTAATGCTGTTGCGCATTTCTAACCGGGGGAGCAAATCCTGCACCTGTAATCCGTTGCTAACAGCAATCCCCAGCAAAAAATGCATACAATTGAGGATTCCCGCAATGGACCACATGCAAGACAAATGTGTGCATGGGGCGATAAGAAACAAAAAATCACTCAAAATGGTGCACTACAATAGTAAATGCAATTGACAATATATGGCTTAACCCTCCCGCTGATATTAAAATGAGACTTTCGCAAATATATTCTTATATCAAGAACATACCGGAGCCCGCGCACCCCGTCAAGGTCTCTCAAAATGGCATGGGACCTATTGCTAACCTATATGCCGTATAGGATATTTTGTCTGTATATGTATTCCTGGAGGTAGGGCAACCTCAGGTTTGAATTTTTCACACCCCATCAGAACCAGGATAACCAGAACCATAGAACAAACGATACAGGCCACAGTTCATACACAAGGTCGCAGCCAGCACACATCATAGAACCAGCATACGTGGGGATACCCACAGCCAGTACACAAAGCGCAAGCAGCCATCCTGCACGGCACCAGAGACAAAAGCCACAGAGATGCAGACACCGAAGACACAAACACAGGCCACAATTCACACACACCACCGCAGCCAGCACACAGTCCCAAGCAACCAGCATACACAGGAGTCAGCCTACAGCCAGTACACGAGGAAGCCTGCAGCCAGCCTACACGGCAATAGAGACAAAAACTGCACAGAGATGCAGACACGGGGAGTACACACATACGGCCCAGTTCATCCCCACCTCCAGGGACTCTGTGAAGAACGGGGCTCACTGGCTCTCCGCCCTCCAGGTTTTGCCTCTGGTCCGCCGGTGCACTTGGTTCTGTGGTAGTGCTACCACTATTGCTCAACCTGCATATGTGCTGTTATGTTCTTTTATTACATTTGTAATAAAGTTCTATGTTGATCCTTGGGCTGTTTTGCCTGTGTCCTGTTTGCAAGACGTCATGGAGGTCTACCTTTGGGCCTCTGGCACATGACAACACGGATTACTGAAACCATGTCCTGTGGTCTTGTGAGACCAAGATAAACTTATTTGGTTCAGATGGTGTCAAGCGTGTGTGGCAGCAACCAGGTGAGGAGTACAAAGACAAGTGTGTCTTGCCTATAGTCAAGCATGGTGGTGGGAGTGTCATGGTTTGGGGCTGCATAAGTGATGCCAGATGGGGGGAGCTACAGATCATTAAGGGAATCATTAATGTCAACATGTACTGTAACATACTAAAGCAGAGCATGATCCCCTCCCTTCGGAAACTGGGGCGCACCTCTAAGATGACACCTCTAAGATGACCACTGCCGTGCTAAAGAAACTGAGGGTAATGGTGCTGGACTGGCCAGGCATGTCTCCAGACCTAAACCCTATTGAGCATCTCTGGGGCATCCTCAAATGGAAGGTGGAGGACCGCAAGGTCTCTAACATCCACCAGCTCCGTAATTTTGTCATGGGGGAGTGGAAGAAGATTCTAATGGCAACCTGTGAAGCTCTAGTGAACTCCATGCCCAAGAGAGTTAAGGCAGTGCTGGATAATAATGGTGGCTACACAAATAATTGGCCATTTTCACTCACTTTTGTTGCCAGCGGTTTAGACATTAATGGCTGTGTGTTGAGTTATTATTACCTCCTCCTCTGCCTCCAGCAGACGTCACGAGCGGTAAGAGAAGAAGTCAGGCTGGGAACTGGCCCGCACCTGCGCACTGCTCTGTCCATTATGGGCAGAGGAACAGCTTTTCATATTGCGCATGCGCCGGTCGGCTGTCTTTAGTTGGCCGGCTCATGCGCAATATGAAAAGCTGTTCCTCTGCCCATAATGGACAGAGCAGTGCGCAGGTGCGGGCCAGTTCCCAGCCTGACTTCTTCTCTTACCGCTCGTGACGTCTGCTGGAGGCAGAGGAGGAGGTAATAATAGGACAGAAGGGCAGGCCAGAGGGCGGAAAGAGGTGTGTTTTTCTGGGCACATCGCCCAGTAGCGCAGCCCCTGGGCACCTTCAGAAGCTCATTTGCATACATTTAAAAAGTGTTTTGTTTTTTCAATATCTGGACAAGACACATAAAACAAAGGTACCATTGTAATGAGGGTCAAAGAGTCTATAACCTGATCTGAGCGGTCTAAAACACTCAGATTAGGTGAAAGACTCCCTTTAACACAAAAACCTGATATAAAGAATAGGTCATTTTCTGATGACACATTCCTTTTAATGAAACCATTGGACATCTATGGACATCTATCCCATTGTGGTCCTTCAATGCTTAGTTTCACTAGGGGCAGATCAGCTGGATGTACAGGTTACTGTATATGGTATCAACGTAAAAAAAAGTTTTTTCATGTATACATTTTGTTTAACCATTTGAACACATGTGCATTTAGACATGTGTGTGTACATATACATTTAGAATGGGTGTTATTTTATATTTCTACAGTGCAACGAGTGAAGACCCGCTGGCAATCATGCCGAGGCCTGTTTAACACCACACCATTTTTTTCATTTGTTTTCTCCTGACATAACCTGAACAAATGGGTGACATCTGAAACAGGTGAGGAGAGCGATAAGGAACATCCATCTGTGCAGGTCCCTTTAACAGGTCGTCAACATTGCTATTTGGAAGTCAGTGTCTACTGTAGTGTGGGCAAGGACAGTACATCACTGCCAGTATTGAAACAGACCTTGGCCTCTGCAATGCAGCACATGGCTAATGGGAACAATGGACCAAGACATTAATCAAAAATGTACTTACTTAGACTACATGAGATATAAAGGGTTTATTTGGGGTGCCATTTTGGAACCCAAAGAACCACTTTATTAAGAGCTTCTCCAGCCTTTTAATATTGTCATGGAACCATGAACCAGACGTACAACAGAGATAGGTGGAATAAGAAGGCTTTATTGAAAATCAAGCCGTAGCTAAAGTCCAAACGGATGGCTAAACTGAAGCAGGGTCTTGCGTAGACGGAGGTCAGGAACCAGGAGGGTAGTCAGACGTAGCCAGGATCAGGAACCAACGGGGTAGTCAGACGAAGCCAGGATCGGGAACCAACGGGGTAGTCAGACGAGGCCAGGATCAGGAACCAGAAGCAGCAGCAGTCTTTGAAGCATGTGCACACAGGAGGACCAAGCAAGGAACTGAAGCCACAGACCTTCTATATATATGAGCTAGGCATCCAGCTCCTCCCAGTGGGAAGGAGGAGCCGCAGGGTGGGAGGCTACAAGAAACCCAGAAACCAAGATGGCCGCCAGCACATGTCAAACGAAGGAGAACAGTGAGAAGGTAAGACCATGACAGTACCTCCCCCTCAAGGGCCCCTCCTCCGCGGAGTAAGGAATGGTTTCAGAGGGAAGCGTGCGTGGAAGGCTCGGAGCAACGCAGGAGCATGGACATCTGTGGAGGGAACCCAGGAACGCTCCTCTGGACCATAACCACGCCAATGGACCAAAAACTGCAACCGACCGCGGACCAGGCGTGAGTCCAGGATATTGCTCACCTCATATTCCTCACGATTGCCCACTTGGACCGGACGGGGCCGAGGAACCGAGGAAGTGAAACGATTACACACCAATGGCTTCAACAGGGAGACATGAAACACGTTGGAGATCCGCATGCCAGGAGGAAGCGCAAGGGCATAGGCTACCGGGTTTACCCTGTGAAGCACTCGGAAGGGACCAACAAAGCGAGGCGCCAGCTTGGGAGTGGGCACTCGAAGGTTGAGGTTGCGGGTGGACAACCATACACGGTCTCCGACCTGGTAGGAAGGAGCGGGCGCTCGTCTGCGATTAGCCTGGAGTCTCTGGCGTTGCGCAGAGACCTCAAGGGACCTCTGGATCTGTACCCAAGAAGTACGTAGGACGGAAAGGTGATCCTCCACAGCCGGAGTATCCTGGGGAGAGAATACCTCCGGTAACACGGCAGGTTGGAACCCATAATTGGCCATGAAGGGAGACGTCCCAGAGGAAGAGTTCACCGCCGTGTTCCTGGCAAACTCAGCCCAAGGCAGGAGGTCAACCCAATTGTCTTGGTGATCGGAGACATAGCAACGAAGGAATTGCTCCAAGGCCTGATTGGATCGTTCTGCGGCCCCATTGGACTGAGGGTGGTAGGCCGAGGAGAAAGAGAGATGAATCCCCAACTGGGAGCAAAAGGCGCGCCAGAACCTGGACACAAACTGACTCCCCCGATCCGACACAATCTCCTTGGGCAAACCGTGCAACCGGAAGACCTCCCTGGCAAAAATCGAGGCCAACTCTTGTGCAGAGGGTAACTTCTTGAGAGGAACACAGTGGCACATTTTGGAAAACCGATCCACAATCATGAGAATGACCGTATGGCCTCGGGATGCAGGAAGGTCCACAATGAAATCCATCCCCAGGTGTGACCATGGACGCTCCCCGGTGGCTATGGGTTGCAAAAGGCCCAACGGAAGGTGCCGAGGGGACTTACTCTGGGCACAAACGGAGCATGCCGCTACATATGCGGCGATGTCGGAACGTAGAGAAGGCCACCAGAACAGACGTGAAACCGCCCAGGACAGCTGATTCTTTCCAGGGTGCCCCGCGGCCTTGGAGTTATGGTAGGTTCGCAACAACCGAGTGCGCAACTCCTCAGGCACAAAACATCTGCCGTTGGGTCTCCCAGAGGGAGCACCAGATTGAGCCGCCAAAATCTGCTCACCCAGAGGAGAGGTCAGGCTGGTGCGAATAGCAGCCAGGATCTGATTCGGGGGTATGACCGTAGTCGGAATCGACTCCTCCCCGGACAGCTCGGAGTACTGCCGTGATAAGGCATCCGCTCTGATGTTCTTGGAGCCGGGTAGGTAGGAGACCACGTAATTAAAACGTGACAAGAACAGAGCCCATCTGGCCTGACGTGGTGTCAATCTCTTGGCCTCAGAGAGGTAGGTCAGATTCTTGTGGTCCGTCAGGATGAGAACCGGAACCACCGAGCCCTCGAGCAAGTGCCTCCATTCTTTAAGGGCCTGCACGATGGCCAATAACTCCCTGTCACCAATCTGATAGTTGCACTCCGCGGAAGACAGTTTCCGGGAGTAAAACCCACAAGGAAGCAGAGGACCCTCTGGTGTTCTACGCTGAGACAGGAGGGCGCCTACTCCCGTCTCAGACGCGTCCACCTCGAGGACAAAAGGCAACCCAGGGTTGGGATGCGACAGAATCGGAGCCGACACAAAGGCGGACTTTAGAGCCTCAAAAGCTCGGATGGCCTCGAGCGGCCAGACCTGAGGATTACTGCCCTTCCTGGTCAGATCCGTGAGAGGCTTGGCTAGCATGGAAAAGTCCCTGATGAACTTCCGATAATAATTGGCGAAGCCCAAAAAGCGCTGCAGGGCACGAAGCCCACTGGGCTGGGGCCACTGTAAGACAGCCGAAACCTTCTCAGGATCCATGGAGAACCCCTCAGCGGAAATGATGTAACCTAAGAAGGTTACCTGGGATCGGTGAAATTCGCATTTCTCAAGCTTACCGAACAGCTTGTTCTCTCGTAAGCGTTGCAACACTCGTCTGACATCCAGAATGTGGGCCTCCATGGATGCAGAATATACCAAGATGTCATCCAAATAGACCACCACACACTGCTGCAACAGGTCACGGAAAACATCGTTGATGAATTCCTGGAAGACTGCGGGCGCATTGCACAACCCAAAGGGCATAACCAAGGATTCATAATGACCGGTCCTGGTGTTAAACGCGGTCTTCCACTCATCGCCCGCCTTGATCCTTACCAGGTTATATGCCGCCCTCAGGTCGAGTTTGGTAAAGACCGTGGCCACTTTGAGGCGATCGAACAGCTCGGAAATCAAGGGTATCGGGTAAGCGTTCTTGATCGTGATGCGATTGAGACCCCTGTAGTCGATGCAAGGCCTCAACTCACCGCCCTTCTTTTTCACAAAGAAAAATCCAGCCCCTGCCGGGGACGAGGATTTGCGAATGTGTCCGCGTGAAAGCGCCTCCCTCACGTACTCCTCCATGGCCTCATTCTCCGCTACCGACAGTGGATAGACTTTGCCACGAGGAGGAACGGCACCAGATTGTAACTCTATGGCACAATCGTATGGGCGGTGCGGAGGTAGGGCAACCGCACGCACCTTATCGAATACATCCCGGTACTCCTCGTATTCAGGAGGCAACAGAGAGTCCGAGGAAGTACACAGCAACTTGACAGGCCCATGGATGCAACTAGCCCCACACTGCGGTGACCACGAGAGGATCTCGGCCGATCTCCAATCGAAAGTCGGATTATGCTTCTGGAGCCAGGGGTACCCCAAGACCACCGAGTAGTGTGGAGACGAAATAACCTGGAGACAGACCGACTCTCTGTGAACGGCACCAATGGCCATCCCCACTGGAAGGGTCTCCTGAGTCACGTGTGGCGGCAGAAGGGGTCTGCCGTCTATCGCCTCAAGAGCCAGTGGGGAACCTCGAGGCTGCAGAGGAATGGAATTGGCGGCGGCGAACACACTATCAATGAACAAGCCACCAGCACCAGAGTCCACCAACGCCTGGGTCGTCACCGAGCCCCCGACCCAGGAGAGGACAACAGTAATCAGTGGTTTGTCAACACGGGAAACCGGGGACGAGGAGACTCCACCCAAGATCTGCCCCCGACAGGATCTCAGGTGCGAGCGTTTCCCGGACGGTTCGGGCATGCCAACCGAAAATGCCCACCGAGACCACAGTACATGCATCGGCCCTCGCGTCTCCGGAGTACCCTCTCCCCCTCGGACAGGCGAGCAACCCCCAGCTGCATGGGTTGACCCCCAGACCAGTCATCCCCAGGAGGCGTGGGAGGAGAGGGAGGCACGGGTGGGACAGCAAACGTAGGCGCCAATCTGTTAGAAGGCCTCCGCAGGCTCTCCTTAAAGGAAGGTCTCTCCCTGAGTCTGGTGTCAATCAAAATCAGGAAAGAAATAAGGGACTCGAGCTCCACTGGTAGGTCCTTGGCTGCAATCTCATCCTTCAAGGCATCCGAGAGACCATGAGAGAAAGCAGCGACCAGAGCCTCATTATTCCAGCCCACCTCTGCTGCCAGGGTACGAAACTCAATGGCGTATTCAGCTACGGATCGTGAACCCTGTCTGATGGACATAAGGAGCTTCGCAGCAGAGGCAGCACGAGCCGGCACATCGAATACCTTCCGAAGAGAAGCAACAAAACCGGAAAACTCGGCAACCACCGGATTGTTGTTCTCCCATAAAGGGCTGGCCCAGGCCAAGGCCTTGTCCGAGAGCAGCGAGATCAAGAAGCCCACCTTTGATCTCTCAGTAGGAAAGGCATGTGGCAGCAACTCGAAATAAATGGCCACCTGGTTAAGGAAACCTCGGCACTGAGTTGGCTCTCCCCCAAAGCGCTGTGGAAGGGGGGCAGAACCGGTCATACCCCGAAACACCGCAGGTGCAGCAACAGGTGTCGGGGTAGACTCTGGCGCAACAACCGGAGCGGCAGTAGGAGCGGGCCCAGGAGCGACAACCGACCCATCGGCAACGGAAGCTAAATGAGCCGTGCGTTCAAGCAGGGTTTGTAACGCCACAGCGAACCGACCCAACAGGTGATCCTGCTGATCAAGTCTGGCAACCAGCGTAGGTAGCGAGGATGGCCCTGTACCGTCAGAATTCATGGCTTGGTCCTAATGTCATGGAACCATGAACCAGACGTACAACAGAGATAGGTGGAATAAGAAGGCTTTATTGAAAATCAAGCCGTAGCTAAAGTCCAAACGGATGGCTAAACTGAAGCAGGGTCTTGCGTAGACGGAGGTCAGGAACCAGGAGGGTAGTCAGACGTAGCCAGGATCAGGAACCAACGGGGTAGTCAGACGAAGCCAGGATCGGGAACCAACGGGGTAGTCAGACGAGGCCAGGATCAGGAACCAGAAGCAGCAGCAGTCTTTGAAGCATGTGCACACAGGAGGACCAAGCAAGGAACTGAAGCCACAGACCTTCTATATATATGAGCTAGGCATCCAGCTCCTCCCAGTGGGAAGGAGGAGCCGCAGGGTGGGAGGCTACAAGAAACCCAGAAACCAAGATGGCCGCCAGCACATGTCAAACGAAGGAGAACAGTGAGAAGGTAAGACCATGACAAATATTGACAAGCAATACTCAAAATAGTTCATCAATATTTGAATGGCTGCTGGACCCTTGTGTTCCAGTGTGGGTTCTTCAATGTGTTTTATGGTCATACCCTTTACACACATTTGTTTATTAAAAATGATATCTGTAACACCCCAGAGTTGTGTTACTACACTCCTCTACCCCGCTACTATCTGTTAAGAGCCTGTATATTGGCATCTGATGTAATTTATATTATGTGCATAAACCATGTTAAACACAATTGTTCCTGAAATTTTCCTGGTATACCAGCAGGTGGCAGCATCATTGGTAGAGAGTTTTAATGTTATGGCAGTTCAGAGTGGAACGATCCTGTTTTATTCTGCACCCCTGCTGAAGAGAAGTGTAGGATTTCATTTTCTTGCAGCAAGGGAGGGAAAAAACTGTTAGATCCAGAGTTGAGTTACCCCCTGTATAGGGAAGACAGCAAGGACCAAGTCTCGGTCTGAGACTTAGTCATATTCCCAGCCTAAGCTCCTTCAGCCTCAGCTGGATGAAGAAGTAGAAAACTACAGACAACCTCCAGCGTTCCAGGAAGAATGCATCCCGTGAGAAACCATCTGAGAGATAAGTCCAGACACCAAAGAGAAGCCATTCTTCCTTAGCTAGTCTGTCCTTACAAAGCAGACGTTATAGAAAAGTGCAGAAGATTAATTCCTGTCATAATTACAGAGCTACTAAGCAGATGACTTATCCTGCAAGCTCCAAGTTTACAGCAGAAGCATTCATTTCCTGCCAATCATTGCTAAAACTTGCTGGGACCAGATACCAAAGCTGTATACTGCTTGGATACATGTTATCTTCAGTTAAGAAACTGTTGAACTTCATCTAAAGGTCTGGACATCATTTCTGCTGCAAAATTCCTCTATTACTCCTACAATCACTACACTCAAATTTATTGCAATTGAGCCAGGAGTCCAGCTGTATCCAGGTAGGAGACACCGTTGACACAACTACCACTATTCTACAGAGACATTATAAGCCATTACACCACTCTGGCATTCCCAATCTGGGACGTGCGTTATAACACCTTGGAAGGGCCCTGGGATAGTACCCTGCGCATGCTGCAATTGGGGTCACGACAAATACAGAACATTAACAACCCATACCTGGCCATTCACAGCACCGTTAACAGCCTGGAGAAACAAGGGGGTAATGTGAGCAGCTCTACCGAGGAAGAGCAAGCTGCTGTCACGGCAGACGTGCACTCTGTACAAAAGATAACACACCAACCAGGCTCTGGACAAAAGACAGGGGAAGGGTCACCTCCTAGCTTATCCCTGACCTCTTTCCCTGCACTGCTGAAGCAGACCTTGAAGGTAGGTGTGCTAGTGTCCTCCAGCCTGGGCTGACAAAACCCTGAACTTCCTAAGATGGTGAAGTGGGGAGATAGGAGCAGTCTGCTCGCACAGAACCTGGATGGAATAGAAGACACAAACAACCGAACTAGAAATGACACTTATCTTTGAGAGCAGGAACTGACAGCCAACCTTCCTTACGGAAGCTCTTGCACCGCAAACAAACATTTCTCCAGTTTAGCATATAACTTATTCTCCCGAAGGATCGTCAAAACCTGTCTCACATGATCCTGATGGGTCTTCAGATCAGGAGAATAAATTAAGATGTCATCTAGGTAAACTACTACGAACCTCCCCACCAAGTGATGAAAAATATCATTGACGAATCGCTGAAATACCGCTGGCGCATTTGTCAACCCAAAAGGCATTACCAGGTTCTCAAAATGACCCTCGTGCATATTGAAGGCCGTTTTCCAATCATCCCCCTCCTTGATCCCGATCAGATTGTATGCTCCTCTCAAATCCAACTTGGAGAACACCTTGGCTCCAACAATCTGATCAAAAAGATCAGAGATCAAAGGCAGGGGATATGGATCCCGGACTGTAATACGGTTCAACTCCCGGAAATCCAAACACGGTCTCAGTGATCCATCTTTCTTCTTCACGAAGAACAAACCTACTGCCACTGGAGACTTAGATGGTCTGCTATGACCCTTTGCCAAACTCTCGGCGACATACTTTCGCATGACCTCTCTCTCGGGTTGAGAGAGGTTGTAAAGCCGAGACTTTGGCAACTTAGCCCCCGGAATGAGATTCACTGGACAATCATAGTCTCGATGAGGGGGCAATTCCTGAGCCCCACCCTCTGAAAAGACATCCAAAAAATCTGAGAGATACTGAGGCAAGGCCGTAATGGACACTTCAGCGATAGATGTGACAAGACAATTATCCAAACAAAACTTGCTCCAACCAATGATTTGTCTCGCTTGCCAGTCTATAATTGGGTTATGTCTAGACAACCATGGCAACCACAACACTATTGGAGCTGACAAATCCTTCATGACAAAACAAGAAATAATCTCAGCATGTGAATCACCCACCCTTAAATGAATACCATGAACAATGTGAGTAAGGTTCCTTTGAGAAAGAGGGGAAGAATCAATTGCAAAAACACGAATCTCGTTCTCTAACGTGCAAGTACTTAGTCCCAGGCCCTGAAGAAAAAGAAAGTCAATAAAATTTACCCCAGCACCACAATCAAGGAAAACATCAACAAACACATTTCTAGACTCTAGCGCCACCATAGCTGAAAGGAGAAAACGGGAACTGTAGGGAGCTTGCATACCCGTCTGCTCCACACACCATTCATACTACCAAGTGTGAGGGGAGTTTTTTTTTTCTTTTTTCTTTTTCTCTTCCACCTCTTCCCACAATAGAAACATAGATTGTGCACTTTTCGAAAGTCTCTACTATCAGAATGGCCAGATATCTGACCTAACTGCATGGGTTCCTCCCCTACCCCAGAGTAACAAGCAATATCACCCTGGGCAGCTGGTGAAACAAAACCGCACGCGGGAGGAATCCCCTGCACAGAGGGACCCTTACACCTCTCTCTGATATGTCTATCCAAATTTATAGCCAAAGACATTGCATTCTCCAAAGTATCTGGGTATTCATGAAAAGCCAGGGCATCTTTCAACCTTTCCGATAACCCCTGACAAAACTGACTACGTAACGCGGGGTCTTTCCACCCCGACTCAGTAGCCCACCTTCTAAACTCTGTGCAGTAAACCTCAGCCGTATGTTTACCCTGTAGTAAGTTACGTAATTTTGATTCTGCCATCGAAACTCGATCTGGGTCATCGTAAATGAATCCCAGGGCTTTAAAAAATTCCTCCACCGACCTGAGGGCCAGAGAACCGGGCGGCAGAGAAAAAGCCTAGGATTGCGCGTCCTCTTTAAGCAAAGACATGATGATACCCACCCTCTGATCTTCATTACCTGAAGAAAATGGGCACAATCTAAAGTACAAATTACATGACTCTTTGAAACGGAAAAAATCATCAGTACCCCCTGCAAATTTCTCAGGAAGAGTGACTTTAGACTCCCCAACAATTTGATCTGTACCTGCTGCCAGCATCCTCTGACACTGTGTGACTGAACTACGCAGATCCGCAACCTCTAGGGATAAACCCTGCATGCGGTCAACCAGTGCATCAATTGACGCCATCACAAAAGCGCTGAGCAATGGCCGTCACAGTATGGCGGATTATAATGTCACGGCGGACGTGCACTCTGTACAAAAGATAACACACCAACCAGGCTCTGGACGAAAGACAGGGGAAGGGTCACCTCCTAGCTTATCCCTGACCTCTTTCCCTGCACTGCTCAGCCCACAAGCAGACCTTGAAGGTAGGTGTGCTAGTGTCCTCCAGCCTGGGCTGACAAAACCCTGAACTCCCTAAGATGGTGAAGTGGGGAGATAGGAGCAGTCTGCTCGCACAGAACCTGGATGGAATAGAAGACACAAACAACCGAACTAGAAATGACACTTATCTCTGAGAGCAGGAACTGACATCCAACCTTCCCTTCAAGCTTCCCAGACCAGAATGAACAGTATAATCCGCTCAGGGCACTGGGGTGTGTGCTATTTAAACTAATGACCCCACCCAGTGCACCTGATGAGAGGCGGATCCAGCACGGCTCCAAAGCAACCACTAAACTCGTGCTGCAATCCTGGCCGACCTCCGCACATCGTCAGAGTGGGGCATGACAGCTGCTGGACCCCTGGAATCCCCTCATCCTGTGGTGGAAGAGGCCGAAAGTGTGGAGCACCTAGTTCGTCCTGAGAGGCAGAAGTCATCAGCTTTGGAGGGAGCTGCTGCTATTCCATCTAGCCCAGAAAGACCCAGGAGACGGTGGAGAAGGGGGCTCAAGACATTTCTGTTTCTGCCTCAAATACTGAAGCCCTGATTAATACTCAGGTGCTTGAGTATTTGAGCCAAAGAACGCGTGAAGGGAAGGAGGAGAGAATGCTAAGTGGGCTAGCTCACCTTACAGAACATTTTTCGCTTTTCCATTATGGCTTCCATTGCCACAATAATGGATTCACCTATGGATCCTATGGAGCTGGTGCTAACTGTTGATAACATAAAGCAGAGGGCTTTATTGTTGTCTGCAGAACCACAACTTGGGCCCAGCATGTTGTCACAACATTCTAGGCCCAGCTCATATTCTTAGCCCCTATATTCCCGGGAGCATAAATATGGCTCCCGGACGCATTCTAAAGGCCCCAGAATGCCAAACCATCACCAAAATAATGTGGCTGCCCCTCCTGCACATGGGCCAGGACCTTTCCTCAGGAACCTTATGGACTTCTAAGTTGTTTATATTTTTTGTTGTTTTTTAATGATAAGCCAATATTGTTTTTTACTTTTCATTTATGAATTATGATATATAAAACTATGTCAACTAAAATGTCTGGCCCTTTATTAAATATGTGATAACATGCAAACAGTAACACCATTAACTGTTTTATTGAAATGCAAACATAAAAAAAAATACACATAGTTTAGATTACTTTATTTTATCAATTACAACTAGGGCTGTGCATATACTTTAAGACAACCATATATATGCCAAATGACTTTCCAAATGTTCTAAGGGCTGGGATAACCTCCAAAGCAGGGACCTTGGACAGCATCTTGAAGTGTTTTGCATGCCTAAAGAAACAAAAAATGTTGTTAAATCTACAGGTGGGCACGTAATCAAACATTAAATAGGTCCTAAAGATATAATTAAAGATGTATTAGAGGGTTTTTGTAGGCAAAAAATAAAAACTAACATATTTACTCAACAAAAACTATGATGACCGGGGGGGCGTGGCTAACTGCCGACATGAGCGCACGCACTTGAGAGCGGCTCCGTTCCCTGAATCCTATGCTGACTAATCCTGGCAAGCTGCATTCTTCAAACTTAGAGTGGCAAGTGCAGAGGAGAAGGAGGAAGCCCAGGCACCAAGATATGGGACCCAGCAAGGCTCAGTCCGCGGCAGACAAGCTCAAAGAGTATGCCCGCCAGGAGAACCAACATGGCGCCGCAGCTCCCGCCACTCCACGTGCAGCGGTGACGCGCAGGCAGGCCGCACAGCAGATGGAGCCTGAGGATGCTGGGGAACCTGAGATCACCCTGAAAGCGGTCTCTGAACAGCTGCTTACGGCGATATCATCATGCCAATCCTCCCTTACCTGCAAGATTGAGGAGGTGCGCGTTGACCTGGGTCTGTTGAGACAAGACGTGCAGCAGCTGAGGGAGAGGGTCAAGCAAACGGAGGATCGAGTGTCGGAGCTGGAGGATTACACGAGGCCATTGGATTCAAGACTGACGGAGGTGGAGAGAGCTGTCGGGTTATGGAGACAGAAGTGCGACGATCTGGAGAACCGGGCGCGGCGCAATAATGTGCGAATCCTGGGGCTGCCAGAAAGGGTGGAGGGGAGAGACCCGGCTGGTTTCCTGGAGACGTGGTTTAAGGCCCAATTCCCCGATGCTGCGTTTTCCGTGGCCTATTCAGTTGAGAGGGCGCACAGAGTTCCGGCCAGACCACCGCCGCCGGGCGCACCACCGAGGCCTCTGCTGGCCAGATTGCTGAATTGGAAAGATCGGGATCTAATCCTCAGTCAAGCAAGGAGCAAAGGGGCCATTTCGCATGACAACGCTAATGTGTCACTTTTCCCAGAAGAGGGCCACTTTCGTATCGGTCAAAAGGCGCCTCAGAGAGTTGAACTTGCAGTATTCGATGGCCTACCCGGCGCGCCTTCGAGTGGTGGATGGAGACCGGCCTATATTTTTCACAGACCCGAAGGAAGCTGAGGATTGGGTCGCTAGGCGCCCTAGGCCGCGCTGATACGGGACTTCACTTCCAAGTTGCAAGTATTGCTGGGTCCCTGTAATGTATGACATGGGCGCCCTGCCATTCAGTTAATGTTATCTTGTTTAACGGTGCAATCTAAAGCTTCACTTATACGTGTAATGTTGCTTGGTGGGCTTTCAGATCTCTGAGGCCTCTGATCCGGATATGTGGGGAAAATTGAGTCCTGAGGGGCTGGATAAGCATGCATGCATTCATTGAGGCTAGATTGCACCTGCAGCTTCATCATCTGCATTGAATGGGGAATGGTCGGCTACCTGTACGGGTATAACAACTTTCCTCCCGTGCTGGTCCCCGATTTCATTGCCACATAACTGACACTATGGTATATGTACTGGTTGTATGTTTAGTGGTGTTAGTTGTTCAACTGTTCGGTTATATGTTTATTAGAATACTGAAGACATGGTTACATCTTTTTTACACTGAGAGTGTGGGTGGGAGGCGAGCTGTTAGACTGAGCAGGATTTCTTTTCACTCACTGGTTAGCATCCTGCGTTACTGGAGGAATAGCTTCCTGATAGTATTATGGGTTCTTTAGTGGTGATGTCCTGGAACGTGAGAGGCTTGGGCGCACCGCACAAGAGGATAGCGGTATTTTCGCATGTGAGACGGTATTGCCCTCACGTTCTAGGACTTCAGGAGACTCATCTGACGACTGACACTGGGCACAGAATTGATAAGCAATGGGTGCAGTGGTCACTTCAGTCATATGGCACATCGAATTCTAGAGGAACTGCTTTACTGGTGCGCAAGGGACTCCTTTGGGAGCCGCAGAAATGCGTTGTTGATCCGGAAGGTCAATACTTATTAGTGTATGTCTTTATTAACCACATCCCGTACGTTATTATTAACCTATATAATCCTCCTCCGGCCAGTATCTCACTTCTTCAAGTGATTTTGGGGTTTGCAGCACAATACCCCACTGCCCGACTGCTCTGTATGGGGGACTTCAACATGGTCATGCAGGAAGAGCTAGATAGATATAGAGCGGCTGGTGAGGGGGGAAATGGGGTTTATTCAGTGACAACACTGTTTAGAGTAACGACAGAACTAGGATGGTTGGACTTGTGGAGACTTAGAAACCTGCGACTGAGGGAGTACTCCTGTTTCACTCCCGCTAGGGGGGCGCTTTCAAGAATTGACTACGTTTTTGGTAACGCTGCTGTATGTACGGACGTAATAGATATCACTTATGAGCCGCGGGGTCCCTCAGATCATGCTGCGGTTGTGGCACGCTTTAATATCCCTGGGGCTACATCTGGTGGGGGAAAAATGAGAATTCATCCCTTTTGGCTTTCCCTACTGACTCAAAATGATAGGGTCCCTGACCAGCTGAGAGTCTTTTTGGATGCACAGGGGGAAGAGACGGAAGACCTACTGCTATGGGACACCCTGAAGGCTTACCTGAGGGGCTGCTTGAAGTCTTCAATCTCATTTGTTAAGAAGGACTCAGCTCGTCGGGAATTGGACTTGCATACTCAGTGTAGGGAGGCTGAGGCCCTTTTTTGTGCTGACCCCACGGAGAGTAACAGGGTGGAGTGGATGTCTAAGGGTAGGGCGTATATGATGTACCTCAAGGAGAAGAGTGAACGGAAAATATTTTTCATGAAGCAGCAGTCATTTGAAGCGGGTGATAGAGCGGGCAGGCTTCTGGCTCAAATCGCTAGGACCAATCAGTCGTCTCCCCCAGTGTTACGGATTCTGAATTCGGAGGGTCAGATGGTGGAGTCTGTGGAGGGGATACTTGAGGGATTCAAGCAGTTTTATAAGTCGCTGTATAGCTCAGCAGCACACTATACGGAGGGGGAATTGAATGACTATGTTGTAGAGGTGGACCACCCCAAGCTTGGCACGGCGGATGCGGCCCTGTTAGACAGGGATATTTCCCTGGAAGAAATTCAGATGGCTATTCGTGATCTCCCTGCTGGGAAGGCGCCAGGACCTGACGGGATCCCGATAGAAGTTTACTCACGGTATAGTGAGATCCTCAGTCCTCAACTTCTTAAATTGTATTTGGCATCATTTCAGCGTCATCAGCTGCCCGAGACTTTATATGTTGCGACTATTGTTGTCATATTAAAGCCGGATAAAGATCCTACTGTGTGTGGCTCCCACAGGCCAATTTCACTACTAAATTTAGATTACAAAATATTGACTAGGATACTGGCCACCCGTCTGAACGGGGTGATCACGTCAATAGTTCACCAGGACCAGGCAGGATTCATGCCGGGGAGGACCACCTCTGACAATATCAGGAGGGCCCAGGTTATAGCTCAGGTAGGTGTAGCGGAGGGTTGTGAATGGGCTCTGGCGTCTCTTGACACGGCCAAGGCCTTTGACTCTGTGGAGTGGCCTTTCCTCTTGCGGATCCTTAGGGAATTTGGGTTTGGACCGGGGTTTTTGCGGTGGGTTGAGATTCTGTATCAGAGACCTAAGGCGAATATACTAGTAAACGGAACCCAGTCGGATTCATTCACTTTGCAAAGAGGCACTAGGCAGGGCTGCCCCCTTTCCCCCCTCCTGTTTGCGGTAGTGATAGAGCACTTAGCATTGCGTATTAGGCAGGATGAGTCTTTTATAGGGGTCGCAAAGGGAGATAGGGTGGAGAAGGTAGGCCTGTACGCGGACGATCTCCTTCTGTTTATGGCCGAGCCTGAGCGGACCCTTCCCAGAGCTATTGAGGTAATAGAGAGGTTTGGCATATACTCGGGCTTGCACATAAACTGGACGAAATCGGCTATTATGCCTCTATGGGACCACAACTGGCCGGAGTGCATACATAACTTACCGGTGGTGGATCAGTTTAAGTACCTTGGCACCGTGATTACAAGGGACCCTTGTGCGTCTGTGGCAAGAAATATTGACCCAATAGAGTCATTATTCATTGACAAATTTAAAACATGGAAGGCATTGCCGATTTCGGTGATGGGGAGACTAAACCTGGTTAAAATGATTCTGCTCCCCAAGGGTCTATATCTCCTGTCGCACGCGTGCGCCCCGGTATCTAAAGCCTTTTTTGACAGACTACATTCAATAGTGGCGGCTTTTGTTTGGGGGAAGGCTAGACGGAAGCTCTCATTGAAAGTGCTACAAAGGACTAAAACAAGTGGGGGGGCTGCTTTACCCGATTTTTTTCTTTACTATCTGGCCGGGCAACTGAAGTATGTGGCAGCATGGGTGAAACAGGGGGAGTTACCCGGGCAGGAGTATTGGCTGAAAGAGTATCTTGGCCTGTCTACCCTCTGGCCTGTGCTTGAGTCCCCAGGATCGATCTCGGGGAGACTACTGTCTGCCCACAGGCTGGCTCACCAGGTTTGGAAGGCGACTAAGTTTAACTCATATGTGGACTTGCCGGATGCGGTACCGCTTTGGGATAACCCCATGTTCCCACATTTGGTGAATCTGGAAGGTGTGGTGACGTGGAAAGGGTGTGGGGTGCTCACATTAGCTGACTTGTATGATGGGGGTGTATTGCGGTCCTTACAGCAACTCCAGGAGAAGTTTGAGATTCCTCACTCCTTATTTTACAGATACCTTCAATTACGGCACGCTTTGTGCACTCAATTTAGAGGGACAAGTCGCAGTATCTCCAAGTACCCGCTGATAGGAGTGCTGAGATCACAGGGACCTAGGGGCATGGTCTCAATATTGTATACATATCTACTGGGTGAACGCATGGCTCTGCATCCACTGGAGGTTGAGGCGAAATGGAAGACTAATATCCCGACTCTTGACGCTGAAGATTGGGAGGAGGCTATGCTGGTACCCACTAAGGTTTCCCCTTCGGTAAATAATAGACTAACACAATTGTTCATTCTGCATAGGAGTTATTTGTCCCCTGTTAGGTTGCTTAGAATGGGGAGGTCGACTAGCAGTAGGTGTCACAGATGTCAGGAGGAGGGAGCAGATTTCTGGCACTTGATGTGGGGATGCATGCATTTGCAGGTGTTTTGGGGCAAGGTAGTTGAAATACTTTCCGCGATAGTTCCGGTACCGATAGGGGTCTGCCCCAAAATATGTATCTTGGGAGTGCTGGAGGAAGAACGGTGGACACATCATCAAAGGGTATTTTTGGGAGAGGAGCTCTTCCTGGCTAGGAAGGCAATCGCCTTGCGGTGGATGGCGGAAAGGACCCCCACGGTGGGTCAGTGGAAGACCTTGATGAACCATGCAATGGCAATGGAGAAAGTGGTGTATATCCATAGAAAATGTCCTCAGAAGTTTCAGAAGGTATGGGGGGAGTGGTGCTCCTCAACGCACTCTTTGCAGTCTGTGCATTTACACTCCGTGTCGGAGGATCTCGTTGCGATGGGTGTGTGATCACTGTAATGCTGATCTAGAATGTCTTAATGCTCAATTGTGTAATATTATGGATGCCTGCCTAATACACTGTGTGATTTGATGATATGCTAGGAAACAAGTGGCTCTCCTGCGTGGGCTGTCACTGTTTCAGGCTGTGATGTACCATGTCTGTTGTTAAACTTCAATAAAACGAGTTTAAAAAAAAAAAAACTATGATGACCAGAGTCCAGATCACTTCATAGTCTGCCATGAACTACATCCATCTGCCACGGCAATGCACCCTCAGGACTTAAAAAATATTTTTCATAGAGGTCCCGAACTGCAAGCCCTGCAGTTTCAGGTCGTCCATGAAGGGGCTGGTCCAATCCTCCAGATGAAGAAGATGGAGCAGGTTCTACTACATCAACTTCTGAGGAAGCATCATGATCATGAATCCAGACAAAGTTATGCAGGATCACACATGCTTGAATAACCAAGGTGGCATTCTCCGGCGCCATTTGTAAGGATGACAGTAATACTCTCAACTTGTGTGTAAGCAGGGGTGGGATTAAAATTTTTAACAACAGGTTCCCTACTCAATGGCAGATACGCAGCATCACAACACATGCTTACATATACATATACCATAAATATGCAACACACATAAATACACCATGTATACACTACACACACATACCACAAAACTTTTAAAAAGCCTAAGAAGCTAAACAATCAGTGTCGCAAAAAGTTTTTTTCACAGCGCTGGCCCACACCTCTAACTCCTCCCAATATTTATCTGTACATGTCCCAACCCTGCTTAGTCTCCATTGTGCCCCCCACACAGTAGTTATGCCAGATCTGGGATGGTTGGAGGTATGCATATATAGACACTACACTCAGATAATCACATATACAATATACACCATACAGTATATAAATGACACCTAGGCTACACTTACAGTAGATTTACCTACACCATCTACATTTTATGTTTCAAATGCTTTATTGAAAAGTGAAATTCCATCATCGTAAAAGCATCCTGACATAATAATAGGATATGCATTTTA
This sequence comes from Bufo gargarizans, assembly GCF_014858855.1. Lineage (NCBI taxonomy): Eukaryota > Metazoa > Chordata > Amphibia > Anura > Bufonidae > Bufo > Bufo gargarizans. The sequence goes on from NC_058086.1 coordinate 147,619,096, forward strand.
GTCATACATAAATCACAGTAGAAATCAAAAAAAGGGAAAATAAAACAATAGTAACAATATCAATCGTCAAAGGGAGATCCAATAGCAAATACAGCTAGGAGATAAGGAGCAAGTCAATAACATCTTATAAACGAGCATCACATACTCAACATGCCTGTAGTAACACCATATACATTTTATACACATTTATACCTAGCACTAAAGACATATTTGCATACATATTATATTCTGTGCTATCCAGAATACAACACCACATACCTCTTACATCAAGTGACTTCTCCTCTGATGCAGACCTTCTCTTTCTTCATCTTCTCTTTTGAGACCAGACCACCATGATGATTTTTCACCCATCTCTCGTCTCTGCAGTTTGACAAAAGACATCTTAGGTTCCTACTTTTCCATGCTCCTCCTACCTTCTTAACAACTCACCTGCCGCCTTCAATAATAATAATAATAATGTGCACTAGTTCAAAAATGCTCCCATTCTGTGTGCCAGTACAAAAAAATTTCCCCATGTGCCAGCAATGCCCCCAGTATATGCCCCCATAGTGTCCCCCATGTGCCAGCAATGTCCCTAGTAGATGCCCCAATAGTGTCCCCAAGGATGTGCCAATAGATGCCCCCATAGTGTCCCCCATGTGCCAGCAATGCCCCAGTAGATGCCCACATAGTGTCCCCCATATGCCAGCAATGTCCCCAGTAGATACACCCCATAGTTTCCCCCATGTGCCAACAATGCCCCCAGTGCACCACAGAAAAGAAAAAAAAACACTTACCTCCACGCTGTCAGCGATGCGATGCAGACCTCTTACGGCCTTGTGTCTGCAGCCTATTAGAGGATCAGGGAAGGGAGATGCCTCTCCCTTGCCCTGCTCAGGGCCGGTGCAAGGATTTTTGCCAACACAAGCAAAGCTACATTTTGGCGCCAGCCCCCCACCCCACCCCCCACCAGAATTCGGTAGGGGTGATGTAAAAAGGAGGGGGTGATGTAACATGGAGGGGGAGAAATGTGACATGGAGGGGGTGATGTGACATGGGGTGGGATGGGAAATGTGAGACGGAGGGGGTGATGTGACATGGAGGGGGGAGAAATGTGACATAGGGGGTGATGTGACATGGAGGGGGAGTAATGTGACATAGGGGGGTGATGTGACATGGAGGGGGAGAAATGTGACATGGGGGGATGATGTGCCATGGGGGGGAAGAAATGTGACACAAAGGAGGTAATGTAAAAAGGAGGGGGTGATGTGACATGGAGGGGGAGAAATGTGACATTGAGGGGGAGAAATGTGACATGGAAGGGGAGAAAAATATTGTTTATAATTGTAGTACCAGGACCCTGAGTGAGGCGGCTTCTTAACACATATGTGTTTGCCATCCTGTGCCCCAATGCAGCTTGGAAACTGCGCATCGACATAAAAACCCTCAGCAGTTCGGATCCAATCCTCCGCCTTGGGCTCTGGCATCACCGCTTCCTGGAGTTGATGCCAAATCACATCACAGGTTAGATGAACTATCCGAGAAATAGTTGAGACTCCCAGCAGGAACTCAAAATGCAGAGATGCAAATGAATTCCAAGTTGCCAAAAATCTGGAAAAAAAAGAAAAACAATTACCGTACTGCTACACAGGAATACTCTCACACCAAAAATACACACCAAAACTAAATATTCACATTATCACATTGTAGCTACACTATCACACATATAACAAATAGTAAAAATAAGTAAGATTTAATAGTTTGCACATTCACCAAAAAGAAAATAATTTACAAAATATACCTCGACGTGACGATGAGCCGTTCCTCAGGAGAAATGCAGCGCCTCATATTTGTGTCCTGGTAGGTGAGGCCAGGACGCAGAGTCGCTAACAAGTCAAAGCTGTTCACAGACATACGATAATACCCATGACATTTCTCAGGATGCCGTCGCCGATCCATGTGCAGCTTGTGGAAGTGACCCTTCCTGCGCCGCTGAGAGACAATCGGGTCAAGCCAATGCCTCCTCCTCCTCGGTTCCACGTTCACCATAGTTGGCTGCTGTTTGTGTTGCCGAGAAAGCAGCCAGCACAAGAGAACCAGTTCCTCCGAATCGTCAGCCATGATACAACAGATAACAGTAGCCAGAAACCAATGTCTGCCAAACACAGGATCCCAACTAAGCTCTCAATGCTGCAACAAGCTGCATAAAATGGAGTCACAACAATCACATGACCAAGTTACATAGGAGTAGTAAAAAAGGGGATGTGTCCAAAAAATACAAATTTTTTGCAGAAATACGGAATGGAAACAGAAACAATACGGAAACATTAGGATTACAAAAAACGGAACAACGGATCTGTGAAATACGGACCGCAAAATACATACGGTTGTGTGCATGAGGCCTTATCCAGCTTTATCCTAGGCCGTGTAATGACTCGTTCATCAATCACGTGGCCTAGACGTAGCTTAGCCCCACAGAAGTGAATGGCGCTGAGCACGATACCAAGCACAGCCGCTATACAGTGTACGGCACTGGGCTTGACAAACTGCGAGAAGGCAGCCGTGCTCACAGGGATGCCAGGGCCTTTTCATATGGCTGATTGGCGGGGGGCCCGTGTGTCGGACCCCCACCTATCAGATATTGATGATCTATCCAGAGGATTGGTCATCAGTAAAAAAAACACTGGAAAAACCCCTTTAACATAATAATACAATTTATATTAATTTTTATTATTATTTATTTAACACTGCTTTCAGAATTTTTTCTGCATTTTTGTTTGCATTTTCTTGTTTATTTTCCTTTGCTTCTTTTAAAAAATGCAGCATGTTGTAGCTCTTGGCATTTTTCCAGGCGCTGTCACATCATCTTCTTTATAGGAGAAAAACATCATGCAGAAAATGCTAGTGGTCAGACACACTAAGGGCAGGTTTATCAAAACTGAAGAAAAGCTAAATCTGAGCAGTTGTCCATAACAATCAGCTTTCACCTTTCATTTTTCAGAGGCTCTATAGAAAATAAAACCAGCAACCTGATTGGTTCCCCAGGGCAACTACTCCATTTTTCCTGTGTACCAGGTTTAACCCTTTCACGACTGCCCACTCACTATATACATCTTAACTGCACATACCCCATGCATAAACGTTCAGGCAGCCATTTAATCTTAGTTACCACTGGCGGTCACATTACCACTGGGTGTCTGACGGCAGGAGCAGAGCTGCAGGGTCCTAGGAGACCCTGATCAGCTCTGCCTGTGTGCAATGCACCCACAGGGGGCTGTTTTCTTCTATAACTGGGGCTCCTGTGGATGCCCCAGTTACAGTGGAAACAGTGCAAGTAAAAAATGACCTCTTGGGGGACATATTTTGTGCCAAAAATACATTTAAATATAAGTTAAGAAAATAATTCTAAAAATACAAAAAAAATGAATTTTTTTTAAAATGCAATCGCTAATGGAAACCATCGCCATAGTTGAAACCTATACATTTAATATATCAAAACAATCTACACAAAATAGGGAACCCATTGTAATACATTTTTGTGTCAGTTTTAATATTTGAGAAATAAAAAGCTATGATTTGAAAAAAAAAAACGTTTTAACAATAATTAGCAGTTTTCCCCAAATGAAACCTAAAAAAAAAAATTGAAAATCTCTCAGAAAACATGCTAATAAAAGTGTGAAGTAAAAAACATCACAAAAATTATTTTGGTAAATCAAACAAATAATAAAGTTTGGCCTCTTTCACACAGGCGTCACGTGTGAGGGCCGAATAGGATGTGGGTGCGTTGCGGGAAAATGCGTGATTTTTCCGCATGAGTGCAAAGCGTTTTAATGCGTTTTGCACGCACGTGAGAAAAATCGGCATGTTTGGTACCCAGGTTAGGTGTTGTGTAGATTTTATTATTTTTCCTTATAACATGGTTATAAGGGTAAATAATAGCATTCTTAATACAGAATGCTAAGTAAATTAGGGATGGAAGGGTTAAAAAATAAAATAAAAAAATAAACTCACCTCATCCACATGTTCGCGCAGCCCGGCTTGTCTTCTTTCTTCTTCTTTGAGGATCTAGGAGGAAAAGGACCTTTGGTGACGTCACTGCGCTCATCACATGGTCCATCACCATGGTGATGGACCATGTGATGAGTGCAGTGACGTCACCAAAGGTCCTTGTCCTCCCAGGTCCTCAAGGACAAAGAAAGAGGACAAGCCGGGCTGCGCGAACAAGTGGATAAGGTGAGTTTAATTTTTTTATTTATTTTTTTAACCCGTGTGAAAGGGGCCTTAGGGTCACTAAACTGCCACCTGCACAAATTCACAAAAAATTGCCCGGACATTCAGGCTTTTTTAGTCCCTAGTCATGAAAGGGTTAATCAATTTTCCTCACTGTGTGCAAAAAATACCTGAACCACCAAAAATGCAGAAAAATGACCATACCAACAAAAAAAATGCGCTTGTTCTGGTGTTTTGGGGTTTTTTGTTTTTCTTTTGCAGTTAAAAAACGCCAGAGCACTTATATTTCAGCATTACTTCAAAGTTTGTGTGTACGTAAGAATAGCCGGTCAGCATTACTCCGCGCTGGAGAAGTCTAACTTATAAATTTAAGGATTCAGTTGGAGAATTACCTCTTAAGCTGTAGCACATTTTTCTTCTGTAGTTTCCGTCCATCTTCAAATAATTCATTTATTGGACGAAGTGTCATTTTAATTACATTGCTTCATCTGGGCCATTATTTTTAAATTGGCCAAAGAGGGGAATTTCATATGTGAATATCTGTTATAAAGATACATGTTCTTCTTGTGCACTTGTCAGACACTTAGATACAATTTCATTTATAGAGACAAAATGGATATTAAACACAATTTGTAGAGTGGATTCTGACCTAAAAGGGTCCAGAGATTTAATGAAAACTGATCATTCGATGTACAGTCAGGTCCATAAATATTGGGACATCGACACAATTGTAACATTTTTGGCTCTGTACACCACCACAATGGATTTGAAATGAAACGAACAAGATGTGCTTTACCTGCAGACTGTCAGCTTTAATTTGAGGGTATTTACATCCAAATCAGGTGAACAGTGAAGGAATCACAACAGTTTGCATATGTGCCTCCCACTTGTTAAGGAACCAAAAGTAATGGGACAATTGTCTTCTCAGTGGTTCCATGGCCAGGTGTGTGTTATTCCCTCATTATCCCAATTACAATGAGCAGATAAAAGGTCCAGAGTTCATTTCAAGTGTGCTATTTGCATTTGGAATCTGTTGCTGTCAACTCTCAAGATGAGATCCAAAGAGCTGTCACTATCAGTGAAGCAAGCCTTCATTAGGCTGGAAAAAAAAAAAAAAACATCAGAGAGATAGCAAAAACATTCTTAAAAAGAAGAGACCCACCGGTGAGCTCAGCAACACCAAAAGACCCGGAAGACCACGGAAAACAACTGTGGTGGATGACTGAAGAATTATTTCCCTGGTGAAGGAAACACCCTTCACAACAGTTGGCCAGATCAAGAACACTCTCCAGGAGGTAGGTGTATGTGTGTCAAAGTCAACAATCAAGAGAAGACTTCACCAGAGTGAATACAGAGGGTTCACCACAAGATGTAAACCATTGGTGAGCTTCAAAAACAGGAAGGCCAGATTAGAGTTTGCCAAACGACATCTAAAAAAGCCTTCACAGTTCTGGAACAACATCCTATGGACAGATGAGACCAAGATCCACTTGTACCAGAGTGATGGGAAGAGAAGAGTATGGAGAAGGAAAGGAACTGCTCATGATCCTAAGCATACCACCTCATCAGTCAAGCATGGTGGTGGTAGTGTCATGGCGTGGGCATGTATGGCTGCCAATGGAACTGGTTCTCTTGTATTTAATGATGATGTGACTGCTGAAAAAAGCAGCAGGATGAATTCTGAAGTGTTTCGGGCAATATTATCTGCTCATATTCTGCCAAATGCTTCAGAACTTATTGGACGGCGCTTCACAGTGCAGATGGACAATGACCCAAAGCATACTGCAAAAGCAACCAAAGATCTTTTTAAGGGAAAGAGGTTGAATGTTATGCAATAACCAAGTCAATCATCTCACCTGAATCAGATTAAGAATGCATTTCACTTGCTAAAGACAAAACTGAAGTGAAAATGCCCCAAGAACAAGCAGGAACTGAAGACAGTTGCAGTAGAGGCCTGGCAGAGCATCACCAGGGATGAAACCCAGCGTCTGGTGATGTCTATGCGTTCCAGACTTCAGGATGTAATTGACTGCAAAGGATTTGCAATCAAGTATTAAAAAGTGAAAGTTTGATTTATGATTATTATTCTGTCCCATTACTGTTGGTCCTTTAACAAGTGGGAGGCACATATGCAAACTGTTGTAATTCCTACCCCGTTCATCTGATTTGGATGTAAATGCCCTCAAATTAAAGCTGACAGTCTGCAGTTAAAGCACATCTTGTTTGTTTCATTTCAAATCCATTGTGGTGGTGTATAGAGCCAAAAATGTTAGAATTGTGTCGGTGTCCCAATATTTATGGACCTGACTGTATCTTAGGGTGCTACATATTTTTGTTAAACATCTATACTGTTCTGTCCCAGGGTGCCAGGAATATTACTTGTTATAATAGAAATAGAGAAGTTAGCCACTCCTTCCATGCCTTTTACATGGGCCAATGCCCAGGGAATTATCAGGAATAGAACCAAATGTTTCTGATAATTGCCTGATCTTGAGCAGAGGTGATACCTGCATTTAAATGCAGCAATCACTTCCTCTATACAGGAACAAACAATCTCCTTTGTGATCATTCATTCCTATGGAGCTTCATTGTTTCCTGCAGCATTTCCATGTTTACACAGGACAACGTGCTGCCGGCAGATTATGATTTTATGTGCTGCCTAACCCGTTAAGAACGCGGCCTAGTTTGGTACTTTAAGTGTAACTATTGACTCGATTTATAGAGTCTTCTTAGTGTTGCTGAGAAGAGCCTGTCTTCAGTCTTGAGCATTTTACTGAGCGCTGAGGAGACCTGTGTGTAATAAGTCTAATAAGCAGGGTGGTGGACAGTGATAGGGCACACGTACATAGTCAGGGACTGGGGTTGTGACATAGGGCCGCTGGAAGCCTCTGTAGGTTACACACATGCGTCTTCAGCACTCAGTCAAACTAAAGACTGAAGATAGACTCTTAGTAAGGCCTCATGCACACGGCCGTTGTTTTGGTCTGCATCCAAGCCGCAGTTTTGGCGGCTCAGATGCGGACCCATTCACTTCAACGGGGCCGCAAAAGATGCAGACAGCACTCTGTGTTCTGTCCGCGTCCGTTGCTCCGTTCTGTGGTCTGCAAAAAAATATAACCTGTCCTATTCATACAAAAATAGGCAGTTATATTAAAGGCTGTCCGTGCCGTTCCGCAAATTGCAGAATGCGCACGGACGCCATCCGTGTTTTGCGGATCCGTGATTTGCGGACCGCAAAACACACAACGGTCGTGTGCATGAGGCCTAAGGCTCAGTTACAGCTGTGCTAAGAAAGCTCTTTACATTCTGTTTTCTAACACAAAGAAACCTCTTTCCTTAATAAAACGTACGTATACATTTTAACATCCCTGTGACTACATTATATTAAAAGTAAACTGAAATGACAGCTGCAATAGTTTTTTCGTTTGTCCATTTCAAAAGCCATAACCTTTTTGTTTTTCCATTGACATAGCTATAGGGACATTTTTTGGAGTGTAGTTGTGCCCTATCTGTGGCGCAACTTATTGTCGCACGACAAATGTCGTTGTGTAGACCTAGCCTTAACCTATAATTTTATTTTGTGTTCATTTCATTTTGTTGTGTTTATAAGTAGGTGGAATGAATAAAAACAGTAATTTGGTATTTTGCATTGTTTCTACTGTTTACCATAAACATGTTTGCCAATGAAAAAAGCGATCTTTAGCATTTTTTGCCTTTTTTCATTTTAACAAATACTTTTGGAACATGCGCCCTTTTGATTGCTCATACAATACACTGCAATACTTCTGTTTTCCAGTGTATTATGTCAGTTACTGTAATAAGAACTAATGGACTTCAGTACAAAGCAGATCTGAGGGCCATTGTTATGCCCCCTGGCTCCTATAGCAACCCCTCGTCACCCCACAATAGTGTCACGATGGACCAATGGAATGGGATAGGGAGCTGCAGCCTTCTCTCTAATCCAGAGGTGCACAACCTTTTTGCCTCTCGCACAAAAAAAAGAGTTAATCAGCGCTTGTTTGCACCGGCCTATTACACAGGCTAATGCGAAGTGACTGGGGAGGAATGATCACTACCACAATTTCCTCCCTCATTCACTTCTATTGATTGTCGGTAGAACATTCCTGACTACACGGTGAGATGTGCTGACGATAATTGTACATCTTTCCTCCTGATAAAACATGCAAATCAGCCGACAAACGAGTGATTCCTTGTTTATCGGCTGATCAGCGGCCCATTATACCGCCAGATATCAGGAATGAGCGCTCCTATAAAGACTTATTCCCAGTAATTGTCCCGAATATCGTGCTGTGTAACAGGGGCTTATAGATTTCCTGGTAAAAAATGATTTTTAACACATTCCTGCAGCACAGGCCTAAAACAGAAGATTCATACTCTCCTGCTCCCTGCCGCTCCCCCTGTCTCCATCTTCTGGTTCCGGCGCTGTTTACATCCGGTTGGATATGGGCATAGTCACTTGTACCTCTCCAGCCAATGACTGGCTTCAGTAGTGATGTGGCCACAAGCAGCGTGTCACTGCTGAAGCCAGTCATTTGCTGGAGAGGTGCTCCTGGACCGGAAGATGGAGACAGCGAGAGCAGCATGGAGCAGGAAAGTAGAAATCTTCTCTTTCAGGGGCCATGCTGCAGGAACTGGTTAAAAATCATTTTAACTAGGAAACTCCTTTAAGTAGCGACGTTTCTTTCCTGCCTCCTATTCACAAATAAGAGCTTTACTTCAGAGGATGGCGCTTGCTGGTTATTACTGTAGTGTCCCACTAGGTAAATGTGGACACTACACAAGGGTCAATTGGGCCACGTTGTTCTCCACCTCCTGTGGAACAGTGGCATTGTATTTAACAGTCCATTTTAATGTATATTGCTATGTTTTTATGTGTTTTTTTCCCTGTTATGTGTGTGTCAGGCCTATCAGGGTGCAGTTCCTCCTCCTAGACAGTAGAGGGAGCTAGGAAACCCCTAATATATATAGTCAGGTCCTGTTCAGGGAAAGTAGTCTGTGTAGTCAGGAGTCTGGGTAGAGCCAGAAGAGAGTGTGCACTTCAGCAGAGAGGAGCTGAGGGCCACCTCCTGACATGCAGCTAGACAGCCCAGGCTTCTAGCTGACCGCCAGGGGAAGAAGTTACCTCCTGAGAAACCTGCAGTTCCCACAACCAAAGTGCAGAGCAGAGCAGAAGAGAAACCAGCCAACCTGAGGGCTGAAGAGCAGAAGGATCTTACTTAATGCAAGGATATATACATACAGTGGTGTATCTTGGTTTTGTGCTGCCCTAGGCGAGACTAAACTCGGGAACCCCCCTAATATAAATTTGACCCACCCCCTCCTGTCACGGCCAAACCCCTTCCTCTGTAAACCCCACCCCTTCCTCTTTAGGCTCCACCCTTTCATGTTTTGCATAACAATATTAAGAAATTTATCGCGATAACGATATATATCGCGATAAATACCTGTTTAAAAGAAAAAAAAACACAAGGGGACGTTATACTGTATGGGGCAGCCTCAAGGAGATGTTATACTGTATGGGGCAGCCTCAAGGAGATGTTATACTGTATGGGGGCAGCCTCAACGAGACGTTATACTGTATGGGGCAGCCTCAACGAGACGTTATATTGTATGGGGCAGCCTCAACGAGACGTTATACTGTATGGGGGCAGCCACAAGGAGACATTATACATACTGTATGGGGGCAGACATAAGGAGATGTTATACTGTATGGGGGGCGGGGGCCGGGGCAGCCACAAGGAGACACTAAACTGTATGGGGGCTGCCACAAGCAAATAGTGCACTCTGTACTGTGTCATAAATAAAGGTGGTACTGTATGTGTGTCAGACTGTCTATGGTGGCCCTGGCCTCTCCTTGAGGCTGCCCCATACAGTCTGTATGGGGCAGCCTCAAGGAGAGGCCAGGGCCACCATAGACAGTCTGACATCCCACCTTTATTTATGACACAGTGCAGAATGCACTATTTGCTTGTGGCAGCCCCCATACAGTTTAGTGTCTCCTTGTGACTGCCCCCATAAATAAAGGTGGTATGTGTGTCAGACTGTCTATGGCGGCCCTGGCCTCTCCTTGAGGCTGCCCCATCCAGTCTCACAGTGCACTATTTGCTTTTTAACTCTCGTCTCACTCACTCCTGTTCATCTGCCTGGACTGGACCTGGACATTCCTCGCAGGGCAGGCCAGGAGTCAAGCGAAGTGGCCAACTCTGTTCTGTGACTGTGTGAGGAGGGAGGTATGTAGAGATTTCTCCTGTGGCTGCCGCTTGTGTTGTGAATATTCCGGCCCACTGCTCATGCGCGAAAAAGACAGCTCGGCGCAGTAGTTGAAAATTCCGGAACACCTGAGGTCGGGAGGAAGTCAGGAGGACTCGAGAGGAGGGTCATTGCTTCACTATGCGGTGCCGGCATTTTGCCGTCCCATTGGCAAGTGCCGCCCTAGGCAAATGCCTTGTTTTCCTCGTGATAGATACACCTCTGTATACATACCTGAGGAAGTTTTGGTGACCAAGGATAAAGCCATCAATAGGGCATACGGGCCTTGGGATTAAGACAGACAGGAGTTCTGAGGAATAGTGCACAGGATTTCTGAGGAAAAGTGCAGCCTGATATGTAAGTGTTTTAACCCTCTGAGTATCTTGCAAGAACATTGTGCCTACCATTTGTAAAAGCCTGCTTATAATTGCTATTGCCATGTGGAACTGAACTTAGACTGTACAAAGTGAACTGTTTCCAGTAAAAGGAAGTTTTGGTTCACAACAACATCGTGTTCCTCAATTATTCCTATCATAAATCGGTGTGCCACCGTTACCGGCACTGGCGTCATGAATCTTAAAGGGACCTTGCCCCTGGCACATTAAACCCCTGCAACATCCAGGGCACCTCATCTACCATCAGGCCTGGTCCCATACACTGAGAGTGCCCCAGAGGTCTCCTGTGCCAGCCTCTCCATCACTACTGTACGCCTGCCCAGGGTCTTTCAAGAAACTGAGTACTCTGTGCAACCCTCGTTCTGCCTAATAACCGTGACCTCACCATCGCAATACCCTGCAGGGCTGCATACTGCATTACCACCTCCTGCACCCCCAGATATACTGTAGATGCCCTGCAATAACCAGTAAGCACTTTCCCTGAAGGCTCACTCACATGGCCACTGTTTTAATCCGCATCTGAGCCGCATTTTTTTTTTGTAGCTCGGATGCGGACCCATTCACTTCAATGGGGCCGCAAAAGATGCGGACAGCACTCCGCGTGCTGCCGCATCCGTTACTCCATTCTGAAAAATGCAGAACACACATGGCTGGTGTCCTGCGGACCAACAGAAAAGGTATGGTCATGTGTATGAGGTCTTACTATCCGGGAAAGTACTTATTGGTTAACCCTTTAATGACCAGGCCTGAAAAAGCCTTAATGACCAGTCACCTTTTTGTAATTTAGCACGGATGGTTCAAACACTTGTAAAAGCTCTTTTACACAAGCGGATGCCATGCGGGTAATCCGCTGTGTGAAAGAATGCCAAGCCCCGTTCCGGACAGCAGAGACACGGAGCAGTAACATGATTGATAACGCTCCGTGCCTCTCTGTGATCTTTTTACTACAAAATCACATTGAGATAAAGTTGTCACTGTGATTTTGTAGTAAAAAGGTCACAGAGAGGCACAGAGCATTATCAATCAAGTTAATGCTCCGAGCCTCTGCTGTCCAGATCGCGGCTTGGCACTCTTTCACGCAGCGGATTACCCGCATGGCATCCGCTTGTAGAGATGGCCTTGTGGTACGCCCAGCAGTCGTTTCAGAGCGAACTTTGCTTGTTCGCGATTCGCCGAACATGCAAACATATTGCAATGTTCGCATGAGCCATATTCTTTTGCATTGCGCCGAACTTTGACCCATGACACATCCATCAGATGGGATAGCCAATTGAGACGTTTCAGCACATAAACATACCCCCACCCTATAACAGAACCCGATCTGGCAGCCATTTTACATTCTGTGTTTTGCCAGTGTAGGGAGAGGTTGCTTTGTGGAGCAGGGACAGACTGTTAGGGACACCAAACACTAGCTAATAGGGCCACAAAAGTCCTTTTAATGACTGGTATAGGTGTGCTATCGATAGGTGTGACATACTGAGGGGTGTGATATACTTATAATATACTTTCTAACATAGAAAGTATATTATAGTGCATTTGTATTGTGCAGCAGTTGTGTGCGGTTCTCCTGCAATTCCGCAGGTATATAGAGGGACAAGCGTTATTGGAACAACTATTTGCAACGGGTGTGATATACCTGTTGCCCCAAAAAAACTGATTGAGGGGTGCGATATACCTGTTTCCACAAAATATGATTAAGGGGTTTGATATACCTGCTTCCACAAAATACTGATTGAGGGGTGCGATATACCTGCTTCAACCAAATATTGATTCAGGAGTTCTATATACCTGTTTTCACAAAATACTGATTGAGGGGTGCGATATACCTGCTTCCACCAAATATTGATTGAGGCCTGTAATACACCGGCTTCCACAAAATACTGATTGAGGGGTGTGATATACCTGCTTCCACCAAATATTGATTCAGGGGTTCTGTATACCTGTTTCCACAAAATTCTGATTGAGGGGTGCGATATACCTGCTTCCACAAAATACTGATTAAGGGGTTTGATGTCACTGCTTCCAGAAAATACAGATTGAGGGGTGCGATATACCTGCTTCCACCAAATATTGATTCAGGTGTTCTGTATACCTGTTTCCCCAAAATACTGATTGAGGGGTGCAATATACCGGCTTCCATAAAATACTAATTGAGGGGTGCGATATATACCTGTTCTACCAAATATTGATTCAGGTGTTCTATATACCTGTTTCCACAAAATACTGATTGAGGGGTGCGATATATGTGCTTCTACACTATACTGATTATGGGGTTCTATATACCTGCTTCCACAAAATACTGATTGAAGGGTGCGATATACCGGCTTCCACCAATTACTGATTGAGGCCTGCGATATATCTGCTTCCACAAATACTGCTCTTTTCTAGAGACTTTGGCACATGGTCATTTTGAAAATGACAGGCAGAGTAAAAGGCAGACCGTTCTGCAGGGATGGTAGGGGTCAGGCAGGTGCACCAGGCCGGAGCCTAAGTTGGAAGTTGGAGAAGGTGCGTGCAATTACATCAAAGGATGCATCAGAGTTGTTTGAGTTGCTCATCCAGCCTTCTGCTTCTGCACCCTCCTCGTCCTCTGTATCTGCACCCTCCTCACTCTCTGCTGTGTGCACCCCCAAAGACACCACCACCACCATAGCCCCTCCACTCGAGTCAGAGGAATTATTTTCCCATCCATTCCCAGACCTTACTGATGTGCAGTCATTCTTGGCATCGGATGAGAAAGAGGAGGTAGCTATGGCCGCCACCCAGCAGTCCGACGACAGTACTCAGATCAACCGAAGGAGGGTGGTCCCCGCTGTTGCTGCCTACTCTGAGATCTCTAATGTCAGCGGTGGTGAAGGTGACGATGATGACGTGTCGATGGACGTCACATGGGTGCCCAAAAGAGAGAAAGAGGAGAGGAGTTTAGAGGGAGAGACGGAGCAGCAGATAGGGAGAAGAAGGAGGAGAAGCAGGCAGAACTCGCTGTGCACAGGAGGCAAAAAGCAGACTGCAAAAGTATCTGGAGCAAGCCATCCACCATGCACGGTCACATCTTGCACTCCCAGGATGGCACATGGCTCCACAGTGTGGGCTTTTTTAAACATGTCATCTGCTGACAATAGTGTTACCATCTACAGCCTGTGCTGTCAACTCATAACTCGCGCTAAGCCCAACACTCACCTAGGGTCGACCGCCTTAAGAAGGCACCTGGCCTCACATTTGTCCTCCACTCCACCTTCCACCGTGCCATCGTCGCCTTTATCTCGCAAAAGGCAGGCTTCCGTGGCCCAAATGTTCAAGCGTAAAACGTTGATAACCATCTTGCCCAACGGCTGACCGCTGGCTTGTCGGAACTGCTAGCCCGCCAACTACTGCAATATAAACTGGTGGACTCGGAGGCCTTTAGAAAATTTGTGGCCATTGGCACACCTCAATGGAAGGTCCCTGGAAGGAAATATTTCTTCCAGAAGAGCATCCCAGAGCTATATGGCCACGTTCAGCGGCAATTGAATATATCTCTGGCACACAGTGTCGGTGCCAAGATACTGTACATCTGACCTCAGACATGTGGTCTAGCAAACACTGGCAGGGAAGGTACATAACTTTTACTGCCCACTGGGTGAACCTTCTGATGGCCGTCAAGCATGTAACCCGTGTGGATTTTGTATTACCGCCACAGATTGTATGCACGCCTGCCTCTTTTTCACCTCCTCCTCCTACTCCGTCCTCCATCTCCTTCTCTGCTGACTCCTCCTTTTCCACTGCTACCGCCTCTTCTGCTGCGCCCCCCAAGATCCCCAGAACCTATTTGACGTGCCAGGTGAGACGTTGCCATGCTGTGCTGTGGCTGTTGTGCCTGGAAGCCAAGAGCCACACCGTTCCTGCACTGCGGTCACAGGCTGATCAGTGGCTAACCCCGCTCAATTTGACAGTTGGTAAAGTGGTGTGCGACAACGGTGCCAATCTGTCGTGCAGTGATTCGTTGCCAAATACCACGGGTCCAGGATGTCTTGCGGCAGGCCCGAAAAATCTCTGGCCATTTTAGAAGATCTTACACGGCCATGGCTCGCCTTGCTGACGTTCAGCGGCGACACCACCTGCCCGTCAGACGTCTAATTTGTGAAAGCCCGACGCGCTGGAACTCCACCTTGTATATGCTATATGACCTATATAGTGATCACCTGGAAGTCAGGGGCCTAGCGGCTAGGGGCTTACTAGGGCCATTTTTATATAGGGTAAGGTTCCAGACAGGGTCGCTCTTATCAGGGCGGGTTGTCTGTGGTTAGGCTATCAGGACCAGAATAGCACCTCCTGTAGGGCAATATCAGGGACAGTTCTTTGCCCACCCTGTCCTTCAATACCACATCATCATCTAGCCCAGGGATGGATGTTTTTTTGCTTTCCCTCCTGGATTCATCGATGTGCACTGGCTACCACATATATGCTTTTGGCTTAACTTTAATAATTTAATTAATTTTCATTTTGAGGGATATCTTTTCCATTCACACGTTCGCAAAATGGGTCCGCATCTGTTCCGCAATTTTGCGGAACGGGTGCAGACCCATTAATTTTCAATGGGGCCGGAATGTGCTGTCGGCATCTGCATTTGTGGATCCACATCCGCATTTGCGGATCCGCACTTCCGCATCTGTGCTTCCGTTTCCGCAAAAAATTAAACATGTCCTATTATTGTCTGCAATTGCAGACAAGATTAGGCATTTTATATTATAGTGCCGGCGATGTGCGGTCCACAAATTGTAGAATGCATATTGCCGGTGCCCGTGTTTTGCGAATCCGCAAAACACTTACAGACGTGTGAATGGACCCTCATAGTAAAATTATTAAAGGTTATGTTTTATCTTCATGTATATTCTAATGGAGTGCCTTCCTTGTACAATGTTATAATATACTTTCTATGTTAGAGAGTATATTATAGTGCATTTGTATTGTGCGGCAGTTGTGTGCGGTTCTGCTGTGATACTGCAGGTATATAGAGGGACAAGTGTTATTGGAACAAATAATTTCTACTGGTGTGATATACCAGTCGTCCCCCCAAAAAAGAGATTGAAGCGGGGTGTTATATACCAATATACGTTCCTTATAGTGCATTTGGGTACTGTATAGTGCATTTGCGTATGTTTGTGGGTTATTGCAGAGAGGAGGTGTGGTCAGTGTCCAGAATGGGGAAGTTTATGGCGTTAAAGGATTGGAGGATCAGATTAGGCTTATTTCCTTTATGCTGTTAGCAGACATGATGGAGCAGTTGGGTCGGGTTTGTGTGTCGGTTAGTGAGGTTAGGTTGTTTCAGTTAGCTTTTTCTTTGGCATTTTTTAGGGCGTTGCGCATTGGGGAATTGGTCAGTCCGAGTAAGAGCCGTGCAGGTGGCCTTCAGAGAAAGGATGTGGAGTTATTTGCCGATAGGGTGAAATTTTGTATTAGTAGGTCTAAAGCGGATCAGTTGGGTCGTGGTTGTCGGGTTACCATACCAGGTATTGGGATCGGTCGCGTGCCCGGTTCAGTGTCTTAAATAATTTTTTTGTGGAAAAGGTTGGGGGTGATGGGCCGCGGTTCATGAGAATGAGTCTTTTACTTCAAGGTTCTTAGCAGTGCTACGGGCTTGTTTGGCAAGGTTGGATAGAGACTTCTCGCTGTTTGGAGGTCACTCTTTTCGTATTGGCCCGGCCACGGAGGCCGCTAGGAGGGGGTTGGGGATGACGTCATTCGTCGCATTGGTCGATGGAGTCTATATGGTTCCAGTCATATGTTAGGCTTGCGTTGTTATAAGAGGGGGGAATGGAGTTTGTGCAGGGTTGGGGGCATGTGAGGGTCGTTTTTTGTTAAAATATTGTATTTTGTGTTCCCTGCAGGTGGTTCAGCGTGCCTGGTTTGGATGATGGGGCACTCTTACGTGTTCTGGGGAGCATTGTGGGCAGCAGTTAGGCCAGAAGGTAGGCAACTGGGTTTTCCAAGAGAGGTTGCAGTGATTCGCTGGTTGAGGATGAGAGGAATGCTGTGGCGTCGGGTTCTTCCAGAATTCCATAGATTTGCAAGGTTAGATGTTGCCCCTGGGGTGTTGGTGTTATATGTGGGAGGGAACGATTTGGGGGTGCGCCGCTTTAGGGAGCTCATGAAGGATATTAAATTTGATTTATTGCGTTTGTGGGCTCAGTTTCCAAGTTTGGTGACAGTCTGGTCGGACTCTGAGAGGGTCAACAGAGCCAAGATAAAAGTTAATAGGGCGTTAGGTCGTTTTGTGGTGAGGAATGGCGGTCTTGCGGTGCGTCATAGGGAGTTGAAAGCGGGAGAGAGGGCGTTTTGGAGGGGGGATGGGATACACCTGAACGGGGTGGGGATTGATTTATGGTGTTGCATGGTGTTCGGGTTTACAGGACGAGATTGAATTGGCTTTGCAGGTGTGGCGGGATGCAAGAAGGTGAGGTGTCACAACCTTGGGTCATGGGCGGTGGTGGGTCCTTGGAATTGGTGGTTATGGTGAATTTGTCGTGGTGAGGAGTGAGCCAAGTGGGCTCTGGACTCCCCAGGTACTGAAATTTGGGGCGTGCTATGGCGGGTACATTTGTTGCCTATAGTTACCGTTTTCTGCCTCTGAGCTGGTGTCATGGATGGTGTTGCAGAAAACAAGAAGTAACAAATAAAGATCCGACTGACTTGATCCCAAACTAAGGAACAAAAGGGTGAGCCCTATTAAAGCCCTATAGCTCTCCCTGACTGCTCAGCCCATGCAAAGATCTCTGTGATAGAAAGTTGTATGTCCACGTACCTAGACTGAGTGACACCTGAAAACCCTATAATAGTGAGGGACACGACCACCAGCTTCCTGCACTTAATACGGAGGGAGTCAGGGTCACCTAGAATCAAGCCAACAGGAAAACACAAATAAAGGGAAAGACTTATCTGAGAAACTAGCAGTAGCAAACTTCAAGCAGTGAGCACAATATAGGAAGTAGTATAAACCGCAATGGGAGGGGATATAAAGGGAGGCAGTATGGGAGGGGATATAAAGGGAGGCAATCACTGCTAATAGATGACAGATGGAAGAGGGAGAAGAGATGTCAAAGCGAAACCAAAACAAAAGAACATCATGCAGGAGGTACTGAAGAACGTCTGTCAGAACTTCTCAGAGACCTGGCGGTGACAGCTGGCGTTTATTGGTTAGAGGTAATTTAATTTAATTGAGGGGCGGGGCAGTTACCCGACAGGTTTGTGGGGCTCTAAGGACCCTCCACGTGCTTTATGTTTTTCTTGGGAGGGCCTTCAGGTGGGAAGGCCTTTTGGGGTTGGTTATTTATTGTATATTTGTTATTTAATAAAATGGCTGCTATGGCCAATAAAATCCACCTGTGCTGCTATGTCTTTATTTGGTTGGGAATGGGGGGGACATAGGGGAGAAAGACTCGACAGTACGCTTGTCAAGTGAATGCATAATTTTTTGGGCCTGTACTCCACTGGCCTGCATTAAAATTGTTATCCACTGACCGCCTAATATACCTCCAGCCACATAATCACTTGTTCTTTTCTGTAAGGAGAATGCATAATTCTTGGGGCCTGTACTCCACGGGCCTACGGTAAAATTGTTATCCACTGACCGTATAATATACCTCCAGCCACGTAATCACTTGTTCTTTTCTGTCCGGTGAATGCCTAATGTTTGCGTCCTGTACTCCACTGGCCTGCAGTAAAATTGTTATCCACTGACTGCCTAATATACCTCCAGCCACATAATCACCTGTTCTTTTCTGTCAGGTGAATGCATCATTTTTGGGGCCTGTATTTCACTGGCCTACAGTAAAAATTGTTATCCACTGACCACCTAATATACTTCGAGCCACATAATCACTTGTTCTTTTCTGTCCGGTGAATGCCTAATGTTTGGGCCCTGTACTCCACTGGACTGCAGGAAAATTGTTATCCACTGACCGCCTAATATACAGTACCTCCAGCCACATAATCACTTGCTCTTTTCTGTCAGGTGAATGCATAATTTTTGGGGCCTGTACACCACTGGTTTACAGTAAAATTGTTATGCACTGACCGTCTAATATACCTCCAGCCACATAATCACTTGTTCTTTTCTGTCCGGTGAATGCCTAATTTTTGGGGCTCGTACTCCAGTAAAAATATACATTTTCTAGCTTCCAGCAGGGCACAATTTTGAGAGTTTCTCTTTAAGACACATAAAATGGCCACTGATTAAATTTTTTTGTTGGAATTTTTGCCACCCCCCTCTGGTATGCTACTGCCCATGTTGTAGGACTATTTCTGCACTTCTAGTAAATATTTGGTGGCTGCAAATATGACCTGAAGGTTTTTCAGGTTCGCCTGCCATTAAAGTGAATGGGGCACGCCACGAACGCGCGGTTCGCGAACATTTGATCGCAAACGCGCGTTTGAAAAATGTCCCGGACGATCTTCGTCCATCACTATCCGCTTGTGTGAAAGAGCCCTAACTTTTTAAGTTTTTGGACTACCAAATAACTTTTGCAGCTTTTTATTACATAACACAGGGCATTTTAATATATTTATATATTTTTTTGTTTCATTAGGGGGAAACTGTACAATTCTTTTTAAAGTCATTTTTATTTAAACTATAGCTCATTATTTAAATATGCAAATTATTATAATTAGTTCCCTATATGTGTTGGATCATTTTATTATACAATATGTTGGGGGACACCTGGGAAATAGTGACCATAAAGTAATAACCTTCCAATTATCATTCAAAAGAGCGTTTCTACAGGGAGGAACAAAATTACTAAACTTCAAAAAAGCTAAATTTAGCCAACTAAGAGAGGCCATAGGCCTAACTAAATGGGATAAAGTCCTCACAAATAAAAATACAGCCACAAAATGGGATATCTTTAAAAGCATCCTAAAATCTAATTGTGAGAGGTACATACCATATGGGAATAAAAGGTTAAGGAACAAAAAGAAACCAATGTGGATAAACAGAACTGTAAAGAAAGCAATAAATGACAAAAATAAAGCATATAAATCATTAAAACAGGAGGGTGGCACGGAAGCACTGAAAAACTATAAGGAAAAAAATAGAACAGCAACAGCAGAGAGCGACAAGGAGAAAGCAAAGCTGTTAAATATTTTTTTCTCCAATGTATTCACTGAGGAAAATAAACTGTCAGATGAAATGCTGAATGTAAAAATAAATTCCCCATTAAAAGGGTCCTGTCTGACCCAGGAAGAAGTACAACAGTGACTTAAAAAGATTAAAATAGACAAATCGCCAGGACCGGATGGCATACACCCCCGTATCCTAAGGGAATTAAGTAATGTCATAGCCAGACCCGACAGGGAATGTCCCACAGGATTGACGCATAGCAAATGTGGTGTCAATATTCAAAAAGGGTCCAAAAAAGGAGCCTGGAAACTATAGGCATGTAAGTTTAACATCTGTTGTGGGTAAACTGTTTGAAGGTTTTCTGAGAGATGCTATCTTAGAGCATCTCAACGGAAATAAGCAAATAACGCCATATCAGCGTTGTGAGGGATCGGTCATGCCAAACAAATTTAATCAGTTTCTATGAGGAGGTAAGTTCTAGACTTGACAGCGGCGAATCAATAGATGTTGTATATCTGGACTTCTCCAAAGCATTTGACACTGTACCACATAAAAGGTTAGCATATAAAATGAGAATGCTCGGACTGGGAGAAAATGTCTGTATGTAGGTAAGTAACTGGCTCAGTGATAGAAAACAGAGGGTGGCTATTAACGGTACACACTCAGATAGGGTCACTGTCACTAGTGGAGTACCTCAGGGGTCAGTATTGGGCTATTCTCTTTAATATATTTATTAATGATCTTGTAGAAGGCTTGCACAGTAAAGTATCAATTTTCGCAGATGATACTAAACTGTGTAAAGTAATTAACACTGAAGAGGACAGTATACTACTACAGAGGGATCTGGATAGATTGGAGGCTTGGACAGATAAGTGGCAGATGAGGTTTAACACTGACAAATGTAAAGTTATGCACATGGGAAGGAATAATGCAAGTCACCCGTACATACTAAATGGTAAAACACTCAGAAACACTGACATGGAAAAGGATCTAGGAATTTTAATAAACAGCAAACTAAGCTGCAAAAACCAGTGTCAGGCAGCTGCTACCAAGGCCAATAAGATAAGGGTTTGCATCAAAAGGGGCATAGATGTCCGTGATAAGAACATAGTCCTACCACTTTACAAATCGCTAGTCCGACCACACATGGAGTACTGTGTACAGTTCTGGGCTCCTGTGAACAAGGCAGACATAGCAGAGCTGGAGAGGGTCCAGAGGAGGGCAACTAAAGTAATAACTGGAATGGGGCAACTACAGTACCCTGAAAGATTATCAACATTAGGGTTATTCCCTTTAGAAAAAAGACGACTGAGGGGAGATCTAATTACTATGTATAAATATATCAGAGGTCAGTACAGAGATCTCTCCCATCATCTATTTATCCCCAGGACTGTGATGAGGGGACATCCTCTGCATCTGGAGGAAAGAAGGTTTGTACACAAACATAGAAGAGGATTCTTTACGGTAAGAGCAGTGAGACTATGGAACTCTCTGCCTGAGGAGGTGGTGATGGTGAGTACAATAAAGGAATTCAAGAGGGGCCTGAGTGTATTTCTGGAGTGTAATAATATTACAGACTATAGCTACTAGAGAGGGGTCGTTGATCCAGGGAGTTAGTCTGATTGCCTGATTGGAGTCGGGAAGGAATTTTTTTTGCCTTCCTCTGGATCAACTTGCAGGATAACAGGCTGAACTGGATGGACAATTGTCTTTTTTCGGCCTTATGTACTATGTACTATGTTACTATAGTTTCACATGAATGGGGTGAACTGATAATTGTAATCGTTTTGTTTAATTTGGGCATTTTTTTCTCTTTTATGTGTTTTACTATTTATTCTTTTTTTAACTTATTTTTTTTTAAATATATTTCTGCTGCAAAAAGACTTTTGGGGGACACTGACTTTTTTTGCGCATTATCCTTTTTTTCCCTCTATTTGCATTTTATTTATTTTGTATTTTTTAATTTTTTTTTTCATTACTTTATTACTTATTTTTTAAATATATTTTTGCCACATAATATGAAAGTGAACAATTTTATTTTGCACTTTCTCCTTTTTATAGTTTTCTTTTACTTGTAATTTATTTATTTTACAATTTTTAGCAAAAAATTTATTTTTTCTTTTTTTTAAAGATTTTTGCAGCACTGTATGTCCCCAACAGGTCTTTAAAAGATAATTTTGCACTTTTTTTTCCTTTTATTTGTATTTTTGTATTGTGTTTTCAAACTTTTTTTTTTACTTTTAATATACTGTATTTACATAAATATATATATATATATATATATATATTGCAGAGAAGACCGGCACTCGCTGTAGATGAATCTTGTTGCTTTTATTTATTGTCACATATACAGTGAATAAGTGACGCGTTTCGGTGCTACTGCACCTTCATCAGACTTATCATCATACAAGAAAAAAAGCATGTTTAAATAGACCGCCAAAACAAATGGAAATGACATCACACAGATAACCCCTCCCACCAATCAGTGTTAAATCGAAACATACACAAAATTAAATCAAGTCTTGTTGCAGCATTCTTTTTAAAATCGATAAATAAAACAGTATTCATTTTCCTTCCTTAGGCTACTGTCACACTTGCGTTCGGGGCTCCGCTTGTGAGTTCCATTTGAAGGCTCTCACAAGCGGCCCCGAACGCATCCGTACTGCCCTAATGCATTCTGAGTGGATGCGGATCCGCTCAGAATGCATCAGTCTGGCACCGTTTGTCCTCCGCTCCGCTCAGCAGCTGCTTGCAGCGTTCGGGTGTCCGCCTGGCCACGCGGAGGCAAACGGATCTGTCCAGACTTACAATGTAAGTCAATGGGGACGGATCCGTTTGAAGTTGACACAATATGGCACAATTTCAAACGGATCCGTCCCCCATTGACTTTCAATGTAAAGTCTGGACGGATACGTCTGACTAACTTTCACACTTAGAATTATTTCTGAAAGATAATGCAGACGGATCCGTTCTGAACGGATCCCATCGTCTGCTTTATAGGAGCGGGTCCGTCTGTGCAGACACCAGACGGATCCGCTCTGAACGCAAGCGTGAAAGTAGCCTTAGGCTACTTTCACACTAGCGTTCGATCGGATCCGTTCTGAACGGATCCGATCATAATAATGCAGACGGAGGCTCCGTTCAGAACGGATCCGTCTGCATTATATTTAGCATATAACAGCTAAGTGTGAAAATAGCCTCGGACGGATCCGTCCAGACTTTCAATGTAAAGTCAATGGGGGACGGATCCGCTTGAAGATTGAGCCATATGGTGACATCTTCAAGCGGATCCGTTCCCATTGACTTACATTGTAAGTCTGGACGGATCCGCACGCCTCCGCACGGCCAGGCGGACACCCGAACGCTGCAAGCAGCGTTCAGCTGTCCGCCTGTCCGTGCGGAGGCGAGCGGAGCGGAGGCTGAACGCCGCCAGACTGATGCAGTCTGAGCGGATCCGCATCCATTCAGACTGCATCAGGGCTGGACGGAAACGTTCGGGTCCGCTCGTGAGCCCCTTCAAACGGAGCTCACGAGCGGACAGCCGAACGCTAGTGTGAAAGGAGCCTTATTATGTTCTCTTTTTCTTTAGTTCCGCTATGAAAAAAATTAGAAAAAAATATTTAAAAAATTTTTTTTTTTATAAATTTAGATTTTTTTATCACAATTTTTTTTTTTTTTTAAGTAATCTATCAAAGGAAGCTTTGTACATTATATTCATGATTGAGTCCACGGGGCTCAATCGTTTGTAATCGGTGTATCCAATAAGCCTCCCTTTTAAGCAGTAATTTATTTCTATCCCCACCTGGCCGAGGGAGGGCTACACTCTCAATGATTTGATAACGGAGTTGTGCTACTGCGTGTCTGTGCTCGTGGAAATGAAATGGTACGGGAAATAATAGATTTTGCTTTCTAATAGTGGATTTGTGATTACTCAATCTATCTTTCATCCTTGTAGACGCTTCTCCCACGTACAATAAGCCACAAGGGCACTTCAAAATGTACACAACAAAACGGCCATGTAAAAAAGCCTTTAATAGGTATACGTTCACCCGATTGTGGGTGTGTAAAGTGCGCACCCCTAATTACACTTGAACAATGTACACAATTTAAACAAGGGAAAGTTCCCATTTTGGGGGTAGCTAATACTCTCTGTATGGGTCCAGTTTTTGCTGCCAATATCTGCCCGCACTATCCTGTCACGTATGTTATTTGCTCTTTTAAAACACATCATGGGTGGTTGTTGAAATTCTACCACTTGGCGATTAGATTTTGATACCACAGGCCAGTGTTTGTTTACTATCCCTCCTAATCTCTGGGTCCATGGATGATACCTAACTACAAGTGGAATCCGTGATTGTTTCGGGGGTTTATCCTGTTGTGCACCCCCAACCTTGTTCCTTTGTTCCTGCAATATATATATATTTGCCACATTAGGCTACTTTCACACTCGCGTTTTGGCTTTCCGTTTGTGAGATCCGTTCAGGGCTCTCACAAGCGGTCCAAAACGGATCAGTTTGCATTCTGAATGGAAAAGGATCTGCTCAGTTTGCATCAGTTCAGTCTCCATTCCGCTTTGGAGACGAACACCAAAACGCTGCTTTCAGCGTTTTGGTGTCTGTCTGATGAAACTGAGGCAAACGGATCCGTCCTGGCACACAATGTAAGTCAATGGGGACGGATCCGTTTTCACTGACACTATCTGGCACAATAGAAAACGGATCCGTCCTCCATTGACTTTCAATGGTGTTCAAGACGGATCCGTCTTGGCTATGTTACAGATAATACAAATGGATCCGTTTTATATTGTGCCAGATTGTGTCAGTGAAAACGGATCCGTCCCCATTGACTTACATTGTGTGCCAGGACGGATCCGTTTTCACTGACACAATCTGGCACAATATAAAACGGATCCGTCTTGGCTATGTTAAAGATAATACAAGCAGATCCGTTCTGAACGGATGCAGACAGTTGTATTATCTGAACGGATCCGCACAAAACGCACGTGTGAAAGTAGCCTTGTCCCCAAAAGGTCCATAAAAGACCTTTGGGGACACATACTTTTTTTTTTTTTTGCACTATTTTCCAAAGGAGCCCCAGTTACAGGAAAAAATCAGCCTCCTGGCGAGGCTTTGTACAGGGCAGAGCTGGTGAGGCTCTGCAGTCCTCTGCCCCTGACACCCGGTGATCACGTGATCGCCGGGTCTAAACTGCACAGCGCGCCGCTCACCTGTGTGAGGAGAAGGCAGAAGCGCTGATACACTGCTTCTGCCTTCTCCTCGGCTCCCCCGCTGTCTCTGACAGCCGGGGACCCCTCCTGCTCCTGCTCCTGTTACAGTGTGGCGAGCTGTAATGCTCTGCCATGTGGCGCTGCGGGCAGAGACACATCTGATCACACCATCACCTGTGTTTCTTCCCAGCAGGACGGGGGTCGCAAACCACGGCTCTGGGGGCCGCAGGCTGTGCACCCCTGCTCCAATCTAATAATTCTAGATAAATAGATAGACAAACACACAGATAAGTCGAAGGATAATTACAGATAGATTAATAGATAGGTAGAAAAACACATAGATGATAGACAGATACATAGACAGATAGATATAGAGAGATAGATATGAGATAGATAGATAGATAGATAGATAGATAGATAGATAGATAGATAGATAGACAGACAGATAGATATTAGATAGACAGATCTGAGATAGACAGATAGATAGATAGATAGATAGATAGATAGATAGATAGATATGAGAGAGATAGATAGATATAAGATAGACAGATATGAGAGAGAGAGAGAGAGAGAGAGAGAGAGATAGATAGATAGATAGATAGATAGATACAGTAGATAGATATGAGATAGATAGATAGATAGATATGAGATAGATAGATAGAGAGATAGATAGATAAGTAGATACAGTAGATAGATATGAGATAGATAGATAGATAGATAGATATGAGATAGATAGATAGATAGATAGATAGATAGATAGATAGATAGATATAAGATAGATAGATAGATAGATAGATAGATAGATAGATAGATAGATAGATAGATAGATAGATAGATAGATAGATGATAGATAGATAGATAGATAGATAGATAGATAGATAGATAGATAGATAGATAGATAGATAGATAGATAGATAGATAGATAGATAGATAGATAGATAGATAGATATGAGATAGACAGATATAAGATAGATACAGTAGATAGATATGAGATAGATAGATAGATAGATAGATAGATAGATACAGTAGATAGATAGATAGATATGAGAGAGATAGATAGATATGAGATAGACAGATATTAGATAGATAGATATGAGAGAGAGAGATAGATAGATAGAAAGATAGATAGAATTGTGTTAGTTTAAGCTGGATATATTATTTCTGAAAAATGAGGTCTGTATAATTTTGTAAATGTCATTAATCTTGAAGTGCTTTGCTGATGTCCTGTTAGTGTTGGTAACCGCCGTGCGGAGCTACAAAGTGACAGGCTTATCTGGGCAGCCTTAGTCAATTTTTGGACGATGATGGAGCTTGCTTCCCTGCACTAACAGGCCTGCTATTTCTGCACATCTCTGCGACACACGCCGGAGCTCATTTGCATGTAATGAGCCCTAGATACATGGCAAATGAGATCACTTTGCATTTCTCCGGGTTGCTATAGATATTTGCTTGGTTGCACTGGAGATTCTACTGCAAGTGAAGAATACACGGAATAGTACAGGTGTTGGTCTGCTGGTCTGCAGTATGTGTTGTAAAATGTATATTTTCTTCTGGTTAAGCTATTTCTTATCCTATTTTTACCCTGCAAGGGTTTCAATATACGTAGTACTCATCTACATTAAAATCTATATTCTGTAGAAATGTGCAAAATGCTCAGTAATACACAAGAGGACAAATATTCTGCTTTTAGACCTCACATACACATGGTATAGCCATATGCCCATAGCCTGTACGGTGGCCCACCACGTCCCTCCGGGTCTTTATCATTGAGTTGTCTCTGAAAGACACAGTGTTATCACCTAGAAGCAATGCTTCTGGGGAGAATACCTCCAGTAATTCAATTCTAATTCAGTTGGATTCAAGCTGATTTTCCCAAAAATTTGAGTTGCATATGAATCCAATTTCTGGGGAGACATAGATTATAGATCGCTCACGTTCATTATAGTTTGTGGTTCTGTTAAAAAAACATGGAGACAACACAGATGGACATCCATGTTTGGGCCATGGTATTCAAGGATCATTGCTAGGATATGCTCTAGAAGTTAATTCTCAGCCTACCAGGGTACATGGACATGGAATACTATGGATGGAACCAATGGATGGACCAAACACGGATTCCTCATGGACATTTTCATGGATGAACCACTGACCATCTTGCCACGGATGTAATCACAGACTCGGATGTGTAAAGGAGGTCTCAAAAATCATGCCAGACTTCCTGCACCCATGGCTTGTACAGAAAGTGTGTGAATAGAGGGAGCCGCTTCCTTTTTCTATAAGAAGATCCTCATGGAAGGAAGGGATTCAACACAGCAATAGCTACTCATGCAGTTCCTAATATCTAAATGTAAGGAAATATTAAAAAGTATCCATTGTTTATAAAGGCCTTAAAAACTACTCGAGGTGCCAGCTGGCATCTAGGGGTACCTATATAGACACTAATTATTAGTTTTATTGCCTAAAAAATATACATCAGTTTTTCATCCACTGTTGTCCTATTTGAGAAGATAGGCCATGTATATAAAAATCCCAGCATTAGGGAACATTGATGTAAGGATTTGTATAAATTTGTATGAGCAACTGTCGCTGCCAGAGCCACTACCACTCTCATCCTCCGCTCCACTTCTCCTGGGCTTGCAGCAATGAAAGGTAACTACACAAAGTCTTATCCGTTGTAAGTTCCAACGTGTCAAAGCCCATTGGCAGAAAACAGGCTTTTCAGAAACCAGAGGACTCTTCGCACTTCCCAATGAGCTCAGATGACTTATTTAACCATTCATATATCGCTCTCACTTATATAGTAAATTACAGATATTCTTGATTATTTTCTTTGAAGGTTCCTTCTAAAAAAAAAAATTGTGTTCTAAGGGTTAAACTCACCTGCCGGTGGTTTTCTGAGCCTCTCCGACCTCATAAAGAGCTGGTGATCTCTCCAGCTTTTCAGCAGCTAATAATACACTGGCTGATTCTCTGCCCACAGGGAGATTGTCATCCATGCTAAAGTTTGACATTTTACACTTTAAGTAAGCGTAGCCAGCAGCAAAGGAAAAAAAAAAGGCAGCTGAGAGACAGATTCGTCTTATTAAAAGAAGATGTCACCAAAAGAGCAAGTCAACAAATATTCCACTGCTGTCCAGACACAGCCATGAAGGCAGCTGGGGTGAGAGGGGGGACTGGCCTTTGGTCTGGGTACCAATCGATGCGTTTACTACCAGTAGTTTTTTTTTAATAAACCCAAGAATGTCTAAAAATTGCCCTTTTCACATAGTACAGATTTGGTGGATTTTTTCTTGCATTTTTGAAGCAAATAAGGTATAGATAACAGAAAAATAGGAGAGTCATAATATTAATTGGGTGTTGGAACTATGAACTTGAACTTATCTGTATTGTCGAAACCACTGATCAACATTTGGTTTCTATATTGTGGTTTCGACAATCTAGATGAGTTCAAGTCTCCTCCACTTTGCTCTTTTCGTAGAAGCCGCAATTTAGGTGATAAATTAGTAAAGTCAGATGTTGGGTCGTCTAGAGTAAGTTGTAGTACCTATTGTGGCTCTACCCATAAGGGTTGCTATCCGTGCTACAACTGTCTTAATTGCCCCCTTATGATACGGGGAGAGTCCTTTTTGAATCCTGTTTCTGGTAAAACAATTAGAATTCATCAGTATTTGACGTGTGATTCGACTTTTGTAATATATTTGCTATCATGTCCATGTAATCTGTGGTACGTTGGGGAAACCACATGGGACTTTAAAACACGTCTAAACCAGCACAGGTACACGATTAGGAAACAGGAGTTGGACTTACCCGTGTCTAAACACTTTAAAGATGCAGGACACACTGAGCGTGATTTAAGATTTAGAATATTAGAACAAGTATCAATGTCCAGAAGGGTGAGGACAGGATTATGCGATTGAAAAGGAGAGCGTTATATTGGATTTTTGAGTTACCGACTCTTAAACCCAGAGGTCTTATTGTTAAATTTAAGGTAATATGAACATCTCCCCGCTCTTTTGAGTCCTTTCCTCCAATCTCTTGTAAGGTTTTTCCATGTGTAACATTACGATTTCTTTAAGTTTTTTAATAGTTTTTATTGTTTTTATACAGATGGCTATACCAATGTTAATATTAGTGGATTGCCTGCTTGGAAGCCATTAGACAGCAGGACCAGACAGGCTGATGCAGATAAATATATTTTTTGTATTTTTGTTTTTTATGTGTATAAATATAATAGGACGTGGGATGCCACAATCAGGAACAGACCCTATTTATTATAAAGTGAGGTCACAGACTCATCTCCTACTGCCCCTATTATGGGGGCGATGGTGAGGTGTTTGGTTGCCTCAGATTTTAATATATAGCCTTTTGAGGATGCAAGTCATTTTCAAATATTGAGCAGAGTGATCCAGGAGTGGGACGGAGATGCAAGGTCACGTAAGAGTGACATTAGCATCTTCTGGGCCCAATAGGGTGCATTGTCCCCAGCCGGGTGACTCCTGGGGGGTGACTCTGTGCCCCCTGGTTGTGAATCTTGGCTTTGAGTGGATTGGTGAGTGTGCCATGGTAAATTGAACATAGTGTTTATATCACCTGAATTTGATGAAGATATACTGTATGAGGCCTGTGAATGAGGGCGATGATGGCGATTTGCTATTAGCCTGATTTGTAATTCCAGCCAGCATTCCTCTATGAGGTTAACAATATGGACGGTCATGTGCCACGATCATGTGATGTGAGAAACGCATCCACCTTCCTATGGGCTGGAGCATGCGCAGTTATTTTTCACTGCTAGGTCACCATCTTGGTTGTGGTATCGGATGTCCTCTATGTGAAATGTTAGTATCGCGGGAAGAGAAGTACCCGACGCCTGCGCAGTATGTTTTACACAACGCTGATCAGGTCCTGCCGTCTCGAGCTACATGTCAGACTCTTATAATGAGTTATTTGATTTTAATTACACAATCGTGTACACCTGTGAGGAGATGTTTGTTAATTAAGGATATTTTACGATATGGATTGCATTACATGTATTCATACATGGAATATTAGCATATTGCACTTTATATGCTATTGCTTTGGTATTTTTGATAAATAATCATGTACACGCTTATAAAATCACTTTGGAATTATGTATTTTAACACTGTTTTTAATCATATTGAGATCTAATCATGTAATCACTATGTCTAATTATGTATGCTGTATAAGCACTTGATTTTGCACATTGTAACATGGCTTGACAAAGGCTCCATAGAGAGAGCTGAAACGTTGCTATCACATCGGTTAATAAATTACCCACTTATTTTCACCGATCTTTGTGTGCTGCCTTTGCTCTTTTTTTGTTTTATATATATATATATATATATATATATATACACAGAACATGCTAGCTCTGGCAATGCATTGTAAGACTGGTGCTAGGCCAATGTGACTGTGACTTGCCTTAGGCCTCAGTACATTACAGGCCACAATTATCAGATCTTCTTTATACATACATTATAGTGAGAATCACCATGTAACTACAAAGAATATGACATTTTGTCTAGTCACATATTAGATTGGGCTCTTTCTATTTGGGTGATGAATCAGAGATTGGGTGGTTATTGGAGTTTTTGATTCAAAGAGCAATTCTACCCGTTTCTCCACAAACTTTTTGTTTTGGGGGCAAAAAAATGACCTTATTAGTGTTTTTTGTAGACTTTTTAAGGCATTTTTGCCCATATAGTGTGATTCAGCTCCTGGCATTTTTAGTAGCTTTTTTTGCATGAGTAGTGTTGTTTTTTTATAGGAAAGTATGTACTTATTGCATTGTTAAATAAAAGGTTATCAAAAAATCCATGAAAAATGAAAAAAACACATATATATATATGTATATGTATATGCATTTCTTTTAAGCTGCAGAAGAAAATGTTAGGTATATGAGAGAAAAATGCCAGGCAAATAGGGAAAAAATGCAAGACTCTTAGCATGCTGCGACTGACAAAAAACAAAACAAAACATTGACACAAAAAATACCTGTTTAGCTTACATTAAAAATTTCTCATAGACACCATGCAACTTCTGGAGCTGGAATTTTTTGCCAAAAAGTAGCAAAACATGCCAGCAAAAAAATGCATCAAAAACTGCAAAACGCCACAAATGCCAAAAAACTTATGTGCGACTCTAACCTAAAGGCATTTGTATATGCATTGCCAAATTTTGAAAATATACCCTTTAAATGTTTTTAAATCGTGCAGACCATGATACAACTCTGCAAAGCTTACAAGTCTGCAAAAAGCCTAGGAAAAACTTCGAATCATGCCAACCATCACCACCCCGTGAGAGCTATTTCTATATGCTATAAAGGCTAAACCTTGTTCAAAAATATCACAACAAAAATTTGAAAGTTCTGCCTCCATCTTTGTTTTTGCAGATTACCCATTTGAAGGTGATTTGGACTAAACCCGCAAGAGACCTGAAGTGAGTAACTGGGAGTGTTGTCCATATTCTATATGGAATCTGTTATACTGGGATTTCTCTGGACATGGAGACTCAATCTTCGAGGAATAACTGCCTATGGATCATATAAGTGGAAAGAAACACTGAACTTGTTTTAAACAATCAGAAAGAGAAGAAAATGACCCCAGAAGTCCCCCAGCATATATAGCAAGGGCAATGCCCGTATAATAAACAAATATAGGGGGACACCCGAAAGTAAATAACTCGGTACAAGCTCCGAGCATGACGGCAGAAAACAGAAGAAAAGAGCTTAGAGTACCATTAATTAGAAAAATATATACGCTTTTATTGAATTCATGATAAAAAACACACATATAGTGAATGCCAAGGACAGGGTAAGGGAGCAGGGGAAAAGAAAACGAGCGCCATCCTGGATGGACACACTGGTCACAACGTATAATGGTCTATCAATAGGGTTACTGCAGATATGGGAAAAACAACTAATGATGTATGGTACAATGACCAACCCATAGGTGCAGACCTGATGGATGATAAATTATGAAGGGTGAGTGGAGATCAAAAAAAGGTCAAACCGCCATCGCTATAGTGCATAATATATGGTACGAAAAACATAGGTCATACAGGGTGTAGACAGTGTACCACTGGATCAACAGTGATGGCCCGGGGAAATAGCTCAACGTTGGCAGCACATAGCCATGGCTGGGAACCTATGATCAGACACTCACCGATATGGGACCAGATGTGAACAGAAAACCAGGATGGCGCTACCCCAACGCGCGTTTCGGCGTGCCTTCGTCAGGGGGTGTTTTAAACAATGTAATTATTGGGATACAGCCATCTTTGGGCATGTGAAGTAAAAGAGCATCTGTGGGCTATAATTACTGGATACTCTCATGTAGTGGTGCATACTTCAGAGATCAACTAGAAGAGTAGAAGATATTAGGTCCTAATGTAGCATCTGACACAGGTTCCCACCTACCACATGTCATTTATAATACTGGTGGTTTGTTAAGCATATCATTGATTTCTATATTCTTGATCAAAGAACCCACAATACCTAGACAACTTACCAATGAAACAAATCTGAAGTCCACCTAGACCTTAGACACCAGTTAAAGGGAATGTGTCATCAGAAAACGGCCCATTGTTTAAGGGGTAACTAAATGTTACCCCTTAAACAAGTGCTGCCGGTAATTTTTCAATGGCTCTGCTCGGCCTTTCGAGTGTGTGGAGTATGGATCCATAGAAAGTTTATGGGAGCAATACTCTACATATCCAAAAAGCCATGCGGAGCTGATGAAAGCCAAAGCGGAAGAGTATTCTGTGCATTAATCTGCCCCCTTCATTTTTGTTGTGTGTTTTTTTTTAACAGAAGCTTAGTTACCCGCAATATAAAGTGTTCTATATTAAGCTTATTTTTTAACAATTATTGGTGGTTATTTTTTATTTTCGATGCTACTATACATCAATGGAATATTAACCATGCTATGGCGCGTGCTCCAAACTCTGTCACCTGTTCCCAGTATATAATGAAGGCATTTCACTGCAGCTGCCTCTAGGGGTAGTTCAGCAGACATACATTTTTATAGCTTCCATTGAGTTCTGTAACCATTGTAAGAAGGTACAAGGAATCATTGTGGATGATAGGTACGTGTCATCGAGGTTCCTGGCCTCGGTGGAGTAAGAGCCGTTTTTTATGTGTCAGCAGCAGTTGCTGTTTGACACCTTAATACTTAGTATGGCTGTATAGCTGATCCGGGACGGCTCTTACTGGAAGTAGTCAAAGTGCTGGGTGGGTGACTATTCCCCATGTCACAGGCCGGGTTTTGCCAGGCCTAAAAATCAGCCAGCACTGCCAGGTGTGGTGGATTATCTCAGTCTGACAGTGGAGCTCAGGAGGTGTGTGTGCTGGGATCTGAAGCTTCTGCCGTGCTGGAGGGCTGAGACCCATCTGTAAGGGAAGCGGGCCCCCTAAAAGCCTGCTAGGGACTGCTGGACTTTCCATTGTGTGTGAACTAACACCAAGACTGCAAAGTGAGGTTTTGTTTTTGCTTTATGTGTGAATAAACACTGAAGTTTGATTTAAGAACTGGTAATTTGCCTCTGTACTGCGTCCGCACACCCTGTCTACCAGAGCGAATCCCCCCACCATATAGATTCCTATGCACTGAGCTCCCACCAGGTGTTTACAGCAGACAATCTGATATATGAAGGGATGTAGAGGATTTAACATTTAGCATGGTGGAGATTTATTCATGTCTAGTGTAAATACTTTGAGAAATGTTCAGTATGAGCGACATATGTATAAAGCGCCTATTTCTCTTTTTCCATAATAGAAGTCAGGTAGAGAGGAGGAGGAGGAGGAGAAGGGCAACTTTTTTTAGCTAAAAATTTCTCCACTTAAAGGGGTTTTCTGAGATTTTTGTACTGATGACCTATCCTCAGGATAGGTGATCAGTATCTGACCGGTGAGGGTCTGACATCTGATCAGCTGTTTGAGAAGGCACCGAAACTCCTGTGAGTGCCGTAGCCTTCTCTCTGCTTTTCCTAGGCCGAGTGACGACACGTTCATGTGTCCTGTGGCCTAGGAGTCAATTCAAGTGAATGGGGCTGAACGCATAACCAATCACAGCCGCTATGCAATGTACAGCGTTGTGCTTGGTGAGCTACAAGATAAAAATCTTGGAAAACCCATTTATAAAAAAAAAAATTTTTACAAAATTCTCATAAGGTGGGAAGGGATCCACAAGTCAATATAGGAGATAGTCACAGCCTATCTACCTATACCCAAACCCCTCTTCTTGCATAATAAGGTCTGGATAGGTCACAAAGCAAGTCTAGAAAAGTGTCCCATAGAAGTCAAATGAATATCTTCAGTCTATTGTGTCTATGGCCCATGGTGGCTGCTGTAAAGCATATCTCTAAATGCTGTTGTCACGGATGGTGTAACAGAAAACAAGAAGTTACAAATAAGGATCCGACTGGCTTGATCCAAAAATAACGAACAAAAGGGTGACCCCCTATTAAAGCCCTGAAGCTCTCCCTGTCTTCTCAGCCCATGCAAAGATCTCAGTGATAGAAGGTTGCATGTCCACATACCTAGACTGAATGACACCTGCAAACTCTATAATAGTGAGATGACATGACCACCAGCTCCCTGCACTTAATACGGAGGGAGTCAGGGTCACCTAGAACCAAGCCAACAGGAAAACAACAAATGCAGAAATAGACTTATCTGAAACCCCACCTGTAGCAACCTCTAGCAGAGAACACAATCCAGGATGTAATATAAACCGCAAGGTGAGGCAGTATGGGGAGGAGATATATAGGGAGGCAATCACTGCTAATAGATGACAGCTGGGAGAGGGAGGAGAGATGTCAAAATCAAAGCAAAACAAAAGAAGATCATGCAGAAGGTACTGAAGAACGTCTATCAGAACTTCTCAAAGATCTGGTGGTGACAGCTGTCAACAGCTCAGACAAGATGGCTGCATCCATGTTCTTGAAATAAAATATAAAGGGATAAGATAAAAGGAAGCTGTTTCTCTATCTGGTTTTAATTAGGAAAAAACATAAGTGATCCATTCCCTCTGCATTACAAGCTATATTTTTCTACATGATACAAGGGAGGTACGGTTGATAAATTTCCCAGTATATACACGTCATCTACCAATGGTGTCCATCCCTATAAGCTGTGTGACATAAACCACGTTGTCACCACTTAACAGCTTCTCCACATTTATATCGGTTACTGAGATTAGTCCGAGTAAAGCTTTCTGTATTACTCATCTTTACAAAGGCCTGGGCTCCACACAAATGGCTACTTCGTCTTCATGTACAGTGAATAAGGCAATTGATTCAATAACCTTTAAAGGACACTGTTGCCGAATAGAGATGAACAGGGATAAAGATTCTTAATGAAGGAGGACAAAATGACTGTAAATCAGCTCGTTAGAGACACACAAATGAATAGGATCCTGGAGTCAACTGATCCTGTCCACGTTAGGACTCAGATAATTTATATGAGCTTTTAATTCTCTGTAAAGAGGATTCTGAGTTATGCCTTTAATTGATGTTGTAGATGTCAGGGATGCTCCGTACATGAAGTCTTCAGTGCAGCTTATAGTTTTAATGGTTTCCACTAAATATGGAAAGTTTCGTTACTAGCGAGGGGGTCAGAGGATCTTCCACTATTCTGCATATCCTGTACGTCACCTAGTAAGGAACTGCAATAAAATATGGATCCTCATGGATCCTTCTAAATTGATTGTTTGAATAAAATTTAATTTCATTGGGATTATTACTAGTCAAATATCTATTTTTCTATTTTTGATGTGGCTATAAAAAAAACTAAAAATGTGCCACTTTTCACACTGGCTTGTACAGCAGATCTGTAAGCTGACAGTTCCTGTTTACTGCAGCTTTGCCGTGTAGACTGGGGCAGAGTCATTAGTTGGTGGTGAATTTAAAGGGTAACTGTCATATTTTTTATTTTTATTTGCAAGTTTGTCAGCGCTAGGCATGTATACCTGAGTTAGTCTGTCAACGATTGTCAAAAGATCTGTAATAACCTTATAATAACAAATTTCATTGATGTCCTCTGTCCCTTTCCACTGCTCCTTTAAAAGTCCATTGCTAGGGCTTGTCTGTCTCAGTTTTATCCTTCAACTGCCACCAGCCATATCTTCTGTTACAGTTACAGGGAGAGAGCTGCAGTAGGAAGGACACATCCCTGAAAAAGGACACCCCCAACTCCCCCCCCCCCCCCTTCCTCCGAGCTGCAAGCTTGGCAAAAATGAATGGGGACATATCTGTATCCATGTAAGGTACAGGGCAGGGGCAGTCAATTAAGGCCCCCTGCACACGAATGCGTGCTTCCCGTTGCCGTATTGCGGACCGCATTTGCGGATCCGCAATACACGGGTGCTGTTCCGTGGCCAATTCGCATCACGGATGCGGACCCATTCACTTGATGATGCGGAATGGTGCGGAACGGAAGCTACAGAGTGCTTCCGTGGGGTTTTCGTCCCGTACTTCCGTTCCGCAAAAAGATAGAACATGTTCTATCTTTTTGTGGAACGGCCGGATCGCGGACCCATTAAAGTGAATGGGTCCGCGATCCGCTGCGGCGGCCCCACGGACTGTGTTCGTGCATTGCGGCCGGCATTTTGCGGGCCGCAGAACGACCACGGGGCGCACACGTTCACGTGCAGGGGGCCTAAAGTGCAGGGTGTGTATATTCTATCTTTATGTCTTTGTATAGGAGTGTGTGTGTGTATCCGACAGGGTGGATATGTTTTCTATAAAGCAGACAGACGGACAATGTTCGCATGGTTAACAAAGAACACCAATTAAATGTTTCACAAGAGTAAGATTGTGTAATTCTTTATAGAGTTAATAAGGAACAGTAATGCGCCAGGCGGATGTGGAACTGAAGACTGCAGATTCAGACATATGCTGGTGGGCAGCAGTTTGCAGACGCATGTGTCACAGTTGGATCTGATCGGCGATGTTTGAGAAACAGCGCTGCCATAAAATATTATACTTCGTTTCCCTCAGCATATCTTTTTGCTGTAAAAATAATTGTAAAGATTGTAGAGACTTACAGATGGCATGTAAACACTTTGAACGCTCAGATCTGGCTTTGTTAAGAAGTTGAGGAGTGATATGATACGACACGAGTTTTTAGTGAGATGTTGAAGAGCAGTCATTTTTTATTAGGGTTTGTCCCTTTTAGAATTACCCACCCCACTAAAAAGCTATATAAATGTGTTCAGCATAAAGATTATAACAACTCTACTGGTCTGTGGTGAGCAGACATGACACATAGCAATTACGAAGGACTAGAATATCGTCTTCATGAGCGTTTCACCCTAAAGTACAAAACGGCATCAGCAAAATGAAGCTCTTCTGTCAAGTTTATTTGATTCCTCTCGCTTATATACCACCAGCATTTACCACAGCACTGTGTTTTTGTCACCATATACATCAAACCTTGTCCCCAATGGGTCTTACAATCTAACTTCCCTATCTCAGGCATACGTATTCGGGTACGGCCACATGGGCAGGTTTCTGCATGCAGTTTTGGATGCCAAAATCAAGGGTGGATCATAAAAGGAGAGATAGTATAATATAGGACAAATGTGACGTCTCCTCTTTTTTTAAATTACTCCTGGTTCTGGCCTTCAAAACTGTACAAGGAAGCCTGGACGTGTGGCAATATGCAGTACCCCAGAGTTGTGGGTATCTGCAATGTTTGGTTTGTAATGCAATGCTATCTAATATTTGAAGTGTTATGTCATGTCAATAATATATCAAGTGTTTTATATCACTATAGGCTGGTTGAGGTGCTGTACATTGAATATATAATGTATGTAGTGCAGTAAGTCTTCTGTGTTATGTGCCACTTGTGCAGGGGGTGGGAAACTAGGGGCCAATCAGGGGATTCACCTGTAACCCTGTGGGACAGTCTGAGCCAGGGACTATGCATGGGGTGCAGTGTAATATACAAGACTATACATGGGGTGCAGTATAATATACAGGACTGTACATGGGGTGCAGTGTAATATACAGGACTATACATGGGGTGCAGTGTAATATACAAGACTATACATGGGGTGCAGTATAATATACAGGACTGTACATGGGGTGCAGTGTAATATACAGGACTATACATGGGGTGCAGTGTAATATACAAGACTATACATGGGGTGCAGTATAATATACAGGACTGTACATGGGGTGCAGTGTAATATACAGGACTATACATGGGGTGCAGTGTAATATACAGGACTATACATGGGGTGCAGTGTAATATACAGGACTATACATGGGGTGCAGTGTAATATACAAGACTATACATGGGGTGCAGTGTAATATACAGGACTATACATGGGGTGCAGTGTAATATACAGGACTGTACATGGGGTGCAGTGTAATATACAGGACTATACATGGGGTGCAGTGTAATATACAGGACTATACATGGGGTGCAGTGTAATATGCAGGACTATACATGGGGTGCAGTGTAATATACAAGACTATACATGGGGTGCAGTGTAATATACAGGACTATACAAGAGGTGTAGTGTAATATACAGGACTATACATGGGGTGCAGAGTAATATACAGGACTATACATGGGGTGCAGTGTAATATATAGGACTATACATGGGGTGCAGTGTAATATACAGGACTATACATGGGGTGCAGTGTAATATACAGGACTATACATGGGGCGCAGTGTAATATGCAGGACTATACATGGGGTGCAGTGTAATATACAAGACTATACATGGGGTGCAGTGTAATATACAGGACTATACATGGGGTGCAGTGTAATATACAGGACTATACATGGGGCGCAGTGTAATATGCAGGACTATACATGGGGTGCAGTGTAATATACAAGACTATACATGGGGTGCCGTATAATATACATGACTATACATGGGGTGCAGTGTAATATATAGGACTATACATGGGGTGCAGTGTAATATACAGGACTATACATGGGGTGCCGTATAATATACATGACTATACATGGGGTGTAGTGTAATATACAGGACTATACAAGGGGTGTAGTGTAATATACAGGACTATACATGGGGCGCAGTGTAATATGCAGGACTATACATGGGGTGCAGTGTAATATACATGACTATACATGGGGTGCCGTATAATATACATGACTATACATGGGGTGCAGACTAATGTACAGGACTATACATGGGGTGCAGTGTAATATACAAGACTATACATGGGGTGCCGTATAATATACATGACTATACATGGGGTGCAGTGTAATATATAGGACTATACATGGGGTGCAGTGTAATATACAGTACTATACATGGGGTGCAGTGTAATATACAGTACTATACATGGGGCGCAGTGTAATATACAGGACTATACATGGGGTGCCGTATAATATACATGACTATACATGGGGTGCAGTGTAATATATAGGACCATACATGGGGTGCAGTGTAATATACAGGACTATACATGGGGTGCAGTGTAATATACAGAACTGTTGCAGATGGTCACACTAAAATGGGGACACTAAGGAGGCATAAATACTATGGGGGGATTAAGGGGGAATTATACTGTGTAGGGTCAATAAGACATTTTACTGTGTTGGGGCACTAAGGGTGCATTATACTGTGTAGGTGTAAAAAATATAGGCATTGGGCGGAAGGTGGATTTCAGTTGGATTTTGCAACGTAATACATGCCAAATATATACTTTATGTGTAAATAAGGTTGTGTGCACATATCCTTACAGGGAACCTGTCACCGGGATTTTGGGTATAGAGCTGAAGACATGGGTTGTTAGATGGCCACTAGCACATTGTGTAATAAAACCGATTTCTTATATATGCAAATTACCCTAAGATGAGTCAGAGCTTGAAAATATGACTCTTCTCTGGTCACACCAGTAAGATATGACTCTTTTCTGTTAATTTGCATAAAAGGCGGGAAGTACAAAAATGCATAATACTTATTGAATTCGTCTGCAAATGAAATTTAAAGTGTAATTTCTATGTTTAGGGTAACACAATGAGCATTTAGAAACGCTCAGTGAGGGTAGCATAGTAGAGGTGACAGGTTCCCTTTAAGGGTGGGAGATATCACTAGTGGATGGATAACTACCTAATTGGAGGATTTATTTAGAGACTTGTACTAGTTTTCTGGCATATTAATAGTCACAAACTTTGACGCACGCAGGTTTTATGCGAACATTTTTCATTTTACACTTAACGCTTCTCAAAGGGACTGTTTTTAATGGTTGCTTAGACAAGAGTGCACCTGTCTAATGGCCGTTAGAAATTGGTACTCTAGTGCAATATGGTTATGGAGTAAAAAATCACTCACCTCATCCACTTGCACTCACAGAGGCAGTCGCTCTTCTCTTGATTGAAAAAAAACCTGCCGAAGGATCATGTGCTCAGCGTTAGACGTCACAACGTGATCATTCTGGAATGGTGCAGTGATGTGACCACACTTAGTGCAGGTCCTTTACCATCAAGAGAGGAGCAACTACGTCTGCGTATGCAAATGAGGTGAGCTGGGGGACACTATGGGGGACATTATTACTGCTGGGGACACTATGGGGGACATTTTGGGCCTCCATACGGGACATTATTACTGCTGGAGCCACTATGGGGGACATTATGGGCCTCCATAGGGGACATTATTACTTCTGAAGCCACTATGGAGGACATTATTACTGCTGGGAGCCATTATGTATACTGAGGGCACTGCAGGAGTTGAGAATTTTATAAAATAAAAGCCAATCACAATTATCTGTTTTTAATGGCCATTTTGAAAGGCTATGAAAAACGGATGCAAAACGGCCATTAAAAAAAGACAAATGACCGGGATGCAAAAATGGTTGAAAAATTGCCATGTAAAATGGACACTGTGTTTTAATGGCCGTTTTTTTTTTTTCACTGTCATGTGCATGTAGCCTCATATTCTCTAGCAGATGACATCACAAATAGTGTTTCTAAGGAAACAAAAGTGACTGTGCCAGAATTCTAATGATGACACCACAAGAAGTGTAACCATGTTAGGATTCTAATGATGACATCACAAATGGTGCCTTAGCATGACAGCGGCCATATTGAATGTACTGGGCTCACACTTTGTGAATATACCGTTAAGGGAGATATCACTAGTGGATAAAGTATTACATGGGGGGATAATTTATTTCAAAACTTGTGTTAGTTTTCTGGCATAGTATAAGGCACAAACAAAAATGTGTGAGCTTAAATAATACACTTTTGAAAATTCTTAACTCACCCCTTCAGGCTCCAGCTCTGAACAAACACCCTTAGGATACCCATAGAAAAAAGGGCTGAGTACAATTTGTGCAATTTGATAATTAAATAAAACACAATTTTTTATTTTAAAAGAAACTATGTTTATTATAAAACAGTTTAGGTTTTCAGCGCATTTTATCAGGCGTTGGCTCTTTAAGGGAGGCGGTGGCTCCATCTCCAGGATTGGCTGGATTCAGGTCCGCTAACTTGTAGAGAGGAGGTTGGGGGTCGAACTTCTTGCAGATTTTCAGGGACGGAATAGTGTCACGAGAGGTTCCTCATGTTGTTTTGTAGTCAGATCTTAGAAGAGAAAATATCCAAATAAGAAAAACAGTTTTCAAAAACACAAGGAGAAGACGGAGGGAAGCGGCCAAACTTACCGGACCTGGTGGTGCTCTGCTCATCTTCATGGGAATTTCAGATGGTTTGGATGGTAAAAACCATCTGTAGATGGTAAGTGGGCCCCAAGGGGTAGATGGTAAATGGGCCCCAAGTGTTAGATGGTAAATGGGCCACAAGCTGCAGATGGTAAATGGCCCCAAGCCGCAGATGGTAAATGGCCCCAGGCGGCAGATGGTAAGTGGGAACCAAGCAGCAGATGTTATTTAGATGGCCATGGGGCAGATGTTATTTTGAGGGCCTATCGGCAGATGTTATAGCCGGCGGCAGATGGTACAAGATGGCCGCTTTCTCTTCCGGGGGTAAGAGGCCCTGATGTTGGTGGTGACCCCCTGAAGATCCTCCATCTCGACATCATCAGGATACTGGCGAGGGCCAATATCCATCTTGTCGTCATTGCTGGGGACAGACTCCATCTCTTCATCATCTGGATACTGGCGAGGGCCGACATCCATGCTCTCTACAGCATTCACCACTGGAACGGTCTTTGGAACTAACCTCCTCCTCTTCCTAGACTTCCCCTTGGTCACAGCCAGCTAGTGAAACTGACACTGGTGTTAGGGTGTGACCCAGATTTATAGTATTAGACCACACCCCCTGATTATTATGTCATAAGTAGGTGAGTCATGCCCCCATTATGACATCATAAGTAAAGGGGTCATAGTGAGCAGGGGGGGGGGGGAATTAAGGATGCCCATGCCATTCTAATGATGACATCACAAGAAGTGCCTTAGCATGAGAGTGGCCCTATTGAATGTAATTGGGTCACACTTTACACTGAGGGGTGTTCTTGGGATAATTTTTTATTAACACAGCATCTATATACATGTCTAGAAGTAGAACTTTGGTCCTTGTAGCAGCCAATAACAGCGCAGGTTTCATTTCATATTCTGCTTTTGAAAAATAAAATCTGCGCTGCCATTGGTTGCAACAAAAAAACATTTTATTTTTGCCCACTTCACCACATCCGCCCATTGCCATCTAAATCTCTCAACCTCTCAGTTTTCATTTTTAAAATTGCTTTGGAAAAATAAGAAGCAGCGCTGTAATTAGTTGCTAGGGGCAACAAGGACAGTTTTACTGTTGATCTGACTCAATGTGCAAGATGATGGGAGTAATACAGTGTGCAACGATAGTTTCTAATATATTGTGTATGAGATGGAGATGGTGGAAGTGACAAATTATGTATAAGATGGAAGATATGCATTGTGTGTGACATGATGGGAAAAAAATACATTGTGTGAGATGATGGGAGTAATAAACTGTGAGATGATTGGAATACTTACAGATATTTATCTATAATGTTACATTTTTACAATAAAACAACATTTTAAAGAAATTGCCGATAGTTTACAGTTGATTATTGTGCTATATACAGGACTATACATGGGATACAGTGTAATATATAGGACTATTCATGGTATGGAGTGTAATATACAGGACTATACATCGGGAGCAGTGTAATATACATGACTACACATCGGGTGCAGTGCAATATACAGGACTATACATGGGGTGCAGTGTAATATACAGGACTATACATGGGGTGCAGTGTAATATACAGGACTATACATGGGGTGCAGTGTAATATACAGGACTATACATGGGGTGCAGTGTAATATACAGGACTATACATGGGGTGCAGTGTAATATACAGTACTATACATGGGGTGCAGTGTAATATACAGGACTATACATGGGGTGCAGTGTAATATGCAGGACTATACATGGGGTGCAGTGTAATATACAGGACTATACATGGGGTGCAGTGTAACATGCTGGACTATACATGGGGTGCAGTGTTATATACAGGACTATACATGGGGTGCAGTGCAACATGCTGGACTATACATGGGGTGCGGTATAATATACAGGACTATACATGGGGTGCAGTGCAATATACAGGACTATACATGGGGTGCAGTGTAATATACAGGACTATACATGGGGTGCAGTGTAATATACAGGACTATACATGTGGTGCAGTGCAATATATAGGACTATACATGGGGTGCAGTATATTATACAGGACTATACATAGGGTGCAGTATAATGTACAGGTCTATATATGGTATGCAGTGTAATATACAGGACTATATATAAGGTGCAGTGTAATATACAGGACTATAAATAGGGGGCAGTGTAATATACAGGACTATAATGGGGTGCAGTATAATAAACAGGACTATACATGGGGTGCACTATAATATACAGGTGTATACATGGGGTGCAGTGCAATATATAGGACTATACATGGGGTGCAGTGTAATATACAGGACTATACATGGGGGACAGTGTAATATACAGGACTATACTTAAGGTGCAGTGTAATATACAGGGCTATACATGGGGTTCAGTATAATATACAGGACAATACATGGGGTGCAGTGCAATATATAGGACTATACATAGGGGACAGTGTAATATACAGGACTATACATAAGGTGCAGTGTAATATACAGGACTATACATGGGGTGCAGAATAATATACAGGACTATACATGGGGTGCAGTATAATATACAGGACTATACATGGGGTGCAGTATAATGTACAGGAGTATACATGGGGTGCAGTATAATATACAGGACTATACATCAGGAGCAGTGTAATATACAGGACTATAAATAGGGGACAGTGTAATATACAGGACAATAAATAGGGGGCAGTGTAATATACACAACTATACATCGGGTGCAGTATAATATACAGGACTATACATGGGGTGCAGTGTAATATACAGGATTATACATGGGGTGCAGTGTAACATGCTGGACTATACATGGGGTGCAGTGTTATATACAGGACTATACATGGGGTGCAGTGTAACATGCTGGACTATACATGGGGTGCGGTATAATATACAGGACTATACATGGGGTGCAGTGTAATATACAGGACTATACATGGGGTGCAGTGTAATATACAGTACTATACATGGGGTGCAGTGTAATATACAGGACTATACATGGGGTACAGTGTAATATACAGTACTACACATGTGGTGCAGTGCAATATATAGGACTATACATGGGGTGCAGTATATTATACAGGACTATACATAGGGTGCAGTATAATG
The DNA here is from genome assembly GCF_014858855.1 of Bufo gargarizans. Classification (NCBI taxonomy): domain Eukaryota; kingdom Metazoa; phylum Chordata; class Amphibia; order Anura; family Bufonidae; genus Bufo; species Bufo gargarizans. Next base: position 147,664,050 of record NC_058086.1, read on the forward strand.
TACAGGTCTATATATGGTATGCAGTGTAATATACAGGACTATAAATAGGGGGCAGTGTAATATACAGGACTATACATGGGGTGCAGTATAATAAACAGGACTATACATGGGGTGCACTATAATATACAGGTATACAGTATACATGGGGTGCAGTGCAATATATAGGACTATACATGGGGTGCAGTGTAATATACAGGACTATACATGGGGGACAGTGTAATATACAGGACTATACATAAGGTGCAGTGTAATATACAGGGCTATACATGGGGTTCAGTATAATATACAGGACTATACATGGGGTGCAGTGCAATATATAGGACTATACATAGGGGACAGTGTAATATACAGGACTATACATAAGGTGCAGTGTAATATACAGGACTATACATGGGGTGCAGATTAATATACAGGACTATACATGGGGTGCAGTATAATATACAGGACTATACATGGGGTGCAGTATAATGTACAGGAGTATACATGGGGTGCAGTATAATATACAGGACTATACATCAGGAGCAGTGTAATATACAGGACTATAAATAGGGGACAGTGTAATATACAGGACAATAAATAGGGGGCTGTGTAATATACACAACTATACATCGGGTGCAGTATAATATATAGGACTATACATGGGGTGCAGTGTAATGTGCTCGACTATACATGGGGTACAGTGCATTTTTACTCAAATATCTACTTATATATTGCGATGATATAAGAGGTTCCAGGTGCATCCAGACCACAACCTATAAAACACAAAAAAATATATAATATTAGAAAATAAACAAGACATATTAAAAACAACTTCAAAAGACAGGCCCTAATCCTACACTCTAATGATAGATATACCTCAGTTATCTGATGCTACTTACATTAAACTCCTAATTCAATCCATATGGTTGTAATGCTTTCAGAGTAAAAATCCACTTCAGTTTTTTTTTTCCTAAGTGTTGACTCCCTATCTCTACCCCTTCGTAACATTCCTACTGAGTCGATTACCCGGAATCTAACTTGATTGATTGGCCCAGCTCTACAAAGTGTTTTACCACCGGTTTATCCATGTTTTTCTTCCTGATGGTGCTCTTGTGTTTGTTGATTCTCTCTTTATATGTTGCAGCAACCTAAACACGGAAATTTCCAACACATCAAAAAACTGCCACTTCCTTACATTACACCACTTTAGTAAATTGCAGCCCAGGTATCCCTGTATTCAAATGTTGATGGAACCTCTCCAGTTCCTCAAGGGTGTTGCACCAAATCAGAAAGACATCGTCGATGTAGCGCCAACAGCACAGGGCACTCTCCTTGAATGTTGACTGGTACACTAGCCTGTCCTCCACCTCCGCCATGAAGATGTTAGCGTAGGTAGGGGCCACATTGGACCCCATGGCTGTACCCCGCTTTTGTTGATAGAAGGAGTCCCCAAAGAGGAAATAATTCCTCCAGAGGACCACCTCCAAGAGCTGGAGGACAAACTTTACACCAGTTGGAGAGAACCATGCGCCAGATAGCGCCCCCTCGACGGCCTTTAAACTAAGATCATATTTAATAGATGTTTAAAGTGAGACCACATCAAAACTTACAAAGTAAAAACCTTCCAGTAGCTCAACCTGTCTTAGTAATGAAAAAAAAATGGCTAGTAGCCCTAATGTAAGATCATGCATTTGTAGCAAAGGTGTGCAGCAGTCTGTCAAGGAAGATGGCTATGGTGCTGAATATTGAGCCCTCCCCGACACTATAGGTCTGCCCGGGGAGTCGTGCAAATTCTTGTGAATCTTGCGAAGTGCATATAGTAATGGGGTAATGGGGTACTCTACCCTCAAATAATCACCCAATTCCTATCCTGATCAATAATTCCGTCCTTAAGGGCCTCATCAAAAATATCTCCTATGCACCTCGCAATATCACATTTTGGGTCACATGTCAGCACCTCATAGACATCCCCATCAGCCAACTGTCTGTGTATTTCACCCATATACTTGCATTTATTTATGACGACTACCGCCCCACCCTTATCGGCAGGTTTCACCATTATCTGCTCATTTTGTTCAAGTGCTGTTAAGGCCATCTTCTCTTTCTTAGACATGTTATATGAACAATATGCCTCGTCTATTTCCCTTAGATGTTCAATTTGTTTACTTACTATTTCAATATACGATTCTATCACATGAATGTTATGTGTTGGAGAAAAGTTACTTTTAAGTCTAAGATCAAAGTCCTTCAATCGTAATTTATTCACATCATCAACCTCATTATCAGTTAGTCTTTTATGTACCTCTTTGGTGGCAAAAAAAAACTTTCAGTCTTAATTTTCTAAAGAACTGTTGTAAATCTATTTCGATATCAAACCATTTAGTGGGAGCCGATGGACAGAAGGATAATCCTCGGCTTAAAATAGTTATCTGTTCATTGGTCAGTTCAACAGATGATATGTTAACCACTAAGAGTCCCTCTTCTGTGGGTTTCGCCTCGTCGTCCTCCCTTGCGTCTCCCCCATTCGACCCGGGTATGACCGAGGAGGAAGATTTCTTTTGGGGTCTATGATGTTTCCTTCCGCCCCTTCTATACTTTCTTCTCCTCCTTGTCTCTTTGACCCTAAAAAAGATGATTTGTTTGATTCATCTGTAGAGTCGGAGTCGCAGGTGGTGAATCCAAACCGGCTGCGTTCCATTTTCCTACCCTTTCTTCTCTGGGGTCCTCCTTATGGCTGTTGGTGTTACCAGTTGTACACCTTACCCGTTTGGTAATCCTCCAGATCACGATGCCACCTATTTCTCTTTGTCTTTTCCACCTCCGTTTTATGACGTTGCACATACTGTGTCGTTCTTTCTTTATGTGCAACAAAATCCTCCATCCCAGTGTGTCCTGAATTTGGGTCTCAAGTGTTAAAACTGATTTTTTAATGTTATCCACCTTTTTACGCAAATATGCAATGTTACTTAACATTGAATATTTGTGTAAAGCAGTGCATAACATTAAAAAATCGGTTTTAACACTTGAGACCCAAATTCAGGACGCACTGGGGATGGAGGATTTTGTTGCACATAAAGAAAGAATGACACAGTATGGCACTTACAGTAGCCCTATAGCGAGGATAATAAAGAAAGAGTGACATATTTTGCAGAGGGGTTTGCCCCAAGTGTAGGAATTTCAGACACAACCCTTAATGGCATATAAGTGTCACACCCTGCCGTGTGGGTGTTCCGAGGAGATCTGTCAGAGTTGCTGCACGTGACTCGATCTGACAGTTTGTTTTGTTGTGGGTTTGAACTGAATCCCACCTCCTCCCAGGGGTTATAGTTCTGCCTTGTGTGAGCTCTGGAAGTTTGGTGGATCGTTGGCTCCAACACATCTCTAGATAAGTCCTTTTCCCTTTTTCCTACTGTGTCTGTTTTTACTAGGCCTCTAGGGTGACGCTAGCTCCTCCGGTTGTTTAAGGAGCTGGGTGTCTCTTTCCCTCTTCCCTACTGCTGAGGGGTTGGCTCAGTGTGTTACAGTCTTAGGTACGTGGGCATGTGCATATGTACCATCGAGATATGCATATGGGCATAGCAGCTTAGGAAAAGTATTTTAGGGATTGCTAGGAGGTGACCCCTTTGTTCCCTAGCATTTGGGGCCTAGTCAGTTGTTTTGTTTGCCTTGTCATGTTCTGTTTCCTTCCCTTATCTTACCTATCATGACAATAAGAGACAATCGAATCTAAGGGATTGTTTGGTGAAATCAGACATAGGAAGTATAAAAGGAGAAAGCCAACGATATTTAGTTCCACGTAGGTTAGGCAAATTTCCGTGTTTAGGTTGCTGCAACTGCGGCAACATGATTAAAGGAAATACCTTTGGACATCCCTACACTGGCCAAGTTTTGAGGATAAATGGGTATTATGCCTGCAGATCTAAATACGTGGTGTACATGATCCAGTGCCCGTGTAGCTTGATCTACATTGGTGAGACCACCATGGAAATCAGAGAGAGAATCAACAAACACAAGAGCACCATCAGGAAGAAAAACATGGATAAACCGGTTGTAAAACACTTTGTAGAGCTGGGCCATTCAATCAATCAACTTAGATTCCAGGTAATCGACTCAATAGGAATGTTACGAAGGGGTGGAGATAGGGAGACAACACTTAGGAAAAAAGAACTGGAGTGGATTTTTACTCTGAAAGCATTACAACCATATGAATTGAATTTGGAGTTTAATGTAAGTAGCATCAGATAACTGAGGTATATCTATCATTAGAGTGTAGGATTAGGGTCTGTCTTTTGAAGTTGTTTTTAATATGTATTGTTTGTTTTCTGATATTATATATTTATTTGTGTTTTATAGGTTGTGGTCTGGATGCACCTGGAACCTCTTATTTCATCGCAATATATAAGTATATATTTGAGTAAAAATGTACTTGTTTATGGATGGGATAATCTGCTAGTGAAAACTATTTTTGCGGATCTATGAGCACTTTAAGTTAATAACAGACGCGCATACATTAAATAAGTTGTGAGTGATCATGTGGGTGGGGCCAATACAGCCATGTGACCGGCGTGGGATCACATGATACCACTAGGTTTGGTTTTCTGGCAATGTTGTTGTACAAGGACCTTTGGTGGTATCGCGAGATGGACGTCTTATATACCGCTATTGAACACTTCTAAGTTAGCTTGATAAAGGCTACTATGTAGCCGAAATGTCGCTGTAACCGGACCGTGTGTACTGTCTCATGCACCGTATGTGAATAAAGCCTTATTGGATTGGAGATGCTGCTGTCGTATCTTTTTTGGTTGGTACAGTGAGAGAGAGACAGCAAAGAAACCCAGCTTAAAGCATTCCAGATCCTGTTGCTGCGAAGGGGAAAGCAGTTAAGACACCCTATGCACTCCAGACTAGTGGACACTACAGCCATGGTTGCCAGATTGTAATTGCTATCCAGAGATCCTAATAACAGGGACTTTAGCAAGATAAAGAGTAATTAGCAGGCCTATCCTGCAAAAAAAAACTGCCTAGCTCATGCTTGGTCATCTGGAAGGAATTTTCACTGTCTACAGATAACTGCTGGATGTACTACAACTTCTATTGTACACACAGTAAAGAGAGACTTTTGTTATCTTGAATCTGGCCTGGCCTCTGACTCTCTTAACACCACACACTGGCCATTCTATTTCCATCATATGCTGTGCCTAGCACCAACTCTACAGTGAGTGCCCTGAGGAAAAAACAGGTTCTCCTCCTTCACTGCACTGACCAGAAGGGGGCGATGGCCTGAGGCAGTAAGCCATGATGCATCATCATCAAGGCCACCTCCACTCCCAAACTGTACTCCGGCTCCACAGGGGCCAATATCAATGAAGTTTAACACATGAGTATGGTTTTGGAGTGAGCAACGAGTACCCCAAGAAAACTCGGCATGAACATGATTGGATATGAGCCTAATCAAGTGCTGTAAGGTAACAGTGTTAACCCCAAAGCCACTGTGCTGCCTCAAGTTGTTAATGAGACCATGTTATATTAGGGGGTATTTTGCCGCAAAAAAATTCTTTCTAGGGAAGAGTCAGTGGTCCACCTGGTGGTATACAAAGTGACTGTTGTTTTACAGTAAAAACCCATATGGGCTCTTTTTGCTGCCTAAGGCCTCATGCACACGACCGTTGTGTGCATCCGCGGCCGTTGTTCCGTTTTCCGTTTTTTTTTCTGCGGACCCATTGACTTTCAATCGGAAAATGCACCGTTTGGCATCCGCGTCCGTGATCCGTGAAAAAAATAGGACCTGTCCTATTTTTTTCACGGACAACGGTTCACGGACCCATTCAAGTCAATAGGTCCGTGAAAAATCATGGATTCACACAAGATTGTCATCCGTGTCCGTGATCCGTGTCCGTGATCTGTGTCCGTTTTTTCCTATCATTTCAAAGGCAAACTTAACTTAGATTTTTTTTTCATTTTTCATGTCCATGGATCCTCCAAAAATCAAGGAAGACACACGGAAACAAAAACGGAAACGGATCACAGGACAACGGAACCCCGTTTTGCGGACCGTGAAAAAATACTGTTGTGTGCATGAGGCCTTATAGTGTTTGTGTATACAACCTCTTATTCTGCAATCATCCAGTGTCGTTTATGGACTGGAGAAGCCATTCATTTATTTACCTAAGTTCTTAGAGTGGATCCAGGTAAAATTCAAAAGGAAACAACATCATTCTATATTGAAGATGGGCTTCTCCGGCAGATCACTTGTCTCTCCAGTCATCCTCTAAATATCTCCTATAATTGTGATTTATTGAGTGTAATATTGCAGTGCATTATTTGCTTAAAGCCTTGTTCCTTCAAATGTTTCTTCCTTCCTATCTGAAGGGTTTCTGTTATGTGCTTTTCTTGAGAAAATCTGCATCTTTCAGAGACTTATAAGAATATCACTCTGCAGGAGTTTAAGACCTGACTCATAAACGTCACTCACAGTATCCATTGCTGTGAATTTTACCATTTATTCCTGAGCAATAAAATGCAAAACGCTCTGTAAAATGTTAGCATTGCTTTAATGTGATCAGATGGCGCTGGGATCCAGATTTATCAGATGGGAACAGGTCTCAGACTAAGCAGCTTTTCTTCTTTTACTATATAGTCGAACCCCTCCCTCAATGAGTATTTCATCCATACGAAAAAGATGATTTATTAATGAAAAAGATTTGCCTGGTTTCTGAAGTGCTGTTCTGCATAAATTCTCTGCTCAATGATGTCATGTCTGTAAAGGAAAAAACTGGTAAAATAAACTCCTGTGTTATTTTACTGCTTTTCTCACCTGCTCCCAGGGGCGGACTGACCGGCCGGGATGGGGACCCGCCCCAAAATAACATAACACCGGGCCCCGCTCACTGTAATAGTAATATTCCTATGTGAACAACTTGAAATCCTCTGCCATCCTCTCCCTCTCTGTACTCACAAACTCAGTAGCAGGGCGGGCGGCAGCGCAACTCACTGACGTCACGCGCCTGCTCCTCCTACTTCATTCATAAAGTAGGAGGAGCAGGCGCGTGACGTCAGTGAGTTGCGCTGCCGCCCGGCCTGCTACTGAGTTTGTGAGTACAGAGAGGGAGAGGATGGCAGAGGATTTCAAGTTGTTCACATAGGAATATTACTATTACAGTGAGCGGGGCCCGGTGTAATAGAATACAGTGACTGCACCGGGCCGCGCTGCCATTACAACACCAGATGCCGGTGTTCCGTTTACTTGACAGTATTATGTCTATATCGTGGGAGATAGTTTTACATTACGTCTAGCTTGAAGTGCCGACTAATATAAAATTTTTAATCTTTATTTCCTTAAAACTATTTTCCACGATATAGACATAATACTGTCAATTAAACGTCACAGAGGTGCTGAAGAGGTCTAGATATTTGCATTTTGTTAACCTTTATTGTTAACTGACTCGGCGCTACTGCGCCTGCGCCAAGTCGTCTTTTTCGCGCATGCGCAGTGGGCCGGAATCTTCTGCTACCTTCTGCTTGCTAAACAAGACGGCTCGGCGCAGGCGCAGTAGGAGCCGAAGGTAGCAGAAAATTCCGGCCCACTGCGCATGCGCGAAGCCGAAATTTTCTGCTACCTTCGGTTGTCTTTTTCGCGCATGCGCAGTGGCCCAGAATTTTCTGCTACCTTCGGCACTTTCACGTTACGGATGAATCCTCCGCGCCTGCGCCGACAAACCCCCGGCAGAGCCAATGAGAAGCCGAGGTGAGAGACACACCTCCCACGTCACTACCGGAAGTGACGTGGGTAGCAAAAAATTCCGGGTAGCAGAAAATTCCGGAACACAAGCCCCCAGTCCCTGTAATGGGGATCATTCACTCACAGGGACACTGTTATGGGGGGATCTGTGGATGACACATATATAGCATAAGGTGCTATATATGTGTCACCCACAGATCCCCCCACAACAGTGCCATCCACATAGCCCCCATAACAGTGCCATCCACAGATCCCCCCATAACAGTGCCATCCGCAGAGCCCCCATAACACCTTTTGGTTCAAAATATTTTTTTATTTGGCTATTCCCCACCCCTCTTGTAATTGTTCCGCTACTTGTGGGCGCGCGGGAATGAGCTGAGTCACTTCGGTGGGCAATCCCGTCCTGCAGAGCGTGATCCCACAATACCTGCCGCTGTAGGTCACTGGTCTCGCGGGATCACGTGCCACAGGATGGGATTGCGCACCGAAGTGACTGAACTCATGACTATGTAGTCCGCAAGTAGCGGATCAGTGGAACAAGTACAAGGTGGGTGGGGGGATGATCTGTGGGGTTGCCCAGACGGCTAGGCCCTTCACAGTAGTTATTAACCCCTTTCAGCAGTCCCCCATTCACTGAAGGGGAGACTGCTGAAAGGGATTAATAACTACTGTGAAGGGCCTCCCCCCCTTTCACAGTAGTTATGCCTAGATATATGCCCCCTTCACAGTAGTTATGCCCAGATATGTGCCCCCTTCACAGTAGTTATGCCCACACTGCTTCTAACAGAGGCTCACTAATGGACCCTGAGATTAGATCACCCCATACGAGAGCATTGAATCAATGCTTTCCTATGGGGAAAAATTTGACCCTGGAGGTCATCATGCAGGGTGTGAGGACGTCCAGCGTCAGATACCGGACCAAAGGTCTGTTTTAATCCAGGAAGCCCTCAGGTGGCTGCCACCCACTAGAGGCTGACTTGATGCTGGAAAGTAAACAATGCAGTTTCTCTATAACATTGCAGCTTGATTTGCAAAAGGGACACTGTACCCAGACCACTTCAATGAGCTGAAGTGGTCTGGGTGCCTTTTGTGTCACTTTAACTTTGAAATCTTAATAAAGATTGTGTAGGGTGTGTCTGGAGGCGGGGCATGAAGGCGGGACAAGGGTGGGGCTTCCAGCAGAACATGGGTGGGGCCTGTAAGGGGGCCCTTGATTTATTTTGCCCGGGGGCCCTAAGGGTTCTCAGTCCGCCCCTGCCTGCTCCCATGCCCCAGGAGTGCAGACCCACAGGCCTTGCTCTCCTACTTCTACTTCCTGGCAGGCCCAGCCTTCAGTGTAGCTTGGCTATTCCTTCTTGCAGGCAGCAGTCTATTTCTTGCCAGTAGTGGCTTTTACTGCCAGTAGGGCACGCATGGTCTCTTCAGCTCTTAAAGGGCCAGAGCGCACACAACCTATTCTTTCCCAGCCTATGACCGACTACCCAATGGTACTTAAGGTTCCTTCTGCTTTGGGAGGGTGCCTGAGCAATAGTTTCTAGTTTGCTAGTGTCTTTCTAAGGTATACCGTTTCATTGTTCATCTGCCCATGTTCTGACTTCGGTCTGTTTCCTGGATTTGACCCCTGAATGCCTGACTTGATTTCTGACTGATTTCCGTATTGACCTTGAGTTTCCTACCCAGACCTCAGACTGTTTATCGGATTGCAGGACCTCTGCCTGCCCTAACCTCATGCTGTGTATGACTATGATTTTTGCTTGACCTTTGTGGGTCAGCAGTCACTTGAACAGAGACTACTCTAAGAGGTAGAAGCCTGGTGATTCCCTTGCAGCAAAGTCCAGATCCATTTATGGGTGTTAAGGGGTAAAGACCAGGGGGGCATTTAGATAATGCCCTTAGGAGTAATCCCAACCCAAATCTGTTCAAGTGACACAGCGGATCCATATCTGCTTGTTAAAATTCAGAGTATTTACACAGGTCAGAAGATCATTCTGATGGGAAATTGAGAACTTATATCTTTAAATAGGAGGGAGTCCTCATCATCCATATAACTATAGACATTACATAAAAGTTGGTTGAACCCATCAATTTTTATAGGAACAGTTGATAATCTAAAGTATGTTTATCATGACTGTGATTAAAAGACAGGTTAGAGATAAAGGGGGGATCAGGCATGCTGAATTTCTTCACTAAGCACCAAGCATGCATGTGAACTGTGGAGTTGGAAGAAAAGGTCAAATTCTCATGTGTATTGCCAGCTTAAATTCACATAATATGGCCAGTCTAAAGGTAAGACCACATAGCGAGGTCGTGGGGCGGTCGTGGGGCGGTCGTGACGCGGCTGAGCTGCTGTCAACTACTGCCCGGCCAGTTGGCCCAGCAACTGGCTCTTACTCAACTAATGACAGTATTATATAGTCAGTCTGCACCGTTAATGGCCGCGGGACACCTTCTATACTGCATGGCCATTAACAATACAGACTCACAGAACAGTGCAGTCTCATTAGTGGAATTAGAGGCAGCTGCGGCCTGTATGACCGAAGCATGGCTGCGTTGCAACTACGACACCACCACTCTGTTTGGTCGTATCCTAACTCTTTCATCCCCACTCAGTTTGTATCAAGTTAATCTCTATTATTATTTTTGGTAGAGCATCATCCTTGCCTTTCTGTCTATTGTACTGTCTTAGGTTTTCTGTCGAAGTTTATAGAGCCTTGGAACCAATCATTTTGGAAATTGATTCTGCCATATGACTTCAGACGATGATTTTTACTTGATTTCCCACTTAAAGAGCACTTATCTGAATGTGAAATTTGGGATCCCTAAATGAATATACAATGCATAATGCTCAATTCTATCATATGAGGTCCAAATAATACTGCTATACAATGTCCAAATATCACAGTAGACAATTAATACCATGGAAATGTATGTTTTATTGAGGACCAACAATGAAATAAAGTTCTACAGTAGCTCCTGGTTGAATTCTATTGTTGATGCTGTTCTTGCCTTCTCGCCTCCATCTGATCCAGACCATCATGCAGGATTCCTATTGAGTTTTCCAGTTGACATCTTTGTTTTTCCTACTGCAGCCCCTCTATTGTTATACATAATTAGCCCCTTTTGCATTGCCTCTTTCACCCCAATAACACACATCTTTCGCCATCATCCTTTGCAGCATTCTTCTCCATTTTTAAACAGTGCAATAACATAAAACTTCTGGGTCTGGTCTGGCATTCACCACCCGATCACCTAATATGCATTTAGGAGATTCAGGGTGCATGAAGGGACTCTGTCCCCCGTATTATATTGCTAGGATCTAAAAGCTTTAGCACATGCCAACAAGTCCTGATATTCATGAGCTTCTGGCTCTCCCCACCCCCTGCCACTGATTTTCATTTTTTTCCAATTGAATCAGGAAGGAGCTCATAAATATTAAGAACTCATCGGTATGCGCTGAACACATGTAGCAGGGTTAACACACAAACTCTTTAGTCAAATTTCTTAACTCATCGCGTTATCTTGAAACAAAAGCCATTGAAGAGCAACTGAAGGTGTTTGCTTAACGCATTTAAATTAGGTAACACGTCTCATGAAGCATGTGTGTTAACTCTACTACATCTGTAGGTGTTCAATGCAATATTTTAATTAAAGAAATTGACCCAGCATTTTGCTAAGGGGATCTGTCACTAGTTTATGTTGCCTTTAGTTGGAGCACCATAAAACTACTGACAGATTCCCTTTAAATGTCTAGGCCACAAGGTCTGGGATTTTATATGTTACTGGTCAAGTTTGCACTAAAAGTATAAATCCATGGGCAAGCATGCCACAGCCATAGTACACTAATGTTATGGTGGTCTTGGGGTTCTTTATATGGATGGCCTATCCTCGGGACCCCCACTGATCAGCTGTTCTGTGGTAAATACAGTGGAGGGACCTGGTTACTGTGTAGTGTCCTACTAAAAGGCATCAGTTCACTGCAAATGGGTTTTTGTGCTTTTATATTTACAGGCTGCTGTAAGGCTTTGTGCACCTTTGGGGTAGTTTTTTTATTATTGCATTGTACTTATTTTGAGCTAAAAATTATTTTTTCAATTGGTCTTTATTGACTATATGGAACCCTTTTTGTGTACAGAGCTGACATGCTCTACTAGCTGCCTGTGGATTTTTTGTCTTTTCCGTCCTCTGAGGAGCAGAAGGGCTCCTTATCTCTGCTCTCACATTACAAACACTTATTAAAAATCAATCCTTATCTTACTTATAAGAATGTGGCTTAAATAAGTGTTTATGACCTCTTAGTAGTTTAGACATAAGAGGCACAAAGTGAAAGTGAAAGTACCAGTCACACAGTTAGAAAAACAGTTAACCCATACCTCCCAAGTGTCCCTCTTTTGGGGGGACAGTCCCTCTTTTTGACCCAAGTTCCTCTGTCTATCTTTGACCCTTAAATGTCCCTCTTTTTGACCTGGGGAATTAATGCATAAATGTGCATTAATAAATTTACAAAATTGCTCCTTACTAAAGTGTCTATATATATAGTATATTAGGCAATAACTTCATTATGTTGTGCAATTTCTACCTGAAAATATCTATAATCTGATCATTTATGTGCTAATATTTAAATGGGTATTGAAGCTCAAGAAAAAATTGTCCTAGTGGCTCCACATTCTGTAAAAAAGTAAAGGAACTTACATTCACCTAACCAATGCCCAGCTACTGCAGTTGTGATAGGGGTAAGTAATTATACTTTGGGCGGAGTTAGAGGCGTGGCCTAGTATGAAAAAAATGTCCGCAATGCGTGCTGGCATATCTTGTCCCTCTGCGATTTTCAAAAGTTGTGAGGTATTGTTAACCCTTTGTGAAATAATGGCTCAATATTTTTAATAGAGGCCAATTAAAAATATGATTTTTAGCCCAAAATAAGTTTAATGCAATCATAAAAAAATTGCCTCCAAAGGTGTACAAACATAACCTTTAAATGTGTATTGTTGTATAAAGTATGCCTTTACATATAAAAGTCCAGTATGGAGTAAACAGGCCGTAACTTCCAGTCCATTAGATGTGGCTGTTTACTCTCTACCAAAAACGATGGAGGAGTTAGGTTTAACTTGAGCCAGTCTAGCTCTGCCTAGTCTGGTGAAAGGAGCTCACTTAGCTAAATCCTGCTCTGGACTGAACCAGCCAGAGCCAAACGCTAGATAGCAAAGTGGAGGAGACCAGTGCTATTGCAAAGGAATATGCCAGATGCCAGAAGGGGATACGTCCTAAAGTCTGTGGAGAATTGCTGTCTGATCACGACCTCTCGCCTCCATAGCCCTATGTCAACAAGTTTAAAGTCTTACATTACCTAGACACACCTAGAGTGGTAATTGATCACCTGCATGAATCTCCACATCCCACAAAGGACATTTGTGGAGCATTTGTTCTGTGAGTACCACAACCTGTCCAAAAAACATGCAGCATTATGTTTGAAGTTCGGGACCCCCCTACGCTTGCATTGTCTCCTCTAGCTTTCTAATATTGCACCCCCTTATTTCAGGGTACTTTACAAGAACAGTCAACTAGTGCAGTGTGAGCATTTGAACTTGAATATTTAGTAACAGAACTGTTTTGTGATGTGAACCTTTGTGATGTGAACCCGGCCTTACTATTTAAATGTCCCTCCATTTTGGTCCCTGTTGCTCCAGTTCACAGGACCACTGCAGCCAGTCACTGGTCTCAGTGTTCACATACCATTCATCCACACATGAGCGCTGAGGCCAGTGATTGGCTCCAGTGGCCATGTGAGCAATGACCACTGCAGGCCCAGCAGACACCGAAGAGGTGGCATTGGAGCAGTAGAACATTTAAAAGGAGGATCAGTTTCTTTCTTTATTTTATACAGCTTACTTCACAATTGTAAGAAAACCCCTTCAAACAAATGCAAAAACCAATATGGTGGTATGCTGACAATAGATTGAAATAACTGCAAATAAATTTCTTATCTTGGCTTTGCAGAAAATGGAACCAAAATGACCTCATGTTCTAGCAGTGATGGCTAATCTCCGGCTGTGGGGAAACTACGACTTCCAGCATGCTCCATTAATTTCTATAAAGTTCTGAGAACAGCCAAGCAAGTGTGCATCTTGGGAGTCGTAGTTTTAGCACAGCTGGAGTGCCGGAGGTTAGCCATCACAGTTCTAGAGCAATCTGATTGATGGAAGGAGTATTAATTGGTGACCCCGTAGCCTCATTTCTTCTCAGCTGTTTAAGATAACAAAAGACATCTGATCCAGTGGATCTAAACCTATACCACCGTGTTTGGATGTCGGCTACATGTAGTATTTTTCAATGCAGTTCAATTGCTTTATTGAGCTATAACAAGCTGACCCCCAAATGTCTCCGGCTTTACTGTTCTTCAAAAAGCTTGGTGCCATTTTGAATTCTTCTGCTTACTCTGAAGATTAAAGCTTCATGCACTTGACATATTTTGAATTACCCATCAACCTGCCTTGAGCAAGACAAAAGATATAATTGACGTATCTAGCTTCAGAACAACTGTGGGAATCAGCTTATACCCAATTAGCAGGATAAGTTAAAATTATAATAAATTGCTCATCTGCTTTATTATATTTTAAGATAAATGTTACACGTGTAGTATGCATTCAGGGGATGGCAGAACAGGAAGTACAGCTCCCCCAATAGCTGCAGGGCAGGAAGTGATGTCAGAGATGGGGGTCATTTTGGCAAATTCTGTACAGCCCACTAATATGCAGCCCTTTTGTTATTTACTGTGGTGATAAATGGGTTGTCATCCCAGGCTATGCACCAAGGTCAAATAGGCCCTGGGACCCAGCTCCTATCTCTGGAACATGCCCCCCCCCAAAGTTAAGGAAAGCACATATCATTCCATTCAAGGCACTAAGAAAATAGCCGGCTACTGGCTTGGCTTCTGTATTTCTGGCAGTCCCATAGTGGTGAATGGACAGGTGATCATGCTTGCGCAGTGCACTTTCCATACACAGTGTGCTTGTTTTTTTTGGGGGGAATTCCCATCGAAGTGAATGAAAGTGAAAGGAAAGCACGGCATGCAACCGTACTTTGCTTTGGTCCTAGCAATTGCCACCAATGTCTAAGATAGATAGATAGATAGATAGATAATACAGATATAATAGATGGATAGGTAGATAGATAGATAGATAGATAGATAGATGAGAAATGATAGATAGATAGATAGATAGAGAAAAGAGATATGATAGATAGATAGATAGATAGATAGATAGATAGATAGATAGATAGAGATATAATGGATGGATGGATAGATAGATAAAATAGATAGATAGATAGATAGATAGATAGATAGATAGATAGATAGATAGATAGATAGATAGATAGAGATATAATGGATGGATGGATGGATAGATCGATAATAGAGATATAATAGATGGATAGATAGATAGATAGATAGATAGATAGATAGATATGAGATGGATAGATAGATAGATAGATAGATAATACAGATATAATAGATGGATAGGTAGATAGATAGATAGATAGATAGATAGATAGATAGATAGATAGATAGATAGATAGAAGAGAAATGATAGATAGATAGATAGATAGATAAAAGAGATATGATAGATAGATAGATAGATAGATAGATAGATAGATAGATAGAGATATAATGGATGGATGGATAGATAGATAAAATAGATAGATAGATAGATAGATAGATAGATAGATAGATAGATAAAAGAGATATGATAGATAGATAGATAGATAGATAGATAGATAGAGATATAATGGATGGATGGATAGATAGATAAAATAGATAGATAGATAGATAGAGATATAATGGATGGATGGATGGATAGATCGATAATAGAGATATAATAGATGGATAGATAGATAGATAGATAGATAGATAGATAGATAAAAGAGATATGATAGATAGATAGATAGATAGATAGAGATATAATGGATGGATGGATAGATAGATAAAATAGATAGATAGATAGATAGATAGATAGATAGATAGATAGATAGATAGAGATATAATGGATGGATGGATGGATAGATCGATAATAGAGATATAATAGATGGATAGATAGATAGATAGATAGATAGATAGATAGATAGATAGATATGAGATGGATAGATAGATAGATAATACAGATATAATAGATGGATAGGTAGATAGATAGATAGACAGATAGAAGAGAAGAGAAATGATAGATAGATACAGTCATGTGAAAAAATTAGGACACCCTTTGAAAGCATGTGGTTTTTTGTAACATTTTTAATAAAAGGTTATTTCATCTCCGTTTCAACAATACAGAGAGATTAAAGTAATCCGACTAAACAAAGAAAACTGAAGAAAAGTCTTTTCAAGATCTTCTGTAAATGTCATTCTACAAAAATGCCTATTCTAACTGAGGAAAAAGATAGGACACCCTCACATGTATTCCCTCTTAAATTGGCTCAGATCTCACACAGGTATATCACACCAGGTGCACATAATTAGTAGATCGTTACTCTGCATGTTGAATGAGGCTTGCCCTATTTAAACCTCAGACATTTAGTTTGGTGTGCTCCTGACTGTTGAAGTGAGAGTGAGCACCATGGTGAGAGCAAAAGAGCTGTCAGAGGACTTCAGAAAAAAGATTGTAGCAGCCTATGAGTCTGGGAAGGGATTTAAAAAGATCTCAAAAGATTTTGAAATCAGCCATTCCACTGTCCGGAAGATAGTCTACAAGTGGAGGGCTTTCAAAACAACTGCCAACATGCCCAGGACTGGTCGCCCCAGCAAGTTCACCCCAAGAGCAGACCGCAAGATGCTAAAAGAGGTCTCCAAAAACCCTAAAGTGTCATCTCGAGAACTACAGCAGGCTCTGGCTACTGTTGATGTAGAAGTACATGCCTCTACAATCAGAAAGAGACTGTACAAGTTTAACTTGCATGGGAGGTGTGCAAGGAGGAAACCTTTGCTTTCCAAGAGAAACATCGAGGCCAGACTGACATTTGCCAGAGATAAAGTTGACAAAGACCAGGACTTCTGGAATAATGTTCTTTGGACAGATGAGTCCAAAATTGAATTATTTGGACACAACAGCAGAGGACATGTTTGGCGTAAACCAAACACAGCATTCCAAGAAAAGAACCTCATACCAACTGTGAAGCATGGAGGTGGAAGTGTCATGGTTTGGGGCTGCTTTGCTGCAGCAGGACCTGGTCAGCTCACCATCATAGAATCCACGATGAATTCTACTGTGTATCAGAAGGTGCTTGAAGAACATGTGAGACCATCAGTTAGAAAATTAAAGCTGAAGCGGAACTGGATCATGCAACATGACAATGACCCAAAACATACTAGTAAATCAACCAAAGATTGGCTGAAAAAGAAGAAATGGAGAGTCCTGGAATGGCCAAGTCAAAGTCCAGATTTGAATCCCATTGAGATGCTGTGGGGTGACTTGAAAAGGGCTGTACGTGCAAGAAACCCCTCAAACATCTCACAGCTGAAAAAGTTCTGCATTGAGGAGTGGGGTAAAATTTCCTCAGACCGATGTCGAAGACTGGTAGATGGCTACAAGAACCGTCTCACTGCAGTTATTTCAGCCAAAGGAGGTAACACTCGCTATTAGGGGCAAGGGTGTCCTATCTTTTTCCTCAGTTAGAATAGGCATTTTTGTAGAATGACATTTACAGAAGATCTTGAAAAGACTTTTCTTCAGTTTTCTTTGTTTAGTCGGATTACTTTAATCTCTCTGTATTGTTGAAACGGAGATGAAATAACCTTTTATTAAAAATGTTACAAAAAACCACATGCTTTCAAAGGGTGTCCTAATTTTTTCACATGACTGTAGATAGATAGATAAAAGAGATATGATAGATAGATAGATAGATAGATAGATAGAGATATAATGGATGGATGGATAGATAGATAAAATAGATAGATAGATAGATAGATAGATAGATAGATAGATAGATAGATAGAGATATAATGGATGGATGGATAGATCGATAATAGAGATATAATAGATGGATAGATAGATAGATAGATAGATAGATAGATAGATAGATAGATATGAGATAGATAGATAGATAGATAGATAGATAGATAGATAGATAGACAATAGTAGACAGACAAATAGTAAATGCTACTATTCCCCATTAAATAATTCCGGAACATATGTTATTACAGCTCTACATTATGCTGTTCTTCTGTTATTTCCTCTAGAAATGTATGAATACATAGAACACTGGTAGTTACAATTCAACTTGTCAAAAGAGTGTGTCTATCCTATATACAGGCAGCTCTGATTGACCAGTGTCAGACTATATAGGGACACACCTCTAACTGCTTCAATGTATTCATACATTTCTATGGGGAATAACAGAGAAACTGCACTACGTAGGGTAGAAATAAAAAATGCTCCAGAATCAGGAATACAATTATGTACTAAAACAGACATGTCAGCAGAGGTGGCAGGATGCTGAACGGGGGACAATTGCCCAGATTTGCACTTTAATTTGATGATGCCATGGCTGAACTACCTTTTGGTAACCTGTTCTTTTTTACCTTTTGGTAACTTCTGCTTTGCATCAACATCTTTTAAAATAATCATTTATGGAGGTCGCTGTACTTCTGTAATGTATTTCTCTTATTGTACTTTCACACTAGCGTTCTTCTTTTCCCGGCGCTGAGTTCCGTCCTGGGGGCTCTATACCAGAAAAGAACTGATCAGTTTTATCCCAATGAATTCTGAATGGAGAGAAATTTGTTCAGTATGCATCAGGATGTCTTCAGTTCAGTCTTTTTGCCGCATGCTGCGGTTTTATCTCCGTCCAAAATTTCAAAATACTTGCCGGAATGCCGGATCCAGCTTTTCCCAGTGACATGCATTAATGTCGGATCGAGTGTTTAAAACGAATCCGGGATTGCGGTCTGTGCATACTCAGACCACAAAAAAATGCAAAAAAAATTAATGCCGGATCCGTTTTTCCGGATGACACCGGAGAGACGGATCCGGCCTTTCAATGCATTTTTCATAAGGATCAGGATATAGATCCGTCTGACAAATGCCATAATTTTGCATACGTTTTGAGCGACGGAACTGCCTGCCGTCGGAACTGCCTGCCGGAATCCTCTGCCCCAAGTGTGAAAGTACCCCTACTTTTCCTATCTCCCATTCTGGGCTGTGTTCACATGACCATGTCCATGCAGCTCTTTCTTATTTCCTTTGAGGTTATGTCCATCGGCGTGTCACTGATAGGGGAGTGTCTATGTAACTAGGGAGAAGCTATAGACTAGCTGGGTGTCGTTAGGGGCAGTGATAGGGGAGTGTCTATGTAACTAGGGAGGAGCTATAGACTAGCTAGGTCGTGATAGGGAAGTGTCTATGTAACTAGGGAGGAGCTATAGACTAGCTGGGTGGTGATAGGGAAGTGTCTATGTAACTAGGGAGGAGCTATAGACTAGCTGGGTCGTGATAGGGGAGTGTCTATGTAACTAAGGAGGAGCTATAGACTAGCTGGGTGGTGATAGGGGAGTGTCTATGTAACTAGGGAGGAGCTACAGACTAGCTGGGTGGTGATAGGGGAGTGTCTATGTAACTAGGGAGGAGCTATAGACTAGCTGGGTGTTGTTAGGGGCAGTGATAAGGGAGTGTCTAAGTAACTAGGGAGAAGCTATAGACTAGCTGTGTGTTGTTAGGGGCAGTGAAAGGGGAGTGTCTATGTAACTAGGGAGAAGCTATAGACTAGCTGGGTGTTGTTAGGGGCAGTGATAGGGGAATGTCTTTGTAACTAGCTGGGTGGGAGGAGCTATAGACTAGCTGTGTGTTGTTAGGGGCAGTGAAAGGGGAGTGTCTATGTAACTAGGGAGAAGCTATAGACTAGCTGGGTGTTGTTAGGGGCAGTGATAGGGGAGTGTCTATGAAACTAGCTGGGTGGGAGCAGCTATAAACTAGCAAAATTACAATAAAATATACTAATGTACATTGAAAAGAGTATGCAAATGAGCTCTTGGCAAGCTCTACCTCTAATGCCACCAGAAATAAGGTAGCTATTCTATAAGTCACTAGCTATTAAAAAATAAAGATTTTGTGGAATTTCCTTGATGGGCTTATTTCCCACATATGAGACAATGGAGGCTAAAATAATTGAACACTCCATTGCCTTATATGAAAAAAATGTTTGGTTCTGTAGAGCGAAACGCAGGCAAAGCGAATTTTCCTCTTCCATGTGTTCATGTATTCAAGCATCTTTTTGGAGAAGAAGCCGTCCCTTACAGTTGCAGGATGGGAGAGAAAAATGACAGTGGGTTATTTCTCAAAATGTGCACAATAAAGGTGAAATTATCATTTAAATCCTAGAATGCTCTGTTTCTTAATCATTAATTATACCCTCCGTCAACTCCGTACCACTGCAAATCACTCAGGAAAATTAATTATGCTTGTTAACTGTCCAACGCCGTTCTCAAACGGTCATAAGTCATTACAAGAGACCAGTTCAAACATTCTACTTTATCTCGCCGCTCTCCTGGGTAAGTGACTGCTCCAATATTCATTTCACCTCCCTAATTAGACAGCCAAATACGTAAGCTTCCTGCATCACAACACGTTCGTTTTCATCCAGCCGGATAGAAATTTATCCCCGGCTTCAAACAGGTCGCTTTGGCAGCATATATCTAAAATGGACAATACAAGATATATAAAACCTACAATAATTAAGTTTAATGCTATTCAAAGCCAGCGAGCTAAAGCTCTCAAAAGAAATGTGTCCATATAAAAATGATGAAGGTGAAATTATTCAGACAGAGGAGATACATCGACCACAGGGGCATAGAGTGGGAATGAGGCAAAGAGACAAGAGCGTCGAATAGACACAAACATGGAAGAAGAGATACGGAGAGAGAGCTGAGCATGCAGGTAAAAATAAAACAGGCGAAAACCCAGGTGGATTTTGGGCAAGCTGTTCTCATCAACTCTGCTACTCCCTCCTGTCACAGCAACTGTCAGACAGGCCCTGCTCGTAATGAAAGGAAAAATATTTTATTCAGATTTATTAATTTGAAAATGAAGCACGCCTGTCGGCAGAGGGACAGCTCCTCTCAATCTGTCATCGTTGAACCACGCGGTGCTGACACGGGGAATCATTCGTCTTGTCTACACTGACAGGCGGATCTCTCCCATAGCTCTTCCTGGGGGATCGCCCAGGGATTTAAAAAAAACAAAAAAAACGGATAAAACACATTCCGACGCAGAACAGCCTCTTTATTAATGCAAATTACACGGGGAGGGGAACCCGGGAAGAGAGGGGGGGGGGGGGGGGGGGACAGAGGGAAATAAATAAATAACGGAGTGACAATATAAATAAATAATTGCGCCGCGCGTAGCCGAGGTGTTCATGTCTCGGCGTCAGTCCCTTCTCATTTATATCCAGAGATGTTTTGGAGGCTTTAATAAAAGAGGAGAGTTTAATGTGACACTAATGGACAGTTTCTTATTTACAATGATGTCGCTAGCAGCTCTGCATACGAATTGAAACGCGTCCGCGTCTGTACTTCTGTCACAGGGCTGTGTCTTCAGCTCATATATTCAGGAAATGCCGGAGATGAAAATATGAAGTTGCGACTGTTTCAATAAAATGGATTTCTCATAGATTTGATTTGAGTCCATCTTATGGAATGGAAATCTGGAAACGTGATGGTATTACTGTACACTTGTTCTAAGGATGTTCCCCTGTCGACGTGTAATTCCAGGGATTTTTCTCACTATAATCAGTAGAAGCACTCTGCCGCGATAGGGCATTTAGAATTACCCCGATTTTACAACAAAGAAAATGGAAATATTAAAAAGGATCTGTCGCTTCTGTTTTAGCAACTACTATAAATTAATTGCTAGCTGTTTGCAATGAAGGTCCAGATGGCTGTTACCAATTGGGAATGTGTCCCTGCACAGTCTTACACTGCCAACACTGATTGGATAATGTCAGACTGTGTAGGGACACTCCCCCAACTGGTAACACCCAGCTGTACCTTTATTTTAAAGTGCTAGCAATTCCTTCATAACTTCCAGCAGGAATACTAAAGGAAAGGCCTAGGTGATCCAGAATTGTTATTACATGGGAGATACAAGTAGTCGCTAAAACAGACATGTCAGGAGAGGTGACAGGATAATGTCAGACTGTGCAGGGGTACACCTCCAACTGGTAACACCCATCTGGACCTCCACTGCAAACCGCTATCAATTCATTCATAACTTCTAGGAGGAATAATGAAGGAAAAATGATCCAGAATCATTATTACATGGGGGATGTCAGAAGAGGCGACAGGTCCTCTTTAGAGCTGGCAACATGCATTAGATAAATGTCAGCAGGGCTGGCCAACCAGCTAATGTGTTTGGGGGCCTCCCAAGTCTCCCCTCATGGCAGACATTGAGCGAGATAAGAATCAGGCATCTGGATTTCCACTGTTTGATCCTTTTGTTCTCTGGGAGATAAACTTGCACATGGCAGCAGCTTCCTGTCTCTCCCCGTTCCAGACACATGCATACTTGATGGAGTACACTCATTTTGTATTGTTTTTTTTACCCCAATCTTTATACATCCAAAATTATTTGCTGATAGTTTTATAGTAGATCTTCATAGGGACCAGAGTGGCAAATCCCTACATAAAGTTACAATGTAAATTTCAGCCACTTGCAGTTACCACTAGAGGGAGATAAAGAGCTTACTGTATACTGCTTATACAATGGCCTCAATAATAAACTCCATTTAGTGGTGGCTGCAGACAACAAGAAGTTAAAGAGGTTGTCCATCCTTTTGTAATAAGTGATGATGTAGGCCACCCCTAGCTGATTGGCATGGGTCCAACCTCCAGCACCCCCGCCAAGCAGTTGTTTTGTGTAGCTCATTTGCCAAAAGTCAGTGCTGGAGCTACAGAGCATCTTCAACATTGTAGTGGACAGTGCTCGTCACTGTAGCAAAGCTGCCATTGACTTCAACTGACTGACTTAAAAAATGCTGGACACCCCTTTAAAAGGGACCTCCAGTGGAACCAAAACTTTCCACCTTTCAATGGTCTGGACTTGTGCTCACTTCCCTGCAGTTCAGCCTTCTGTCTTCTGATCAGACAGCATACTGAATTTTTGATTTCATCCTCTTTCTATTCCATGCAGTTTCACCATACTTGAAGTTCTGGTGTCTTTTGAGTGACACATAGATATCCATAGACTTAAGTAGAAAAAAGGCCAGTCACACCTAATGATAAAAATGTGGTTGAGCAGAAATCCAACCCGGATGGATTGTTGAGTCACGGCTCCTTGCAGGTTGCACAGCATTCACATTCACTATCATTAGTTGCAATATGGTAGTGCCTTTAATTGTTGAACTCTTTCTCTATGAAGGAACACTGTATCAGAAACATGGAGCAATATAAATGTTTTTTCTAAAAAATTCATCAGCATTGAAAGCTGAACCTGAAAACTGGTGGCATTAAAAGGTGGACATTTACCTTAGTTTACTTCTGTACAAAATGTGACTTTTAATGTCTGACTCAAGTATTTACTTGATTGTGGTTGATTGTAGTTTTTATTCCTAGATTCTTTCTTCTCCTTTTCATTTTAGTCCTATATTCCATAATAAAGCTTCCTATATCAAACTGAAAATGGCCAAAATAGTGTTCATCCATGTTAATTTTTTATGTGGCTATTTATCTTCTGAAATGGTATGTGCATGATGTTGCAGGCTAGTCATGCCTGATTTCTAGATACTTTTTTGGTTGATGTTTTTTCCCTAATATTTGTATTTGAAAAAAAGTTGACCCTTCGTATGACTTAAGGGACATTTCCATCTTGTAGGTCATTGGAAGAATTATTCATACAATTGACCCAACATTATCTCCTGATGGTAGATTTTAAGCTAATATGTATGGTCACTTTAGAACTTAAATGGCATTTGTCAGCAGATTTCTAACTATGACACTGGCTGACCTGTTATATGTGCGCTTGGCAGCTGAAGACATCTGTGTTGGTCCCATGCTCATATGTGCCCGCATTGCTGAGAAAAATGAAGTTTTAATATATGCAAATTAGCCTCTAGGAGCAATGGGGGTGTTGCCATTTCTCTGGGAGGCTCTGCTGTCTCTGCAACTGCCGTGCCCTCTGCACTTTGATTGTTTGGCTTCTAATTGATCCTTATTCCAATCTTGGCCTCATTCTTGGGATTGTTCATTTGGTGCCTGTTGTCCTACTCCAGGCTCTCCATTCCTGACTACGCTCCCTTCTTGTTTTCTGGTCTTGCCCTGAGCCTTGATTCGGTTATTTAATATGCTAACACTGCTTAAGCAATACTGCCGCCAATCTATGACTATTTTGGGTCCACAACCTCCTTGCGGTGGTCAAGAGTGAAGACCAGGAGATTTCTTAGACTCCAAACCCCAGTTTATCCTGTGTCAATTGGAATCCACATCTAAGATATGTAACTGTAACAATGATCCATTGTGATAACCAGGCTAAAATATTTTAGAGTGACTGGAGGTTACCTCAGGACCATCTAATATCGTGAGGACAGAGTAATGGACACAGCACAGCATAGTGGTATGATCTGATCTCGTTAGTTTGCATTATATAAAGGTTGGTTTGTAGAGACCATGGATGACTGTCAAAGGGCTAGTGTGGATCTACATAACATTGAGTCCTCCACTGACTGTAGCATCCACTGTCTCATGGGTGTTGGACACCTTTGTTTGGTAAAGAGGAGACCTGCCCTCAGCCTTTTTATACAGCACCAGTGGAGGACCTGTTAGGGTCTGCGACCATCATCCAGAGTAACAGCACACAACAGAATTTAGAGTTTCACGTCAACTTCTATTTACATCATTGTGCTTCCAGAAATAATCCAGACGGTCATCTTTAAATGGCCACTTTATAGACATGATCGTTTTGGCCCCTCTGGACCTATTTCAATGGAATATCTGTGGCGCTATGTCTGCTTGGACTGTGCAGGGTCCTGGACACTAGCTGGCATCTCTGGCAGACCTGACCTGGTATCGTAACACGGTGGGGTTTGAAGGCCTCATGATTGCCATTATAGTGCTGCCAGTCTATGGGGAGCCAACCCTGACTCTCTGTTGCCTAATTTACCTCTATGTCTTGACCTATTCTTTTATGCATAGACTTGATTTTATGTTGTCAGTTAGGGCTCTTTTACCACATATTTAAGATACTGTACGCCTTTTCTCTGCCTTTTCTTCATTCACGTTGCATTTGTAACATTTGAAGTAACGTAAATATATGAATGAGGGGGCACACGCAAAAGGAAAACACTATTGGATGATGCAAACTTAATTTAATGTTATAAAAGCAAACCCCTAAAATACACATAAAACATACATCAAAAAGTCTGAATATGCAATATGCAGCAATACAATGCAATAAATGGCAACAAACAGCACTAGTATCCCACTTGTGGTTGTGAGTATAAGGATCACTGCCGTATACTTGGGTGTCTGACACACAATGTAATGGTGAGATAGCCTATAATGTTCCAATTGGGAAGTATAATGGAGACATCTAAATTGATGGTAATCGATATCTCTCACTGTAAATACAGCACTGCAACCCCTTAGGGTGATGTTAGAGAGCCCGCACCGTGCTGCAGCTACGGTATTGCGGCTGTAGACAATATTCCGACTGGAAATGAGGTATAGGCGTCTCAATCTCTGAGTGTTAATGTCCTGTGTCCTTAGGTGCGTATAGCACTGCAACCACTTGGGGTGCTAATGGTGACTCGGATCAGATGTCAAAGTCCGGTATTGAAATTATACAGAGATGCGTATGCACCCTCCAAGTTACTTACTAGTTCTTGCCGCTGTAGCTTCCTAGTCTTACCCCTTCTTGCTGCGGAACTGCAGCGCTGGTCTCCCAGGTAGCCGTACACAGCCGGCTGTGGCGTCCCACGTGACCTGGTCTCTGAGGTTCCGGGTAGACGCTTGTATGTGACGTCACTACTATGCGGCTGTAACTTGATAATGGAGGTAAATCGCTGGAATTTTTAGATCTTGCTGATGTCCAACTTCTTTGTTCGCTATTCGGAATCCACGCTCACTCTGATATTCCAGACGCGTTTCAGGGTCTTACACCCCTTCCTCAGTGGCCACCGAGTGAGTGGATTCTCACTCCTTAAGTATTGTATTGTTCCACCCATCAATTAGCTCTCCTGTGCTTGTTCTAATGCATGGGGTGGATTTGGTTGCTGCTTTTCTTCCATTGTTATAAAATGGCACAATTAAATGGTATTCACAATAATGATAAAACTATAAATAACTAATAAAAATATAAATATTATTACCATATATCATAAAACATTATAAAACCATTCTATGGGTAATCTGCATGGTCAGGACTTAATTTTCAAAAAAAGCATTGAAACCGCATCAATATGAATTGCGTCTCACATGCGGTTTTTATATTTTTATATCTAACAGGATCAAGTAGTCTCTTTTAAGGTCAATGGACCCAAAACCGCATCAATCTATATTGTTATTCAGTGCGTATTTATGCTTTATTATTCTTATTTCATCTGGGCACTCAATTCTTATGGGTAGTGTCTAGGGGAAGCTGTCTAGTAGGGACGGGAAACCACAGTGTCCATAACTGACCAAACTGTGGTGTCTCATCCCCACCAAACAGCCCCCCCCCCCCCCCCCCCATCTACAGGAATCCGAATACTTCCATCTCCGCATTAAGCCCCCTTGGGATGATGGTATCATACTCAAAAATTCTGCGGGATTCCTGTCTCGACATGTGTGCAATGTGGTTTCCTCCTCTCCACATTTTTTTTGACCCTTTCTATAGCTGTAAATTTGAGGCTGGTTGGATCACAATTGTGTTGGGTCTTAAAATGTTTCGACAGGGAATGTGTTTCTAAACCTTTCTTTATATTTGCCACATGTTCTATTCTTTTATGCATAGACTTGATTTTATGTTGTCAGTTAGGGCTCTTTTACCACATATTTAAGATACTGTACGCCTTTTCTCTGCCTTTTCTTCATTCACGTTGCATTTGTAACATTTGATAGAACTATAAGCCAATAGGAAGATAAATCTCGGGACTACTATACATTGAGGAATGGGTGACGTGTCACATGCGGCAGCCAGGCTGGCATCTTAAGATGCACCATTCAGTTTATTAAGCAGCATTTCATTCATTATAACTGCACTAGGTGTACTTGGCTTTGATAGATATGTGTGAATGAAATGTTACACCATAGCTGTCATATATGCTGGAACATTTATGTGACAGTTTTGCAGGCAAATGCTGCTCTTTATCATGATGTTCTGTATCCTATACCCCAATAAATGATTTTTGGCAGGTATATGGCAATATATATTAATGTGAATATGGCATCTGGCCAATAAAGCTAGTGCCGCTTACGTATACTAAAACCGACAGTCAAGAGACACTTTTTATCCATGTGCTTTACTATGTGTCTTGAACATGTGTCCTGCTATGGCTCGCTCCGCAGCCTCCTATTATCATGATCTGAACTGGTCAACAGTTTTCATCTTCCTTTTGTATTTTCATCAATGTATGATAATGAGTTGATTTTTATAGGATTATTGCCAACGGTAAACTGTATGTGAGCAAAGCAGAAACCTATAGCCAACATATACCTATATGGAGCCACATGATGGATTTAAAAGGATACTAATATTAGCAGCAAATGTTAAAAAATGTAACCTGTTGGTCAATCTGTAACACTTTCTTCCTTGTATCCTTAGGATGGACAGCAGCACATGATCAGTAGGGGTCTGGCCAGCAAACCAGTGGGGCATTGCGTTATCCAGGCACCAGGGCCGGACTGGCCATAGGGCAGACCGGGCATTTGCCCGGTGGGCCGGGCCGCCTCAGGGGGGCCGCCTCAGGGCTCGAGTGGGTGTGCCGTGACTGCCGGCCGGGTATGGCCTAATCACACCCCTGTGTGACTGCTCCGCCTCCTGCCAGCCCACAGACACATAGAGATACTGACTGTGACTGCTCCGCCTCCTGTGCTCCGCCTCCTGTGCTCCGCCTCCGTGCTCTGCCTCCCATCTTCCGGCGGCCGGCAGCGTAACGTCGCTCACTCTGACGTCACGCGCCTGCTCTGCCTTCATTAATAAAGTGGGAGGAGCATGCGCGTGCGGCGTTACGTAGTGAGTGACGTCACGTCACGTTACGCTGCCGCCGGCCGCCTAGTTTGATCTTGAAGAGCGGGACTGGACTGGAGCCACCCACCAGCTGCCACCTGCCCACTGACTGTCCAAGGGCCTTGGACCAAGGTAGTAAGTTAGTGATGATAGTGATTGATAGATTATTAGATAGTAACTTATGTAAGTGAGCTATTGAGCTTGTAAATAAACTTGTGCAAAGTATATGAGTAGTTAGTAACTACTCATATACTTTGCACAAGTTTATTTACAAGCTCAATAGCTCACTTACATAAGGAACGGCGGGGTCTGTCTTACAATAGGGAGGGACACTGTTATGGGGGGGGAGATATCTGTGGATCATGTGGATGATGACACATATATATAGCACAAGATGCTTGCGCTGCCATATATGTGTGTCATCCACAGATCCCCCCGGCCACCCATAACAGTGTCATCCACAGATGCCGCCATAACAGTGCCATGCAATCCACAGATATCCCCTTAACAGTCTATTAAGGGGATATCTGTGGATGACACTGTTATGGGGTGGGGTCTGTGGATGACGCACTGTTAATAACAGTGCATCATCCACAGATGCCCCCATAACTGTGTGTCATCCACTGATGCCCATAACACTTGAGTGTCCTCCACAGATGCCCATAACAGTGCGTCATCCACTGATGCCCCCATAATAGTGTAATTCACAGATCCCCCATAACAGTACGTCATCCACAGATGCCCCCATAACCGTGTGTCATCCACAGGTCCCCCATAACAGTGTGTCATCCACAGGTCCCCCATAACAGTGTGTCATCCACAGGTCCCCCATAACAGTGTGTCATCCACAGGTCCCCCATAACAGTATGTCATCCACAGGTCCCCCATAACAGTGTGTCATACTGTCATCCACAGATCCCCCATAACAGTGCGCCTGCGCACTGAGGAGAGACAGAAAGGAGGGCACATAATCAGTGGAAGCAAGCAGAGGACGGTACAGCAGACGACTGAATAGCTTCTTTTGTAAGTAAATTGTTTTATTATAAATGTAGTTTAATGTTTTTGTCTTTTATTATATTCTGGCTTTTGCTTGGTTATGTATGATGCTTTTTGATAATAAGTAAATGTAGTGGTGCTATAATGTGGACCCCAGGCGTCTCTGATGTCCTGCAGGCTGGGCTGGCGCTGTGGCAGCATACAGTTGGTCAGGCAGCAGAAAGGCTCTGTGGCTGTCATTGTGTGCTCTGGAACTTTTCCCTTCACAGCCACTGCTATCTCTCTCTCGTACAGTGCAGACTCTGCAAGAGGCTTTCTGTTTGCTCTCCGTCCTCTTAAAAGTCTATGGGAATCAAAACGGATCCATCTGGTTCCTGTTATGCAAGACGGAAAACAAAGTCCGTCTTGCATAAGGGGACCCAGACTGATCCGTTATGCTTTCTCATAAACTTCTATTAGGACAGAGCAAAACGGAATGTCTCTTAGGGTCCATTCACACGTCCGTTGTTTCTTTCCTGATCTGTTACGTTTTTTGCGGAACAGATCTGGACCCATTCATTTTCAATGGGTCCTGAAAAATATCGGACAGCTCAATGTCTGATTTTTTTTCAGGACCCATTGAAAATGAATGGGTACAGAACTGGTCCAGATCTGTTCCGCAAAAAACGGAACAGATCAGGAAAGAAACAACGGACATGTGAATGGACCCTTAAAGGTTTCAGTTTTGCATTCCATCTGGCCATTCCGTTATATTCCGTTTGAAACTGAACCTATAACGGAATGGCATAACGCAGATGTAAACCCACCCTGTACGGAATAGGTGGTATTTGCCAGAGTTGCTGGAGAACTGTGAGTGCAATTTCGGGGGCACTGACCTGTACAGGGTGTGGAGGATGGGGAGGTTGAGATCCACTGAGGATATTATAAGACTTTTCTGTAGCTTCCTATATTGTTGCAAAGCTTGTGTGTTGGCTGAAGCCTTCCTATCTTACTGGTGGCTGGCCCTGCCCATCAATTGTGCTTCCGGGTTTGGCTCTGCCCCTAGACTGCAAGGGGGTGGGGCCTGTCGGGGGTTATGTGATTGGGCTGCTCAGTCAAAAATGCCCGGGCCTATTTTTTGTCCCAGTCCGGCCCTGCCAGGCACATACCGTTGTACTTGTGCCTGGTTCCGCTGCTCAGCCTAACTCAGCCCCATTCATCGTATACTAGGTACAGCCACCCTCATATGTGTGACCCTGTACACTGCGGGCCACCCTAAATGCCTGCATACTAGGGATGCCACCTTTCCCAACATAAAATACCGGCATGATAAACCACACCCCAAAGGGGGTGTGGTTGTGGGGCGTGGCTTAACACAGAGTGTTAAGTTGCTGTGTCATAAGGTGGCTCCCAGTATTAGTAGTAATTCCCCCATTAGTGCCCCCCAG
Source organism: Bufo gargarizans (assembly GCF_014858855.1). Lineage (NCBI taxonomy): Eukaryota > Metazoa > Chordata > Amphibia > Anura > Bufonidae > Bufo > Bufo gargarizans. The sequence goes on from NC_058086.1 coordinate 147,694,358, forward strand.
TAATATGAATGTCTCCATTAGTGCCCCCCAGAATTAATAATGCCCCATTAGTTCACCGGTAATAGCAATGCCCACATTAGTGCCCCCCCAAATTAATAATGCCCCCATTAGTGCCCCCCCAGTTATATTAATGCCTCCATTAGCTCACCCCATAATTAATACTGCCTCGATTAGAGACCCCCAGTAATATTAATGCCCCCATTAGTGCCCACAGTAGTGCCCCCCCAGTAGTAGCAATGCCCCCATTAGGGCCATTAGGGCCCCCAGTAATATTAATGCCCCCTTTAGCACCCCCATAATTAATACTGCCCCGATTAGAGACCCCCAGTAATATTAATGCCCACATTAGTGCCCACAGTAGTGCCCCCCAGTAATAGTAATGCCCCCATTAGTGCTTCCAGTAATATTAATGCCCCATTAGTGCCCCCCAGTAATAGTAATGCCCCATTAGTGCCCCCCCAGCAATAGTAACCCCCCATTAGCGCCACCAAAATTATTAGTGCCTGCATTAGAGCCCCCAGTAATATTAATGCTCCCATTAGTGCCCACAGTTGTGCCCCCCAGTAATTGTAATGCCCCATTAGTGCTCAAAGTAATATTAATGCCCCATTAGTGCCCCCCAGTAATAGTAATCCTCCATTAGCCCCCCCCCCCAAAATTAATAGTGCCCGCATTAGAGCCCCCAGTAATATTAATGCTCCCATTAGTGCCCCCCAGTATCAGTAATGTCCCCATTAGTGCTCCCATTATTGCCCCCCAAAGGTAATAATGCCCCCTTCTCTTCTTTGTGCAAAAAAAAAAAAAGAACTCACCTCCTCCATTTGATCACTCTGCTGTGAACACTCGCTGCTCACTGGAAGCTTAGGACAGGACCTGCACTCCAGCATGATGAAGTTTTGCAGGTCCTGTCCTGCACATCCAGCGAGTAGAGAGTGTTCACCGCGGTGCGATGAAATGGAGGAGGTGAGTTCTTTTTTTATCACAAGTGGGGGCTGACAGCTATCCAAGGTCTATGGTCACCTTAATGGTGGGCCATTTTATGAATGTCTTGGACTCTAGGACAATCCTTCAATCCTTTTAAATATTATCAATAGTAGTGCCAAAAGTGATTACTAAAAAATTGCCAAGAGCTTCCCATGTGGGTCAATGAGAAAAGCAAGCACAGGTTTTGCTACGATTGGAATGGTTTTTCATGGGAAAATTGTCCTGATCATGGTAACGTTTTTTATGTCAGATTATTTGTCTGACTTTAAGTGAAATCCTAAAGAGGAAGATTTATCAAAACTGGGGTAAAGGAAAACTGGCCCTGTTGCCCATAGCAACCAATCAGATTCCACCTTTCATTTCCCAAAGGAGCTCTGAAAAATGAAAGATTGAGTCTGATTGGTTGCTATGTTTTCCTTTTTTACCAATTTTAATAAATCTGCCCCCGAATGTCTATTTTTAGGCAGGGAACTGACATGATAAGGTCTACTGGCAGCAAAAAGCAGTGTGAATGCATACTCTGGGGTAGATTTAGAATTACATCAAGGTATCGTGTACACGACCATGTTCGTATTTTGGTCCGCAAAACATGGATCCACAAAAAATTGATGCCTTCTGTGTAGACTTCACATTTTTCTCACTCCCATCAATGGCTAATGGCTATTCTCGTCCGCAATGCAGAACAGAGCAGAACAGGACATGTTCTGTAATTTGGGGATCCCCAAAAAAATACTGGTTTGTGCCTGGCCCTATAGAAATGAATGGGTCCTTGTGCTATCCGCAAGATCTGCGAATAGCGCAGAAATGAGAAACAGTGGTCTGCATGAGGCCTTACATAGTTCACACAGTCAGTGTTTGGTCAGTGATTTCCATCAGTAATTTTGAGCGGTTCTTGGTGCGGATTTGATGTGGTTTTGCTGCAGATCTCACCCGTGCAAGTGTGAAATCCGCACAAAGAATTGACATGCTGCAGATTTGGAAATTTCCAGACGGAGGAAAAAAGCAAATTGTTGTTTGGGTCAGAGGTGAAACCATTCACTTCAATGGGGCCGCAAAAGAACATGTCCTATTTTTGTCCGTTTTGTGGACAAGAATAGGCGTTTCTATTATAGGTGGCCAGTTCTGCAAACTGCAGAACGCACACAGGCGGCATCCATGTTTTGCGAATCCGCAATATGCGGACCGTGATAAACGGACACAGTCGTGTGCATGAGGCCTTAGTCTACATGCACACAACAGTGAAAAAAAAACGTACGTTAAAGACGGATCAACTGTCCATTTTTTATTGATGCCTTTCTGAGAAACAGACGTTAAAAACAGACCCATTCAATTGTATGCGGGCTGTCGATCAGTGAGAAACGGACAAGATAGAACGTGCTCTATTTTTTTACGTCCGTTTTTTCACTGACCCTCAAAAGAACTGCCGTGTGAATATGGACGTGTGATGGCAGTTAAAAAAAATGTCTATCACATGTCCGTTTTTCACATCATGGGCATGTACAACAAAAAGTCTGTTAAATACGGATAAGGCCTAGTTCACACAAACATTTTTTTTGCGAGTGTACGGGCCGTTTTTTTGTGTTCCATTCATTTCAATGGTTCCGCAAAAAAAAACTAATGTGTTCCTTATGCATTCCGTTTCCATATTTCCGTTTTTCCGTTCTGTTGAAAGATAGAACATGTCCTATATTTGGCCGCAAATCACGTTCCGTGGCTCCATTAAAGTCAATGGGTCCGCAAAAAAAACGGAACACATACGAAAATGCATCCGTATGTCTTCCGCATCTGTTCCGTTTTTGCTGAACCATCTATTGAAAATGTTATGCTTGAAAATGGTATGCCCAACCCAATTTTTTCTATGTAATTACTGTATACTGTATATGCCATACGGAAAAATGGAACAGAAACGGAAACGCAACGGAACTCAAAAACGGAACAACGGATCAGTGAAAAACGGACCGCGTAAAACTATAAAAGCCATATGTTCGTGTGAACTAGGCCTAAACTGTCCATTTTTAACTGACTTTTTTTTCACTGATGCCTTTCTGAAAAACAGACGTTAAAATGGACCCATTCAATTGTATGGAGGCTATCGGTCAGTGAATAACGGACAAGATAAAACATGTTCTATTTTTTTACGTCCGTTATTCACTGCCATGTGACTAAACCCATAGACCACCATTGGTGTTAAAACAGCCGTGTGCATGTAGCCTAAACTCTGTGGTGTTTCTGCATGAGGATCCACCTGGAAAAATCACAAGTAATCTGCAACGTGTGCGGGTAGATTAACGGTGCGCCAGATTTATAATCCTGCATCAGCCAGTTTGATCACGCTGGCGCCTTTGACTCTCTAGGTTTGCACTTAGACATCATTAGTAAATCTCCCCCATTGTCTGTACCGCGCTGTGCATTCTACTAGCGCAATGTAGAGATATGAATGCATAAGTAGTATAATATCTCTAGTCTGAAACAAGGTACTGTCATAATAAGGAACTTTGCCATTCTGACAGTGACTGTAATTCCGCGGTAACTAGCTGCTACCTCTTATCTCCCCGCGTCTGCACTGCATATTCTGCAGTCATTTCTCTCCTCACCCAGATAACTAGAACTGCATTACCCAAAAAGTAACACGTTAATTATCCCGTGTGCTACTAACATATTCCTGTTGCTTTTTAGCAGCTCAGCTAGAACAAAGCAGGGAGATGGAATCAGCTGGGTGGTTTTGTTCAGAAACCTGTGCTGGTAAAAACACGAGCGTAACAAGGTCTTCGCGGACTGAGGAATTAATATTTAATGCAGCTTGTCAGCAAGATCTTATACTTTTCAAAAAATTCTTGTTAACACAGGAGTCCTTTACCCTCCTCTATTTGACGTATTGCTTTCTATACGCTGCTGTTTGCACTGTATTTATTTGCATTACAATGGGAGAGCCGCAGATATGGAGCCTGGAAATCGGATGTCTTGCTCACACCTTGCAGAATCTGTTACGAGCTATTTATACCTTCCCATGAAGAGAACGGAGCAGCCTTAGTGCTAGCTGCACTCGTGCTCTTCCAGTGCTAGATGTCTACACGTATATCCCCGTGTGTTGTGATATCTTCAAACTCTTTATTGTATAGTGCGTCCCTCTTCATTTACCCAAGAAGCCCAAATTTTATGGACTATGTTAAAGTCCTTTATGTAAGACAGGCATCCTGAAACTGCGGCCCTTTAGCTGTTGTAAAAATACAACTCCCACAATGCCCTGCTGTAGGCTGATACCTGTAGGCTGTTCGGGCATGCTGGGAGTTGTAGTTTTGCAACAGCTGGAGGGCCGCAGTTTAAGGATGCTTGATGTAAGATATTAGGGATCGGCAAGGGGCGCACACAAATCTTATAAACCCATAGCAAAATATTGTATGGGTCCCCTTGCCCAATCCAGTTTGCCAGTATGTAAGCATCAAACACTCCCAGACAACACAGAGTACAAAGCGCAATGTCCGAGATTTCTGATGAATTTACATTTTGTTCTTTTTTATTGAGCAGAAGAAATTTTGGTAAAAAAATTTAATAAAAAGAAGTCACCTTCGCCTCACCCACTTTATGCAACTTCTGCGTCGGAAAATGAGAAACAGGTGCCTCAGAAATATGGGGCTCGTTCTGAACAGCATGTTTCTGAATGTACTTACACCAGAAGACTGGCATAAATACATAGATAAATCTCCCATACAGTTGTAAATCACTACTTCCCTTCACATAATATATTACAAAACGGGCTGCCTGCTGCCACCACTAGGGGGAGCTCAGGGCATAGGAATTTATACAGTTATTGTAATAATTTCTTTGCTCTAAGCTCCCCCTAGTGACAACTGCATCATGCAGTGATTTCATGTAGGGAAGAGAGAAAGTTTAGTGCCAGGCCCCTTCCCCCCCCCCCCCCCCCCTGACACGTTTTGATCAGCATTACAAAAAAATTACCTAATACATAGTCGTCTGAATATATAGAAGTGAAGGCGGCAGGGGCATAGCTAAAAGCTCATGGGCCCTGGTGCAAGAGTTCAGCTTGGGCCCCCGTCCCTCAGTGCTTGTTGGCAGGGGGCAGGGGAGCACATAGCCTTCCTGCTGCTAGAGGCAAACAGTGAAAGGGCACCCCCTCATGCCAAATTCTTAACCTAACCCCTTCCCATCCAGCCAGAGGTGTAAATTGACCAGCATGCACTTTCTATAATGCCAATGTTTTATGTGGCACAAGGGTCGTTGGACCCACTCACGCTCCTGGGCCCGGTAGCGGCTGCTACCTCTGCACCCCCTATAGCTACTCCCCTGAGTGAAGCCCTAAAATAGTGTCGGCAAGATTTATATTACCACTTATGACAGTCTGTGGTAGCAAATTGGACAGAAGCTGTTGTGAGGCAAGCTGCAGGCAATTTAAATTCCTTATGGCCGAACTGGGTGTTTTTTGATTAATCCTACTACCAGTGGGAGTATTTACATACCTAGAAATAATTGAAGGAACTGCAACTAATGCTACACCCTCATGTGGAGTACCTAAAATAGAGAGGCACAGTTTAAAGCAGAGGTGCACAACTTTGTCTGGTCCAAGGGCCACATTGTCCTACTGAACAATTCCCAAGGCCCGCAAAAAAGCAGTATTACCATCTGACATTTTTATCGCAAATCAAAAGTGCAGGTTCTCCTTCCAAGACTCCCACCCATCGAGGCAATGGGGGCTCCCTAGTCAGCACTCCAAGGTGGAGGTGGCCATGCATGCATGTGGTCCTCTCCACTGAAGATTATGGGTAACCACCTAAACATATTTACGTTTAACATAAAAACATTATTTACACACTATTTTCTGATGACATTCCCTTTAAATTAATTTAAAAGGGTTTTTGAAGTCTTTACAACTGATGACCTATCCTCAGGATAAGTCATCAGTATCTGATTGGTGGGGGTCTGACACCTGAGACCCCGCAATCAGCTGTTTGAGAAGGCCCGTCACTGCTGTGAGTGCTGTGGTCTTCTCACAGCTTACCAAGCACAGAGCCGTACATTGTGTAGTGGCTGTGCTAGGTATTGCAGCTCAGCCACATTCACTTCAATCGCAGCATGCTCTTTATTGTGCGATTTTCACGTGACGCAGGCCCCATAGAAGTGAATGGGGTGCGTGAAAATCGCATAGCATCCGCAAGCAAGTGTGGATGCTATGCGATTTTCACGCATGGTTGCTAGGTGACAGTCTATTCACTGTATTATTTTCCCTTATAACATGGTTATAAGGGAAAATAATAGCATTCTGAATACAGAATGCATAGTATAATAGGGCTGGAAGGGTTAAAAAAAAATAAAAAAAAGTGAACTCACCTTCTCCTCTTGATCGCGTAGTTCCCGGTCTATTTACTTCTTGAATGAGCTGTGGGCTAAAGGACCTGTGGTGATGTCAGATCACATGCTCCATCACCATGCTCCAATCACCTGATGGACCATGTGATTGGAGCATGTGATCTGACATCACCACAGGTCCTTTAGCCCACAGCTCATTCAAGAAGTAAATAGACCGGGAACTACGCAATCAAGAGGAGAAGGTGAGTTAACTTTTTTTTTTTTTTTTAACCCCTCCAGCACTATTATACTATGCATTTTGTATTCAGAATGCTATTATTTTCCCTGATAACCATGTTATCAGGGAAAATAATACAATCTTCAGAACATCAATCCCAAGCCCGAACTTCTGTGAAGAAGTTCAGGTTTGGGTACCAAACATGCGCGATTTTTCTCACGCGAGTGCAAAACGCATGACAATGTTTTGTACTCGCGCAGAAAAATCGCGCATTTTCCCGCAACGCACCCGCCTCTTATCCGGGCCAAAAATATGACGCCCGTGTGAAAGAGGCCTTAGAAAACCCCTTTATAAGGATACTGTACTGTAGATTTTCAAATCCAGTATATTTTGCAATGGATTTGCTGAAAAATGTTATCACTGATTTGACTATTTGCATTGCAAAATCCTTAAGTTACGCCATACTTGCCAACTCTCCTGGAACATCTGGGAGGCTCCTGGAAAAAGGGGGGACCTCCTGGACTGGAAGCATTGGTAAATCTGGGCGCTGAGAAATCCTCCTAGAGATCAGCCCCTAGTCACCAGACACAGCCCTGGCGTCCAATCAGACAGTGAGGAGCAAAGTAAAGGGGGCAGGATCGGACGATAAAGGGGGTAGGGCTTGTAAGAGGGCTATATCTAAGCCCCCAAAAAATGTGTACATAGTGCACCTCAACCATTCCCTCCCAGATGCTCATGTGTGTTACACCCACATCTATATTCACCTTATCTAAAGAGCTCTTTCTCTGCTCATGTATAAAACAAGTGTGAACACGGTTTTGGGATTCTACTTTTTAAGTAAAAACCTGAACCATGTTGATCTGAGAATTTCAATATACACTGTATTTTCCCCATGTAATGAAGTGCCGTGATTTCTTTTCTTGCTGTTTGATTGGTCGTGTGTAATGTCATTTTTTCTTCTTTTCTTCATCATTTATTTAATAATTTTGTAGTAATTTATTTTCATAAATAAGCCTCAATGTAGTGAGTGTGACCAAAAGAGGATGAAAACATGCCTTAAAGGGGTGTCTCACTTCAGCAAATGGCATTTATTAGGTAGATGAAGTTAATACAAGCCACTTACTAATATATTTTAATTATACATATCGGTTCCTTTTCTGGCTGGATTAATTTTTCCATCACATTATACACTACTCATTTCCATGGTTATGACCACTCTGCAATCCTAGAGGTGGCCGTGCTTGCACACTATAGGATAAAGCAATAGCCTATGTGCGCTACCACAGTCCTGGCTGCCAGAGAGGCCGGCGTCTTTTCCTATAGTGTGCAAGCACGACCACCAGTAATGGATTGCAGGGTGGTCAGAACCATGGAAACGAGCAGTGTATAATGTGATGGAAATATGAATCTAGCCAGAAAAGGAACCAATAGGGACAAGCACAATACATTAGTAAGTGGCTTGTATTAACTACCGCTACTTGTGTTTAGCGAACTGGTGTTTTAAGTTCGGCGCCTACAGTTCAGTATCACGGACCATAGCGGAATTTAGAATCCATAACGCGATTCTTCGATAACCCGAACTTTAGACGCCGAACTTAAAACACAAGTTCGCTCAACACTAACCACTACATATACACGTACGTGCCATTGGCTGCAGTGAGACACACCCTTTAACTAGGCGAGGTTTTGGACTTTATACCCACAAATATGGCAACCAAAACTCAACATCATGGACAATGTTTTCACAGTGAGAAAACATGATGGGCAGAAAAAGAGTAAAGCTCATATATTATACCCTTTCTTTTCTAGTGAGTACTGGAAAAAAGGCAGCTGCAGTCTTGTGAGGTTTGGAGGAGACCCGCTGAATATTGTTCGAAGTGTTCCCGTTCTATTTGTTTTGTGCTATATTATACCTCTGTGAGTTGTACTGATGAGTTTCTTTTTACTATTACAGGTCCAGAGGCCAGAACCAGTGCTATTAGAGATTTAGATAATATTTAGATAATATGTACGCTATGCTCCTAATGGTGGGAATATGCTATTGACAGGGTCCCATATATGTTTTATTATGTGTGGTAGTTATATTGTATCATTTGCATATTTCCTGATGTTTGTCCATTTCTGGGCCTTTGCAGCGTGAGAGAGCATAGGTCCACTGCAGTCCTCATGGGAGCCAGTGGTTAACGGGGTTTATTGACACTTTCCAACTGATGACCTATCCTCTGGACAAGTCATCAGTATCTGATCGTGGGGTCTGACATCCGGGACCCCCACTGATCAGCTGTATAAGAAGGCACCGGGCACAGAGCCGTACATTGTAAATCAGCTGTGCTTGGTATCGCATCTCCATTCACTTGAAAAGAACTAAGCTGCGCCTAGGCCACGTGACCGATGAACATGTCGTCACTGGCCTAGGGTAAGCTGCGAGAAGGCCGTAGTGCTCACAGGAGCCTTCTCAAACAGCTGATTAGTGGGGTCCCAGGTGTAGGACTCCTGCCAATCAGTTACTAATGACCTATCCAAAGGATAGGTCATCAGTTAAAAATTGTTGGACAACCCCTTTAATTCAATAGAGGATGTCCTACAAGGATGTCCTACGAGGTCCTTTTGGAGCAAGTGTACCATGTTATTCCTTTGTCTTTGTGACAAGTAGTAAAGAGTTTGAAAGGGGTTGGATAAAGTGCAATCCTAGGAGACCCGAGAGTGTTATACACAACTTTTCAGGGCAATCTGGCTTAAATTTATTCGTACCAGAATCGATAGAATCAGTCCTGAAACAAATTTCAAATTAGAAATTCATGTCGAACCAGGACCCATGGAGTTGGAACCATGCAGCAGGGAGCTGGTAAGTTTTGTTGCCTTCACAAGTCATGCTGGATGTGAGGATAAAAATAAAAAAAAGAAGTAAAGCATGGAGAACCCCTGTAAGCGTTAATGGACTCCTACACAACAGTACAACACAACACAATACAATACAGGAAAGACAACTTTTATTTTACATAATGAGAAACTGGACAACTGGGATTGTTCATTGTTCACAGCCATTACATTTAGGTTGACATTGTACGTCGACTTTGATGACATCATATAGAGAAAATGGTTTCCAGAATAACTTTTGTGAAATTTAATTACATCAGTTTAAAGATTAAAAGAGACACCTTGTCTGGAGGACATGCAACTAATGTGGCAGGAGAAAGTACAGAGGAGGACACAGAAAAGTCAAACACACAGGGATAATACAGATAATTACATCAAGTATCATAAGCAAAAGATAATGGTTGATTTATCAAATACATAAAAAAAGTAAAAAGAAGACCTGACTAAAGACATTTTTATAGAGCATGTCCTACAAGCCTTAGGATAGTGATGTCTAACCTTGGCACTCCAGCTGTGGTGAAACTACGACTCCCAGCATGCTCCATTTATTTCTACAGAGTTCTGAGAGCAGCCAAGCAAGGGGGGCATCTTGGGAGTTGTAGTTTTACCACAGCTAGAGTGCCAAGGTTAGCCATCATTGCCTTAGGAGGTCCTGTTGGGGCAAGGATACCATGTAATTCCTTCATCCTTGTGACGAGTGTTAAATAACTTGAAAGGGGTTTGATACAGTCCTAGGAGACCCCAGAATGTCATACACAACTTTTCAGGGCAATCTGGCAATTTCGATATGGGTCCAATTTATTTGTACCCAAATCAATAGAATCAGACCAGAACCGAATTTTAAGAAACTTACTGATCTCTACCCAGGAGCCATGGAACAGGAACCGTGCAGGTAAGAATAGTTCCCTTCACATCTCATGTGGCAATGGATGTTCCTCTGGACTTATTTACACATCCCAGGCAGTGTTATGATAGGAGGTTGAGGATCGTGAGGATGTGGCAATGAACAGCAGCATTTGTATGCAGTCTCCATTACCACAGCCCCACATGACCACATAGTCCTGTCCATTCTCTCTGTACATCATGCCTCCTCATGAGCTCTATTCCTACAGAGATTCAGCTGAAGATCTTATCAGCTTTATTCAGGATCATAATCCCTGACAAGCAGAGCAGAGAGGAGGATGAGGCAGCTCTTTAGCTCAGTGTTGTGAAGTAATTTGACCTGCTGTGTGATTAGGACAGGTTTTGTGTATTACTATTGGACAGCAGCCATTTTTTTCCTAATGATTGCTCCCCAGACAAAACAAGCCATTAGAAGTAATGAAAGGTATTTGTGAATATATTTATAATAAAGTAATATTTAAGTATTTTCATTTTCTTAATTCCCAGAGAACCCCTTTAAGCCCCTAAGTCATGCATGATATCTCCCCTTGTTCAATAGAGGCTAATGATGCATGAGCCTGGTCACATAACCCTCCATCAGTGGCCATTTTAGGTCCAGCTTGCCGGGCTGTCAATAAGAAAGATTGTAATAAACAAGCGGTGAGCAATTTAAAACCCTTGACATATCCTTTGTGAGTGCGGTGTCTGAACGCTGCGGTGGGTGCCCGCTCATGGTTCAGCTCTATTCAGACAAGCATTCACACTGTAAAACTGCAACAGAAGTCGGAGTGGTTTCTGCCATGGAATACACAGCAGAATTTGGCTTTGCAATATCCACCCTGTGAAGAGGGCCTAAGGGGTTTAGTCACCTAGTCTACAGGATAAATGTTTACAATAGTTAATTGGGCATTTTTGTGTAAAATAGTTATCTCCAGATAATCACATAGGTCTAATTTTATTTAAAAATGTGCCTGACCGCTGTATAGATCGCTAGTGAGACCACATCTGAAATACTGTTTTCAGTTCTGGAGACCCCACCTACAAAAAGATATAGATAACATGGAACGGGTGTAAACGTGGACTACAGAAATGGTGAAGGGGCTGAAGAATAAAACATATCAGGAGGGATTTAAAGACTTAAAGAACTTAATCTGTATAGCATTGAGGAAAGACGGGAAAGGGGGGGGGGGGGGGGCATGAACGAAACCTTCAAATATGTTCATGGAATAAATAAGGTTCAGGAGGGAAGTGTTAATAATAAGATCAACACAAGACCAAGGGGGCACAATGTAAAATTTGTTGGGGGAAAAATCTGAATAATGTCAGGAAATATTTTTACATTGAAAGAGTAGTTCAGGGTTGGAACATACTATCAGCAGATGTGGTTGGGAAAGTAAGCGGCAGTAAGTGAATTTAAACATGCCTGGGATAAACACACGTCTATCCTAAGATAAGTAATAATATAAGGGCAGACTAGATGGGCCATGTGGTCTTTTTCTGCTGTCAGTCTTTCTATAATTCAATTATGTCCATTTATCATAGGTAGTATAATTTTTTTAACCAAAATTATCTACTATAGCCTATACTGGACCCCAAGTTCCTATGAGCATCACAGTCGGAACCATTAGCAGTTGGTGGGTAAGACCACGGCATCATGGGAGTGGTCTCATAGCATTGCTACAAGTTCCATTCTTCTTCAGAAGATATAGCGCACAGACTTTTTCTGCAGGGTGTGTATGACATTTTTAAAAAGCTCATTCACTTTGCTGCATCTGTAATGTTCTGCAGATCTTCTGCCTCCAAAATTCGTATGGAAAATCTGGAGCGTATCTAGAATGAACTAACATATGCAAAGTCTGCTGTTTCCCATGCTCCAGACATGGTACTGCTATTAATCACTGCCAGTCATGTATTTCAGTTCTTTCAAAGCAAGATATTTTACCAGAAATCCTAATATTTTGAAAGTACATAACTGACATACAGGGTCGAACTGGCCATAGACCCTACAGGAAAATGTCCCGGTGGGCCGATGCCCAGGGAGCCGCCCAGGCCCTCCTCACGGCCAGGTAAAGAGCAATCTGATGCTCTCAGCATTAATTCATACTTATGCATCTGGCCAGCGGCTGCAGGTGCCTTCCTGAATTCAACTGCATCCTCAGGATGGTGAATGTTGAATACTGCAGTGAGGGCGGCAGTATTATGTTCTGCACTGTGATGTTTTATCCTGCTGAGGCAGAATTTTGTGCTGCCTTGTGGTATTTGGTTCTGCAGGGGTGGTATCTTGTGCTGCACCATGTATTGCTGACCCGCCTACTTCTATTGTCTTTTATTGTCCCTGCCTACTGGTGTTAACCCACCTTCAATCAATTGGACCCTGCCTACAACATGGGGCCACTTTTATTTTATGTATATTATGTAACCCTCTCTCGGATGTACAGCGCCATGGAATTAATGGCAGTTTCAAATGAATAATAATAATAACTTTGCATTGGGGTGTAGTTACCCTTCTGCAGATGATAGGTATTACATAGTGCAGGGATGCCCAACCTGCTGCCCTCCAGCTGTTGCAAAACTACAACTCCCAGCATGCCTGGACAGCCTACAGATATCAACCTACAGCAGGGAATTATGGGAGTTGTAGTTTATGGAGGGCCGCAGGTTGAGCATCCCTGACATAGTGTTATACTCCCTTATAATATACTGATCATGGATCATGGAGAACCTTCATAATGTCCTCTCACTTTTTCACATTGAAAGATGAAAGGACAAACATTCCTTCATGGATCCTTGACACTGGTCCCCCTCTGAGTGGAGATGAAAATGCAACACTTTCATAGTCCTTGGTAGGGTGGCTAATGGATCAGCATAGGATTGCTGAACGAGCGGCATTAAGATGCTGCAGTTATCGAATACACATTAAAGAGAACATCTCTCGGTTACTTAGTAGCTCAGTTCACAATGGATCTTTGCAGCTCGGACATGCTGAGTCGACTAGAGCTCTTAGCATTGCTGCACTCAAAATAGATTTGCTTTTGGCCTGAAGATTTTCTTCTGGCATCATTACCTGGATCCAAATAATACATATCCTTCTGCTCCAGTTCTGATATAACCATATTTTCCTCATCAACAATGAGGTTTATTCAGTCAAGCCTTTCAGACATCTATCTGCAATGGTAGATGCCTTCGATAATGGGAAATTGGGCAGATGCTTAATTTGCACTAAGAGACAAGCCAACTGGGTCGTCCAGTGAAGCCTTCTTGTTTCTACATTCATTTAAACTTTAAAGTGGACCTGCCAGCATCAATTTACATATTCGGATTCAATGGTAGATAATACAACTAACAATAGATCATGTTAGCCATTTCCAGAAGTGATTACATTTTCTTTTTTTAGTTATCGTGTATGTCTTTGTCTCACATCCCAATCCTTTTCTGTGAGCCAAGCAAGAGACGGTAAGTACATTGTATAGAAATTTTTAATATCTCATAAAAATTGAACAGTTACTGTGATTGGAAAATATGTTTTCCATTTATGTAAACAGCTCATAAATTTAAAGGGATGTTCCAGGGAGTTCTAAAAAAAATATTAAAAAATTGTACAAGTAACCTCCACCAATCCCCTGGCACTGTTCAGGTCCCTGCTACTCTGCAGGCTCGACGCAGCCAGAAACACTAAAAAAGGCTTGTTCAGCCAATCACTGGCTGAGGTGGGTCACCATTATTGCCAATGATTGGCTGAGCGGGCATTCCCTAGCATTTCTGGCTGTGTCGGGTCAGGTCAAGAAGTGCAGAGCAGTAGGGACTGAAGAAGCTGAAGAACAACTGTGGCAGGATATCGGTGGAGGGACTATGATTGTTTGTTATTTTTTACAACTTTTAGCCCCCACTTTTTTAATCCCCTTTAATTCTGGATTGCAAGTCATAAAAAGGGTATTTCCAATTCAAGATCATAAACATATTCACGTTTGACAAACAGCTATTTCTCCCAGATCCCCCCCATACACATGCTGGCCCAGGTCAGCTGAGCATACATGTGTTCTCAGTAGAGTGTAAGCTGCTGTCAGACACTGTCTACCATAAGCTTATCTACTGCAAGAACAAGAGGATCAAATGTTGAAATTCAACATCTGTCAGGGGAGAGCTGAGAAATCGCTTGATCGACCAGTCCTGCCAAAATTGGCACACGTTCATCTAATGTGTATGGCCACCTTTAGATTTAGGGTAATTGTACCCTCTATTGTCATCTGTATCTGTTTTGTTTCTGCAGCCTAGTGGTTCCCCGCAGCGGAGTCCAGATCTCTGTAAAGGGGTTAAAAGGTGATGATGACCAGAGGGTCATTTAGATAATGATGTAGACACAGCAGATCCACATCTGGTTCACAACAGCGCCCACTCAAGCACCAGGGTCCAGATTCAACTGCTACAGCTATGCTTCTGGATCTCCTGACTGACTGTCTACGATAGGGATCAGCCATTTTGGCACTTCAGCTGCTGTGAAACTACAACTCCTAGCATTCACACTTACTTGTAGTTTCAGAAGAGCTTCAGAAGAAGTTGATGATCCCTGCAGTAACAAGTAGTATGAGGTTTGTGACTAGTCTTTATGGATCAACAGTTGGGAGTTTAGGAAGACTAGAATGCTACAGCATCTGTTTTATTAGATTCTGATCAGGGGTGCACCTCCAATGAGGCCAGGAGAGGCGACTGCCTCAGGCGGCGAAACTTGGAGATAAGTCGGGGTGGTGGCAGGGCCATGGAAAATGAGATCTTCCATTGTGGAAGTGCTCACCTCTCTAAAGTCAACTGTATCACAGTATGCCTTCAACAGTAGGGCTCAGAAAGCAGAAAGGCTAGGTGCACCCCTGATTCTAATTCATGAATCCCCTCAAAGAATGTAATAAAAAAGAACATTACTCTGTTTTGCCCTCTATCACTCCAGTGCAGAAGTTCCTGTGGTCTCCATTTCCATGCTACCAACAGTGATGTGCCATACAGGCTTGTGACCACTGCAGCTGATCACTGGCCACAGCAGTCATGCCATAATTACTGGCATCAGTGACCTATCCCTCATCTTGTCTCTATGTATGTTAGACCTTCCAAGTGTCTCTCTTTTTGACCCAAGTCCTTCTGTCCCTCTTTGCTCCTTAAATGTCCATCTTTTTGATCTAAGGTACAGATTTCCGTTACTACCTTCACAATATTGACCCAGAAAGTTTTTCTCTGGTTCCTCTATGTATATTAGAGTCCGCCTTGTATATTATTTCATTGTTTTATACAGTTGGAATTTTAGAAAGATTATTTTTGTGCTATTTCATAATAGAAAACGATTGAAGTCTATAGATATACTGGAAAAATTGATCTTTCACACAATGAACCATAAGTGTCCCTCTTTGACCGTCCAAAAAGTCGGGAGGTTTGGTATGTGTATACAGCATATAGGTTTCTCTTTCTCCTCGAAGAGCTGGAAAGATTTCACTAGATATCACTATGCAAAAAGTTTTTTAATGTAGGTATTTTATACATGGAAGTCTTTTAACAATTGCTGAGCATTCGATTTGCACCATTCTAGAAGACAAGTTTACTTACTGGTAATATGGGTAGCCATAATTTCTCTATATATTCTCACAATCGGCAGATTTCAATGCTTATCCTGTGCTGTGTCAGTGCAAATTGCTGCGTGACTTGATACATAAACCATGCAATTCACAGACAGGCCGTGTACTCCTGGCTCAGGCGCTGGCACCATAATTCTCTTAGCTTGTTTCCTCTTTACGCATCCTGCGTGTTAGTTCCCAGAAGCCCTCAGGATTTGCCCTGTGACCCTGAAATATAAATCCTGCATTGTGTTTATTTTTACCTTAAGCAATAGGGCCTTTTTCCCCTCTCCCCACAGAATACTTATCCTTAACAGGGTCAACGGCTCCTACCCAACTAAATTGCTCTATAAAAACAGAATTTTATTGCCCACAACTTTTGTGAGCTCCACTGGGGGCATTTTTGGCTATTGATCTGTACCTGCAATGGCGGTAATATTTTCTTTAAGAGATAGAACAGTACAAGTAAAGTAAGGCATCAACAGAAAGCAGTGCATATAAAAAGAGGTACTACAACAATAATAATAACCATACCATAGTAATAATACACAGTTCATGTAAAGCTTAAACTTGGATATTGCATATTTGCAAATTAATTTAATATATTTACTTAATCCCTCCTGTAACATAGGAAGTAATTCAATAATAGTCTGGTCATATCATTCCAGCATTTCCCTGTGAATTCCTCTGCAAAATACAAGCTGCTGTTAGTGGCAGCCTGTCTTCTACATGTGTTGGTATTAGATCACTTTCTTTTGAATTATTATACTCCCCAATATATAAAGATAACGTTATTGTCCACAGCAACCAATCACAGCGCAGCTTTAATTTTTCAAGGACACTATAAGAAATTAAAGCTGCACTGTGATTGGTTATTATGGGTAGCAAAGACAGTTTTTGCTTCAGACAGTTTCATAATTCTCCATTGAGTATTGCATAGTGCAGAGCCAGAGGAGGTGGTGCAACATAGGATGTCTCTGGTTTTTTGAATTTGCGTCATATTGCATTGACCCATGGCTGCTAATGGGTTAACGATATGGTTCACTGCTAAAAGGTTAACAATATGGTTCACTGCTAAAGGATTAATGCTATGGTTCACACTTTAAAAGCTGTTAAAATACTTACTGATATGATCTGTGCACTATGTATCCCAAAAGGCTATGTATAGGTAGGAAATAGTTAACTGGTAGTCATTAATTACAGTTGCCAGGTAGTGGGCTGGTCCCATGAGCTGGTCAGTTGGTAGTGTGTCTGCTTCTGAACAGGCAAGAGACAAGATCTCTTTAGCATGTTCTGCTGAAAAGTAGGTCAAGACAGAAGTTTCCAGGAAAATACAATTCCTGAGACTGGAAGACTGCCACATGGCTCGGGACGGCGCTGGAGTCAAGATTGGCCACCATGAGGACTGCAACCATCCTCGTTGCCTCAGCGACCACTCCTATCTAGCTCCACTTCCCACACCTCCTCCCAGCAGGCTGGCGCACTGCCCCTTCACCTAGTGAATACTTTTTAAATCAAATGGTTCTTAAAATAGTACAAGGTTGTGTTCAAGCCTAAGAAAGCAAATATGCCGGGAAAAACTCCCAGCGTGTGTATCAAATGTATCCACAAGGCTGCATCGACTTTTTCCAGTTTCCATTTAAAGGTATTCAATGCAACACCACAGATGGAATCCTCAGTACAGACATATATAATGTGGTGCCATAACAATACCTCTCACAATGGTATGGCACATCACTAGGATATGCCATAAAATTCCAATAGGTGGGGATCTGACTTTGCAGACCCCCAAAGATCACAAGAAAGAAGGGATCTCGGTCACCAAGTGTGCACAGCAGTTTCTTTAACCACTTCCAGACCGGGCCATTTACCCCCTTCCTGACCAGTCCTAATTTAGCAAATCTGACATGTGTCACTTTATGTGGTAATAACTTTGGAACACTTTTACTTATCCAAGCCATTCTGAGATTGTTTTCTTGTGACACATTGTACTTCATATTAATGGTAAATTTTAGTCAATATGTTTTACCTTTATTTATAAAAATCTATTCAAAAGTTAACAAAAATTTAAAACAATTCACAGTTTTCTAAATTTAAATCTCTCTGCTTTTAAAACATAAAGTGATACCTCATAAACTATTTATTACTTAACATTCTCCATATGTCTACTTTATGTTGGCATACATTTTTAGAAAAATTTCCAAAACCCACTTTTTAAGGACCAGTTCAGGTCTGAAGTCACTTTGTGGGGCTTACACAGTGAAAACCCCCCATAAATGATCCCATTGTAAAAACTACCTCCTCAAGTTACAGCCAAACAAAACCTAAAGGGGTTGTGCGGGTTCAACCTCTATTTTCACCCAGGCAGCCCCCTGACTTGAGCATCGGAGCAGTTCATGCTCCGATGCTCTCCTTCGCGCTGCGCAAAATCGTGCAGGGCAAATGCTCTTTTGTTTACAATAACACACTGCCGGGTGGAGGCTTCTGCCCAGCAGTGTGTTCGGTGACATCACCGGCTCTGTCGGGCGGGCTTTAGTGCTGCCCTAGCAGTTTTACTGGCTAGTGCAGCGCTAAACTCTGCCCATCAGTGCTGGTGATGTCACCGGGCTCCCTGAGCAGCCGGATTAAGAGGCTTCAGCGCTCCTGCAAGGAACCCGGTACGTCACCGAGTCTAAGAAAACTTCACTTCAAGCAAAGAATTTCCTATAAGAAAACAGAGCTTCAGAAACATGTGGAAAAGGTAGGACATGGATGTATGTTATATGTTTGTCTGTCTTGTATTAATGGAACAAAGTCCTCAATCCCGGACAACCCCTTTAATATTTATTTACCTTAATTTGTCGGTTTACATAAACACCCCAAATGTGGTCGCAAACTGCTGTATGGACACCGCCGTATGGAGCGCCGTATGGTTTTTGGAAGGCAGATTTTGCTGAACTGGTTTTTAGATGCCATGTTCCATTTGAAGCCCCCCTGATGCACCCTTACAGTAGAAACTCCCAAAGATTTACCCTATTTTGTAAACTAGGGGGTAAGGTGCCAGTTTTATTGGTACTATTTGGGATACATATGATTTTTAATTGCTCTATATAACATTTTTTGTGAGGCAAGGTAACAAAAAAATGTTTTGGCACTGTTTTTGTTTTTTGCAACATTTATCTGACAGGGTAGATCATTGGCATTCATACAGCAGGTTGTTACGGATGCAATGATATCAAATATGTCTACTTTGTTTGTTTGTTTCAGTTTTACATAACAAAGCATTTTTGAAAAAAAAATTATGTTTTTGTGTCTCCATTTTCTGAACGCCATAATTTTTTTTATTTTTCTGCCAATTGTCTTGTGCAGAAGCTCGTGCAGAAGAGTTGATATTTTCATTGGTACCATTTTTGGGTACATATGAGTTTTTTATCATTCATTATTACACTTTATGGGGCAAGGTGACCAAAAAATTGGTTGTTTTAGCACAGTTTTTATTTATTTCTTTTTACAGCGTTCACCTGAGGGGTTAAGTTATGTGACATTTTTATAGAGCAGATCGTTATGGATGTGGCAATACCTAATATGTATACTTTTTCTTATTTATTTAAGTTTTACACAATAATAGCATTTTTGAAACAAAAAAATTATGTTTTAGTGTCTCCATAGTCTGAGAGCCATAGCTTTTTCATTTTTTGACGGATTGTCTTAGTTATGGTCTATTTTTTTGCGGGATGAGTTGACAGTTTTATTGGTACTATTTTGGGGGGCATATACCTTATTTTATTTTTATTACAGTGTTCACATGAGGGGTTAGGCCATGTAATATTTTTATACAGCTGGTTGTTACGGACGCAGCAATACCTAATATGCATACTTTTTTTATTTATTTCACTTTAACACAATAATAGCATTTTTTAAACAAAAAATGAAGTTTTAATGTCTCCATGTTCTGAGAGCTATAGTTTTTTTTGTTTTTGAGCGATTTTCTTATGTAGGGGCTCATTTTTTGCGGAATGAGGTGACGGTTTTATTGGTATCATTTTGTGGGACATACGCCTTTTTGATCACTTGGTGTTGCACTTTTTGTGATGTAAGGTGACAAAAATAGCTTTTTTTGACACAGTTTTAATTTTTTTATTTTTATGGTGTTTATCGGACAGGGTGGATCATGTGATATATTTATAGAGCCAGCCGTCACGGAGGCGGCAATACCAAATATGTCTATTTATTTTTTTTTACATGTGAAACCTTTTTTTCATTTTTTTTTATAAAACACTTTATTTTTTATTTCACACTTTGCGTCCCCCATAAGGTCATACAAGACCTCTGGAGGACATTTAAAATCACATGACCACCAGGCTTCCTGATCTGTAAGCATAGCGCTCAGAATTAACAACCATTATGGAACTGATGGAGATAGCTGTTAGAGTCTCAGCATGGGGACTCCCAGGGGAGATACCAATCAGCTATCCTGTAGATATGTGATGTGTCCGTTTCAGGAACAGCCTTTTAAGAGCTTCTTTATTTTGTGGATAGGTTCTGATTGCAGCAATTGGACCCCCAGTGATCAATAAATGATGGTGTATTCAAACGATATGCCATCACACATTACCCTGGGAATACCTCTCTAAGGACCACTACTCTAAAGACATATGTGTTTGAGGTGTTAAGGTGGCCATACACATTAGTCTAAAGTTGATCAAAATGGATGATTTAAACCCAAACAAATCAGGTGAAATGTAACGATCAATCATTTTAGCTGAATAATGATAGACGATTATCGTTTGAAATGTAGTCGACCATCTTTCATATCGTCGCCCAATATTAGGGCGAAAGATCTTACATTCAAAGAAAGAATGTTTGAAAGAATTTTTCTAGAAGGATCTTTTGTCCATCTTCCGGGTTCATTGAATGTGTATGGGCAGAAAAACTGTAATGGCCAATATGGACTAAAATGCGTATGGTCATGTTTGAGCAATGAACGTTTGTCCAACCATCAACCAACTTCTATCTAATGTGTGTGGCCACCTTCTGAGGCTTTCTTTAAAGCAGGGATGCCACAGCTACTGCAGATCTTTCTTTTGACTCTTCTTGCTTTGTAGAACTAAGTTCTATGATAGTCGCTTTCATCTATACAAACGTGTCAGTCAAGATAACGATCTGAAAAGTTGCAAATGTACATAAATTACCTATAATGACATAAAATGTTGTTAGCACATTTATGTGGGGTGCTGTACGTCTACACATATTACCCGAGGGGAAGGGGGAGACACATTTTGATATCTGTGTATTAAACTCCAGGAGCTCAGAGCTTTTATTCCATGTCAGGTTTAGTGATGCATTTGAAATATGCTAGGAAGATATGCCGACGACAGAATAATTCCCAGAATGCCTTGGGCACCTGACACAGCAGAATCGCCTTCCTGGTTAATCAGCATTGCTTCAGCTGGTTCTGTCAGCTTGGCTGGTTGTGAAAAGTGCATAGGAGATCCATCACACATAGGGTCTGCTCACACCTCAAGCTGCCGTCGTATCCATAAGTGCTTTAGGCTACTTTCTCACTCGCGTTCTTGCTGGATCCGGCAGGGTTTAGCAAAAACGCTTCCGTTACTGATAATACATTACCATAATACATAACAATTTGAATAATTAATTCAAATTCATTCCAAATAAATCTACCAATCAATCAAACTCCAGAAACACCATAACCACCAGTAAACATACAAACAAACAGACAAAATCAAGGGAGGGCGGGTGCGGCGCTGATCCAGGTCTTCTTTCTTCTTACAGGCCCGGACCCCAGCGGAGCACTCCAATATAAAGGAGAATTTTCCCGCCGTTTACCTCTTGGACCAATCAAAATCACAGAATCTTCCCGCCTCAGAACTGGACAGGACCAGAAATGACCACTCGTGCCGAGCACAGTTGATCTCAAGATGACCAGGCCGGTAAGTACCACTGAAACACAAGAGGGAGGGAGAACACACAAAAAAGGGAGGAGACACAACACCAGCCATATAGAACACATAGCCTTATAGACCGAACCATTATAATCTTAATTAAAATGACAGTGACTAGGCCACCATCTGTCCCCCAAGCAATTTGCTATGGGGGGCCCTTGGCATTCCGTTCTGTTCAGTTACATTTTGTCCCCATTGACAATGAATGGGGACAAAACTGAAGCATTTTTTTTCCCCGGTATTGAGCCCCTATGACGGATCTCAATACCGGAAAACATTAACGCTAGTGTGAAAGTAGCCTTAAGGGGTTGTAAAATGTTATATGAAGCAAACTCTATATCTGTAACATAAGTTGTGTCAAAGTTCAGGGGTTTGCAGATGCAGAATGCACATCCACACAACAACTGGGGGAGATTTATCAAACTGGTGTAAAGTAGAACTGGCTTAGTTGCCCATAGCAACCAATTAGATTCCACCTTTCATTTTCCACAGCTCCTTTAGAAAATAAAAGGTGGAATCTGATTGGTTGCTATAGGCCAGGCATGCTCAAGCTGTGGCCCTCCAGCTGTTGTAAAACTACAACTCCCACAATACCCTGCTGTAGGCTGATAGCTGTAGGTCGTTCAGGCATGCTGGGAGTTGTAGTTTTTCAACAGCTGGAGGGCCACAGGTTGAGCATGCCTGCTATAGGCAACAAAGCCAGTTCTGCTTTACACCAGTTTGATAAACCTCCCCCGCCGTGTCCATATATGCTGCTTTATGGATGCATGTGTTCAGCTCCAACTTGCAGCCACGGATTTCTAGAATAGCATTTGAGAAATTCATTTTGACATCCAGTATACTGAAATGAGTGTTTTCTATGTAAAGCCTTACAACCCCTCTAAACGATTCTTCAGAAGGGGCAGGCATGTAGTGTGGCCATTTTAGGAGTCCACATTGGTCGGATTGGCTGCAGATTATTTTCGCAGCAAGTCCACAAGGAAAATCCTCAAGACATACATGTACCGGATTGTACAGGTTTATGCTGGATGTGGTGTGAAAGTACCTTGCAGCAAAATCTGTAACAAATACAGTATATTGCAGGTGGATTTGATTGAGGTTTTTGAATTTCCTATTAAAGACAATAGGAAGAATCCAAATTGGGAAATTTTACACAACAGAAATTGACATGGTGCCGAAAATGTGCATCCACTTGTCCGATACTGTAATCCACAGCGGATTTTATCTGTGCGCACCCACAGGCAAAGTCCGCAGCAATTCCTTCCTGTGTGACCTTACCCTTAAAGGGGTTTTCCTTACATGGGAGAGTTTTCTAAATGAGCTCTGTGATCTGTGCATAGGTCATTGTACAAGGAAAGAATAGATAAGATTTGATAATCACCTATTGTGAATGGTGCATCATGTCTTAACTATACAAAAAGGTGATATTATTACAGGCAGGATTAACTTTACAGATAAGCAGATAACTGCAGTAAAGTGATCTGTACAGACAAGAAAGTGGCGCCTATTATTATGCTTAGTGGCTAGGGCGAAAACTGCAGGAATTGATGGCTTTTGTTTAAATATTGATATTGATAGAAATTAAAAATAACATCATCCAAAATTCTTTAGAAAAACGTTGAACATAAAAACGTGATTTAAACAATAGGTCATTTCCTGATGACACATTCTATTTAACAGGGAATTCCCTTTAGGGTAAATGCACACGTTCAGGATTTATATGCGGAGAATCCGCACTGAAATCCGCAGGTTTTCCCAGAGAAATCTGTGCGGACAATCCGCATCAATTGGCGCGCATTTTCATGCGGATTTATTGTGGATTTGATACGGATTTTACTCTCCCCATTGAAGTGAATGGAGAAAATCCGGTCAGGAAAAATAAAACAGACATGCTGCGGATTTTAAAATCCACCCGATGGGTAAAAATCCGCACGAAACAATCTGCATCGTGTGCATAAGAATTTCAAATTCTCAGAGAATACAATGTGCATGACCTACGGTGCGCATTTTCCGCACGCAATCCTGATTGTGTGCATTCAGCCTAAAGGTGTGAAAGGTATCTAAAAGTAAAGGACACGCATTTCTATAACCAGAATACTGAGATTGGTGTCACGCTATTTATTGGGAATGGCCGCTCCACATTCAGTATTTTTGGCCATCAAAAGCCTTTAAAATATACAAAGCCATAAAATGTTTATTCGCCATGTAATTTCTTATTAAGAAAACCTGCCTCGCTATTCATATGAACCAGAACCTCGGCACTTAATAACATAAGAGGAAAAAGACAGGCGCTAAAGATAATTTAAGTGTTATTATCATGGAGAGGGTAAAGCAAGTCAGAAGGTCTTATTATATTATCAGGATATGAAGTATAAAGGGAGAGGTTTGCCAAGGGCTGTAGGCTAGTGAAACGCCATCGCAGACTTCGAGCTCCACCTCTGGTGAATTCTTCTGCTAGGAATCAGAGTGGCTTACCCACAAACGCAGCATCAGCTGCCACTCGGCCTCTTCCTCACGTTAATCTCTCTCTTTCCACTTCATCTCTCTGTGACTTTCTCAATTATGTTTCTGGTAACAGGCTGGTGAGAATGTAGCAGCAGCTTCATTAGGCCCCGCTGCCTGTAGCAATGAGTGTGCGCCGCACATATTGATCCCCTGCCACAGAAGGAGCAGCACAGCGATCTTCACTCACGGTGCCCAGAATTGGCACAACTTACAAGTGGAAGCATTTTGGCTTCAGCGCAATTTGCAATTCTAACCCTTTCGGTGCTTTATTATGTGTGTAATAGAATTCATGCCAGAGCGGACAGATGCAATAGTTGATGCTTATTTACATACTGGTGCCCAGAACTCTTGGCCGCTGTGCGTTTTCTGTGCTGATAAAGCTTGGGCACACGCAGGGCTAGGCTAATGCAACGTCCTTATACCGGACACCTGGGGTATCCCTTACCCTGTAAGAGGTTTTAACGATATATGTCCCTCTGTTAGAGCAAGTTGTCATGAAGCCAGTTGCAGTGAAGCAACCAGGACAAGGAGTCCCATTTAAGTAGATGGTGTTGGTAGCAGGTGTAAGATTGCCAGAGTGGTGTAGAGTGGCCTACGGTGTCTCTGAAGATGTTGTATGCACGTGTCACGGTGCTCCTACTTGGATATCCATGGTTGGATGAAGCAGTGCAAAAGGGGATGAATAACTTGGATGATGAAGGAATAATTGAGTCCAGACTAGTAGAAATGTTGAACAACAGCTTTACTTGGCATAAACGGTAATCCAAACAGTTTCCAAACTTTATCTTCGTCATCAGCAAGTATTGGCTTAACTTCTGGCAGGCAAACACTTCTGCAACAATCTCAGCTCTGCTATGCTGTAGCTTTCTCAGCTCTGCTATGCTGGCTGGAGTAAATAGGAACTTTTCCTCTTCTGCTGGAACTTAGCTTAGCTGTCTGTAGTCTGTCTCTTACTTTATTCGTAGGAACTTCTTCCTGGCATCAAGCATACTTAGCTTGGATATAAGCAATGCGACCCCAGGAGGGGACAAGCAACCATGTAGACCGTTTGCAGGCCTGCGGGACCAGCAGAGCAGGCAGAGCTCTGCTGGCCGACACACAGCATACCCCTAAGGAAGGGTAAGCTAGACTACTCACTAACGAACTCCTCCCTCTCTAGAGAGGGCGGGAAGGGAACTAGAAGGTTCCTCTCCAGAGAAACTAATACTGCACAGATTGCCACATCTGCTGGTGAACCAGGCACATTACACTTGAACATTAGTTAGAAAGAAAATGTAAATACACACATTGCAGGAAATGGCAAATTATATATAAGATGACACAGGATCACACAAAGGAGATAGTGGGGGTATAAAAGAGGTGGTAATGCCCACTCTGGGTCATTACACTAACTAAATGCCGCTGTCACTATTAGGACAGACGTGTTTTTCTCGAGCGTATGCTTTTTTGAATTCATCTAATATAACGTGCAAGGAGGCACTGGCTCCTGTCATACTAATGTAGATGTAGCTACCAGACTTCGGTGTAAAACTATAACCATGCCTGACCTCTACCTATAAGCTATAGGTTAGCATCACACTGGGTAGGATCTACATGCACAATAAACATGATGTACTCATGCTTTGCGGTGTGATCACTTTGTGGTACAATGTGGTACGATATTGCCCTAGTCCTATGTGACCATGGACCAGCCATTGGTGCTGAGTGACATGAGAGATGGAGTTTGTAAGGGGGTGATTCTGAGCATCACCCCAGACAAAATAATATCCTTGTATTGTGGATTTGAACTGTTTAAGGTTTTTTGACTTTTTTATACTAAAGACCTATCCTCAGGACCCCCACCGATCAGCTGTGAGCGCTACTGCCTCCTCATAGCTCACCAAGCACGGTGGCGTACATTGTATAGCGGCTGTGCATGGTATCACAGCTCAGCCCCATTCATGTGAATGGGACTGACCTGCGCCTAAACCAAGTGACCGATGACGTCAAAGGCCTAGGGCTGTCATGGCTAACCCCCGGCACTCCAGCTGTGGTAAAACTACAACTCCCAAAATGCCCCCTTGCTTAGATTTTCTCAGAACTCCATAAAAATGAATGGAGAATAGTTTCACCACAGCTGGAGTGCCGGAGGTCAGCTATCACTGGTCAAGGGTAAGCTTCAAGAAGGCCAGGCCTTCTCAAACAGCCGATCGGCGGGAATCCCAGGTGTCGGAATCCCACATATCAGATACTGATGACCTATCCAGAGGATAGATTATCGGTATACAAAAAAGTCAGAAACCCTCTTTAATGCGCTAATGAAGATAATCGGACACATATGTTATGTGAAAATATAATGCTATTATTTCATTATTTCTTTTTTTCATACTGTGCTTTTATGATGTTAATGTTATGCTTTTGCACTGTATATGGTCAGCACGGTGGACGGCATGGTCATGTGTGCGGAAAATATATGTCTATGAAAAGATGGAGGCCCTGAGAATCCTGCTAGGCATCCTTACTATAGAACACTGGTAAATTTGTATTCCCATCACAGAATCATATTACATTTCATATGAGCAATTGTTCCTGATAATTGCCCCATGTAAATGCGCTGACAATCACCTGATGAACGAACAGATACTGTTTCATTAGATGATCACATCGTATATATGGCACTTTAAATCATTGCTTGCCGGCAGCTCGTTGTCCTGTGCAAACAGGGATCTAATGCCTGCAAACAATGAGTCTGCAGGGGGACAAACAATCACAGTAGCGATCACTTGCCCCATACAGAGGGGACATCAGTGGTAGGTAATTATCAGGAATGAATGGTTTACAGATAGAGAGAGAGAGAAATAGATACACAACCATATGCAAGAGTAAACCGATTGGAACCTCTCCTGGTGCAGAGGGTCGCTGAGATTTTGAGACTTTCATAAGTATGTGGATGAGAAAACTGCAGACTGGTGCAGGGGCGTAGCTAGAAATGACTGGGCCCCATAGCAACATTTTTTTATGGGCCCCCCTCCCGGATCTCCCACCCCCACATACCTCTCAGACCCCTACCCTTTCCAGAGCTCCCACCCAAACACCCTTCCAGGACCTCCCACCCCAACATCCCCACACCCCTCCTAGACCTCCCACCCCCACCCTAAATCTCCCACCGCCAGTGCCCAGATATAATGGTCCAGACATAAAGTGTCCTGCTCCCCCTTCCTGCCTATATAATGGTCCAGACCTCCAGGTTCATGCTTCCCCCTACTCCCCATATATTATGGTCCAGACCTCCAGGATCCTGCTTCCCCCTACTCCCCATATATAATGGTCCAGACCTCTAGGATCCTGCTTCCCCCTACTCCCAATATATAATGGTCCAGACCTCCAGTGTCCTGTTCCCCCCTATATAATGGTCCAGACCTCCAGGATCCTGCTCCCCCTTCTCCTTAAATATAATGGTCCAGACCTCCAGGGTCCTGCTCCCCCCTTCTTAAATATAATGGTCCAGACCTCCAGGGTCTTGATCCCCCCTTCTCCTTAAATATAATGGTCCAGACCTCCAGTGTCCTGTTCCCCCCTATATAATGGTCCAGACCAGACCTCCAGGGTCCTGCTCCCCCTTCTCCTTAAATGTACTGGTCCAGACCTCCAGGGTGCTGCTCCCCCCTCCTCCCCAGATATAATGGTCCAGGACTCCAGAGTAAGTTTTACCAGTCCCAGAGTCAGCCAGCCCTCACCTCACAGCCACTTGAACGTCTGCGCGCCCACACTCCAGCAGCGCTGCCAGGCCCAGCAGCACGCAGCTTCGCTGTACGCTCTGCATCCTCCACTTCCGGCCAGTTTGACTGCCGCCCAGACTGGGAGCGGGATCACTCCATCTCCTCATTGCAGGAATGCCTCTCTGCCTCCGGCCGCGCCCTATCGCCCACAACCTGCAGGCCCTGCAGATAGCGCTTTCTCTGTCTGTCCTGGAGGGGCCTGCGACCCTTGTAGCTACGCAACATGAATTTAAAAAAATATATAATCCTCAGCCGGCGGCCCGGGCCCCCAGTGGCGTAGGGCCCCATAGCTATTGCTATGGCTGCTATGGTGATCCCTACGCCCATGGACTGGTGCATTGTAGTACAAAGAGTCATAGCTCAGAGAATTTCGGATCTCTAAGCTGTGATAGACAGAGACTACATTTTCATCTACTTTGTTTCCAGTTAAAACCAAACAAGCTGTTTATCCGAAAAAAAAAGCTGAAAATATGTTTAACAGAAAATTACACGCCTCAACAAGTAAATATAATATCACATTTTCCACTATTTTATATGTCCACCCTTTACGTTTATTGCAGCTTCCATTCTTTTCTAAAAATTCGTTTTCAGTTTGTGAAAAATAAATCTACAAGGAAATGATTCTATGCATGGGGGCATTTTCAGATTTTCAAACAATACCAAACACAGTGAATGATGTCCATGTCTGGGATCTGGGATGGTGGCCACTTCATTGCTCTGAGATATTGGTCGTGTTAAACTCTGGTCACATCTAGTTTTTTCTTTGCAACATATCTGCTATACCTATTGTCTCAAAGCATCCCTGCGCAGTTTCCAGCCACAAAGTGGGTGTAATTTTGTCACCATGTGGCTAAAACCCTCTCAATATGCTGGTATGGTACATCGTGGCTGGCAGCCTGTAATAAAAGACCATCACCGGACCACCAGAGCATATTGCTGGATCGCCAGGGGACTAAAGAACTCTTGCCAGTGGCGCACTGTCGATTATATATATCACCATCCTCAGCCCTTTGGGGACATCTACTGGGGGCAGTAAATAAAGCGAATTAT
Organism: Bufo gargarizans; assembly: GCF_014858855.1. Lineage (NCBI taxonomy): Eukaryota > Metazoa > Chordata > Amphibia > Anura > Bufonidae > Bufo > Bufo gargarizans. The sequence continues at coordinate 147,723,489 of NC_058086.1, forward strand.
ACTGGCACACATAAGGGGGCATGTTCTTGTACTGGCATACATTATGGGGGGTACATTGGCTCTATTGGGGGCACTAAGAGGGGGCATTTTTTACTGGCACACATGTTAAGGGGCATTGTTTTCATCGCCACACATTATAAAGGGGTATTTTTTGTACTGGCACACATAATAAGGGGGTATTTTTTGTGCTAACGCAAATTATAAGGGGTGATTTTTGTTCTAGTGCACACTGTAAGGTTGCATTTCTTTGTACTGATGCACATTATAAGGTTGTATTTTTTATACTGGCGCACATTGTAAAGGGGTATTTGCACTGGCACATATTTTAATATTATTATATTGAAATAATTATATATTATTATAGCACTTCATATAGCTATATGAAGTGATATTAGTTAGCTGCAAGAAACTAAATCCCCATACATGCGCAGGACTAGCTCAGCTGGGAGAAAACTTTTTAAGTTAGCGCGCATGCGCAATGCTCCGTGAGAGCTGCCGGAGGGATGCCGATGTGAGTAAGCAAGTGGGCGGCACAAGGAGGCAAGGTGAGCGAATCGTGGATAGCCCTACATTTCCCCTAGCTTGAGTCAGGAAAGAGACATTGCGCTATAGGACCTCTATACTCTGACCTCATCTACCAACTCAATAAAGGGTGGTCCCCGCCCCCACAGGCATACCAGCCCGATCTCCTAAGGATGCTGGTTTGCCGACGAAAAATGTCGGGGGGCAGTGTGTGTGTGTGTGTTTGTGTGATCCATGCGATCACGTCATCCATGCGCGTGGGGCCCCCTGACGTCACTCTGAAGGGCCCCGGGAGCCGCACGGACGGTAAGTATACTGCTCCACACTACACTTTACCATGGCAAACAGGACTTTAGCGTCCCGGCAGCCATGGTAACCATTCAGAAAAAGCCTTTCAATGGGCATTAATTCCAAGTCCGGACTTGCGGCAAGTGTTCAGGATTTTTGTCCGGAGCAAAAAGCGCAGCATGCTGCGGTATTTGCTCCGGCCAAAAACGTTCCGGTCCTGAACTGAAGACATTCTGATGCATCCTGAACGGATTTCACTCCATTCAGAATGCATGGGGATAATCCTGATCAGGATTCTTCTGGCATAGAGCCCCGACGACGGAACTCTATGCCGGAAAAGAACAACGCAAGTGTAAAAGAGCCCTTATCGGTGCATGGCCAATCACTGTCCGCCACATGTATGCTACTTCCGCCCTTCCCCTGAGTAAGACGCCAAGAAGGGCAACCTCCTGCACCAAGGTGACATAGGTTGACGTTGTTGGTGTCTCATCTCCTTGGAGACTGGCCGAAGTGCTGTGGCTACAAGACTCACCATGCGCACATATTGTCTTATTTATTAACATATTGGGAAAGAACTTCTAAAAAAAGGAGACATCTATGAAAACTGAATATATCATCCTCAAGTCCATTATAGAAAGGAAAACCCATAAATATATATCTCTGCGAAGGGGGTTTATACATTATAAAGTGCATTAATAGTGTTAAAGTGCTAAACGTGCTATAATGAACTAATTTAAATTTTCATTAATAATTCATTGTTAGTGCAATAATACAATTTTCCATGTGCATGATCTAGATTAAAACACAAAACACACATTAATTCATACACAAAAATACACTGTGATAAATAATAGATAATGAACGTGATTAGAATATATAAAAATATAGTGATTGAAAAATCCAGTGATGCATTATCCAATGAGTGATTACAAACCAAATGCATTAATCTAATAAGTGATTAAAAGCCAAATTAATAAACCACCGACATTGTGAAAAACGTTACGTGAAGACAAAAAAAAAGTCAACTTTTTTATATATCGATGGATGATTTTTTTCAATTACAGCTGTTCCATCCTTCTTTTGCACTTATTAAGACGGCTCTTTTCGGTGCTCTTCTCCACAATTTCAAAATGGATCAAGAGCACTTTCTCCACCTTTTCTGTTCTCTATAGAAATCACAACAACACAATCTATTAAAATCTAGAAATGTCCCCTTAAAACAATACTATCACTTTAGAGAAAGGCGCTAAATCCCAGATTTTAATTTAAACCACTTGGTGCAACGGCTTCCAACCTACAAATCCATTTACTTTCCATCTGGGCCAGCTTTTTACCTTTGTCCCCTCCTCTAGACCCTAAATGAACCATATCAATACCTTTAAAACAAAACATGCAATGCAACAGCTCTCTGCAAACCAAATAAAGTACAAAATTGCATCATAATTGCAAGTGCTACACTAATAAGTTAGAGATGCTTGGCAAATCATTTTGTGCAAAATTATTTGAGCCCGTCTGCCGCACGTCAAGGCGATCTCTGTTAGGCTACTTTCACACTAGCGTTGTTTAAATACGGCGTTCAATTCCGACACTGGAACTGCCCGCCGGATCCGGAAAAACGTGTGAAAACGGATTACATTTGAATCCTGATCAGGATTTTGATCACAATGAAAAAATGCATTGGAAAAAACGGATCCGCCATTTATGGACTTTAACTTTTTTTTCACATTTTTCGGGTTTAACATGCAAAAGGCGGATCTGGTTTGACTGAACACACGGCGCCGGATCCGGCGTTAATGCAAGTCAATGGGAAAAAGACCGGATCCGGCGTTCAGTCAAAGTGTTCAGGATTTTTGGCCGGAGGTAAAAATACAACATGCTACAGTTTTCTGAAAAGCCTGATCAGTCAAAAAGACTGAACTGAAGACATCCTGATGCATCCTGAACTGATTTCTCTCCATTCAGAATGCATGGGGATAAAACTGATCAGTTCTTTTCTTTTCCGGATTTGAGCCACTAGGACGGAACTCAGCGCCGGAAAAGAAAAACGCTAGTGTGAAAGTAGCCTTAGACGGGTTCCTAACACTAATATAAATACCTTTGAATCGCAGTAGGTTTGGATTACTGTTGTGGAAGATCTTGAAATGTTTGTGAATTGTTTTTAAACTGTTTACATCATCTTCAGCCTTTGCTTTTTATATATCCCTCACATGTTCTCTAATCTAATTTCTTAATTCTCTAGTCGTAAGACCCACATGGACATGTGGCATGATATATTACTCCTGTGGAAGAGCAAGAAATATATTCTGTGATCTCATATATCTTTTCCTTTTAGCATCTGCATCACGTTCATTATCTATTATTTATCACAGTCTATTTTTGTGTATGAATTCATGTGTGTTTTGTGTTTAAATCTAGATCATGCACATGGAAAATTGTATTATTGCACTAACAATGAATTATTAATGGGTATTTAAATTAGTTCATTATCGCACGTTTAGCACTTTAACACTATTAATGCACTTTATAAGGTATAAAGCCCTTTTGCAGAGATATATATATATATATATATATATTTTCCTTTCTATAGTGGACTGGAGGATGATATATTCAGTTTTAATAACTGTCTCCTTTTTTAGAAGTTCTTTCCCAATATGTTAATAAATAAGGCGATGTGCGCATGGTGAGTTTTGTAGCCACAGCACTTCGGCCAGTCTCCAAGAAGATGAGACGCCAGCAACATCACCTTGGTGCAGGAGGTTGCCCTTCTTGGCGTTGTACTCAGGGGAAGGGCGGAAGTAGCATATACGTGGCGGATAGTGATCGGCCATGCGCCGATAAGACGGCCATAATGATAGACTGATCACATGTAGCAATGCATAGCTTATAATAGGCCATAACCACTTTAAAACCATACCCCGGAATCCCCTAAAGCCTCTCCTCCTGAAGAAACAATAACGCGAAACGCGCGTTGAGGGGACGTCATCATTCTCATTTTCTAAGTTCAGGTATGTCAATTATAAGAAGGTCCAAGTATAACTGCATTTGTTTATATCATCTCTACATCATGTATTAGATTGCATGGACGGATAGGATAGGTGTGAGGGACATTTACTGAGGCGACATTTTACCTCCCTAATATACATTATAATATATCCCTTAACCTTAGCCACCAATCAAACAGGTATATAACAGTAAGTTTGTTATACTTCACAAGAATTAACCCCTTCCCGACCAGCGCTGTAATAGTACGGTGCAGCGGGACGTGACTTGCCGCCCAGCGCCGTACTAATACGGCAGGCTGATCGGGCGGGTGCAGGAGCTGCACCAGCTCGATCAACTGCAGGGGTCCGGCAGTCACTCATAGTCAGACCCTTGCTGTATGTGCCAGCATCGGTGAAAGTATTGTGATGCATTGTAAAGGGGATCAGCCCCCCAAAAGTTAAAGTCCCAGAGTAGGACAAAAAATTAAGTGTAAAAAAAAGTTTAAAAAATTAAGTGTAAAAAAAGTTTAAAAAATTAAGTGTAAAAAAACCGTCCTTTTCCCAAAATAAAGTAACTTTTTTTTTTAAATAGGGAAAAAATGAAAAGTAGACATATTAGGTATTACCGTGTTTGTAACGACCGGCTCTATAAAAATATCACATGACCTAACCCCTCAGGTGAACACCATCAACAAAATAAAATAAAAACTGTGCTAAAAAACATTTTTGGGTCACCTTACATCACTAAAAGTGTAACACCAAGCGATCAAAAAGGCATATGCCCCTTAAAATAGTACCAATCTAACTGTCACCTCATTCTGCAAAAAATGAGCTCCTACCTAAGACAATCAGCCAAAAAACAAAACAAAAAAACTATGGCTCTCATACTATGGAGACACTAAAACATAATTTTTTTTGTTTCAAAAATGCTTTTATTGTGTTAAATGTAAAAAATAAATAAAACAGACAATAGACATATTAGGTATCACCACGTCCATAACAACCTGCTCTATAAAAATACCACATGACCTAACCCCTTTAGGTGAACACCGTAAAAAAAAAAAATTGGTGTAAAACCATCATCTCATACCGAAAAAAATAAGCCCCTACATAAGGCAGAAGCCCAAAATTTTTAAAAACTATGGCTTTCAGAATATGGAGACACAAAAAAAAAAAAAAAAAAATGCTTTATTATGCAAAACTGAAACAAACAACCAAAAAGGTTGTCATATTTGATATTGTCTTGTCCATAACAACCTGCTCTATAAAAATACCCCATGATCTAACCTGTCAGATGAACACTGTAAATAACAAAAAATAAAAAGAATGCCCAAATTTTTTTTGTTACCTTGCCTCACAAAAAGTGTAATATAGAGCAACCAAAAAACATATGTACCCTAAAATATTACCAACATATGGCATCCCTTTCCTTCTGCACCCTGCCGTGTGTCCATACAGCAGTTTATGACCACATATGGGGTGTTTCTGTAAACTACAGAATCAGGGCAATAAATATTGAGTTTTGTTTGGCTTTTAACCCTTGCTTTGTTAGCGGAATTTTTTTTTATTAAAATGGAAAATCTTCCAAAAAGTGAAATTCGGAAATTTCATCTCCATTTTCCATGAATTCTTGTGGAACACCTAAAGGGTTAACAAAGTTTGTAAAATCAGTTTTGAATACCTTGAGAGGTTCCTAAAATAGGGTCATTTTTGGTGGTTTCTATTATGTAAGCCTCACAAAGTGACTTCAGACCTGAACTAGTCCTTAAAAAGTGTGATTTGGAAATTTTCTGAAACATTTCAAGATTTGGTTCTGAACTTTTAAGCCTTCCAACGTCTAAAAAAAAATAAAATGGCATTCACAAAATGATCCAAGCATGAAGTAGACATATGAGGAATGTAAAGTAATAACTATTTTTGGAGTTATTACTATCTATTATAAAAGTAGAGAAATAGAAATTTGGAAATTTGCTAATTTTTCAAAATTTGGGTAAATTTGGTAAGTAAAAATGAAATTTTTTGACTCAATTTTACCACTGTCATGAAGTACAATATGTGACGAAAAAACAATCTCAGAATGGCCTGTATAAGTAAAAGCGTTTTAAAGTTATTACCACATAAAGTGAGACATGTCAGTTTTGCAAAAAATGGTCTGGGCAGGAAGGTGAAAACTGGTCCGGGGTTGAAAGGGTTAAATAGGATATTTATTATTTTTTCTGTTACTAATGGACTATTTCATGAATATGAATTAAGTACAGAAGATAAGATACGACGCTATATGTTTGCATCCCTACTGTCATTATGATATAATCTTTTTAAATTGTATTTAATAAAAAGTGATTTTTTAAAGGAACTTGATAGTACTCATTTGTTTTTGGGTTTATAGAGTTTATCCGCCTCCGGACCGCCTAACGCAGATGTGCGGTCCGGAGGCAGCAGCCCTGCGCAGAGTGACGCATATACGCGTCATCTCGCGAGGGCCGAGATTTCCTGTGAACACGCGCACACAGGCGCGCGCGCTCACAGGAACAGAAGGTAAGCGAGTGGATCTCCAGCCTGCCAGCGGCGATCGCTCGCTGGCAGGCTGGAGATGTGATTTTTTTTTAACCCCTAACAGGTATATTAGACGCTGTTTTGATAACAGCGTCTAATATACCTGCTACCTGGTCCTCTGGTGGTCCCTTTTGTTAGGATCGACCACCAGAGGACTCAGGTAGGTCAGTAAAGTCGCACCAAACACCACACTACACTACACCCCCCCCCCCCCCCGGGTCACTTATTAACCCCTTATGAACCCCTGATCACCCATGATCACCCCATATAAACTCCCTGATCACCCACCTGTCATTGATCACCCCCCTGTCATTGATCACCCCTCTCTAAGGCTCCATTCAGACGTCCGCATGTGTTTTGCGGATCCGATCCATGTATCCATGGATCCGTAAAAATCATACGGACGTCTGAATGGAGCCTTACAGGGGGGTGATCAATGACAGGGGGGTGATCACCCATATACACTCCCTGATCACCCCCTGTCATTGATCACCCCCCTGTAAGGCTCCATTCAGACGTCCGCATGTGTTTTGCGGATCCGATCCATGTATCCATGGATCCGATCCATGTATCCATGGATCCGATCCATGTATCCATGGATCCGTAAAAATCATACGGATGTCTGAATGGAGCCTTACCAGGGGGGTGATCAGGGAGTCTATATGGGTGATCACCCCCCTGTCATTGATCACCCCCCCTGTAAGGCTCCATTCAGACATTTTTTTGGCCCAAGTTAGCGGAAATATATATATTTTTTTGTTTGTTTTTTTCTTACAAAGTCTCATATTCCACTAACTTGTGTCAAAAAATAAAATCTCACATGGACGCACCATACCCCTCACGGAATCCAAATGCGTAAACATTTTTAGACATTTATATTCCAGACTTCTTCTCACGCTTTAGGGCCCCTAAAAAGCCAGGGCAGTATAAATACCCCACATGTGACCCCATTTCGGAAAGAAGACACCCCAAGGTATTCCGTGAGGGGCATATTGAGTCCATGAAAGATTGAAATTTTTGTCCTAAGTTAGCGGAAAGTGAGACTTTGTGAGAAAAAAGACAAAAAAAAAAATCAATTTCCGCTAACTTATGCAAAAAAAAAAAATTCTATGAACTCGCCAGGCCCCTCATTAAATACTTTGGGGTGTCTTCTTTCCAAAGTGGGGTCACATGTGGGGTATTTATACTGCCCTGGCTTTTTAGGGGCCCGAAAGTGTGAGGTCTGGGATCCAAATGTCTAAAAATGCCCTCCTAAAAGGAATTTGGGCACCTTTGCGCATCTAGGCTGCAAAAAAGTGTCACACATCTGGTATCGCCGTACTCAGGAGAAGTTGGGGAATGTGTTTTGGGGTGTCATTTTACATATACCCATGCTGGGTGAGAGAAATATCTTGGTCAAATGCCAACTTTGTATAAAAAAATGGGAAAAGTTGTCTTTTGCCAAGATATTTCTCTCACCCAGCATGGGTATATGTAAAATGACACCCCAAAACACATTCCCCAACTTCTCCTGAGTACAGCGATACCAGATGTGTGACACTTTTTTGCAGCCAAGGTGGGCAAAGGGGCACATATTCCAAAGTGCACCTTTCGGATTTCGCAGGCCATTTTTTACACATTTTGATTGCAAAGTTCTTATCACACATTTGGGCCCCTAAATTGCCAGGACAGTATAACTACGCCACAAGTGACCCCATTTTGGAAAGAAGACACCCCAAGGTATTCCGTGAGGGGCACAGCGAGTTCCTAGAATTTTTTATTTTTTGTCACAAGTTAGCGGAAAATGATGATTTTTCTTTTTTTTTCTTTTTTCCTTACAAAGTCTCATATTCCACTAACTTGCGACAAAAAATAAAAAATTCTAGGAACTCGCCATGCCCCTCACGGAATACCTTGGGGTGTCTTCTTTCCAAAATGGGGTCACTTGTGGCGTAGTTATACTGTCCTGGCAATTTAGGGGCCCAAATGTGTGATAAGAACTTTGCAATCAAAATGTGTAAAAAATGGCCTGCGAAATCCGAAAGGTGCACTTTGGAATATGTGCCCCTTTGCCCACCTTGGCTGCAAAAAAGTGTCACACATCTGGTATCGCCGTACTCAGGAGAAGTTGGGGAATGTGTTTTGGGCTGTCATTTTGCATATACCCATGCTGGATGAGAAAAATATCTTGGTCAAATGCCAACTTTGTATAAAAAAATTGGAAAAGTTGTCTTTTGCCAAGATATTTCTCTCACCCAGCATGGGTATATGTAAAATGACACCCCAAAACACATTCCCCAACTTCTCCTGAGTACGGCGATACCAGATGTGTGACACTTTTTTGCAGCCAAGGTGGGCAAAGGGGCACATATTCCAAAGTGCACCTTTCGGATTTCGCAGGCCATTTTTTACACTTTTTGATTGCAAAGTACTTCTCACACATTTGGGCCCCTGAATTGCCAGGGCAGTATAACTACCCCACAAGTGACCCCATTTTGGAAAGAAGACACCCCAAGGTATTCCGTGAGGGGCATGGCGAGTTCCTAGAATTTTTTATTTTTTGTCGCAAGTTAGTGGAATATGAGACTTTGTAAGAAAAAAAAAATTAAAATAAAAATCATCATTTTCCGCTAACTTGTGACAAAAAATAAAAAGTTCTATGAACTCACTATGCCCATCAGCAAATACCTTAGGGTGTCTACTTTCCGAAATGGGGTCATTTGTGGGGGTTTTCTACTGTCTGGGCATTGTAGAACCTCAGGAAACATGACAGGTGCTCAGAAAGTCAGAGCTGCTTCAAAAAGCGGAAATTCACATTTTTGTACCATAGTTTGTAAACGCTATAACTTTTACCCAAACCATTTTTTTTTGCCCAAACATTTTTATTTTTTTATCAAAGACATGTAGAACAATAAATTTAGCGAAAAATTTATATATGGATGTTGTTTTTTTGCAAAATTTTACAGCTGAAAGTGAAAAATTTCATTTATTTGCAAAAAAAATCGTTAAATTTCGATTAATAACAAAAAAAGTAAAAATGTCAGCAGCAATAAAATACCAGCAAATGAAAGCTCTATTAGTGAGAAGAAAAGGAGGTAAAATTCATTTGGGTGGTAAGTTGCATGACCGAGCGATAAACGGTGAAAGTAGTATAGTGCAGAAGTGTAAAAAGTGGCCTGGTCATTAAGGGGGTTTTAGCTAGCAGGGTTGAAGTGGTTAATTGAGTATTCCGGTCAGGTGTAGATGTAGTCAAATTGTGGATCTAATATAGTGTGAAATGTACTATATGATGTCTGATTTTAATTTTTTACATTATTGGTGGGCTAACCCCTTTAAATAAATGTTTCAAATATGATTTAGGAATAAAAGTTATGTCTTAATTATTGAACTACATGTAAAAAGACGTGAGGACTAAGTGTAAATTAACTACCATGAAGTGACAGCAGATGCATAGTTCACTCAGTGCTTCTTCTCATGAGATGTTACATTAGTCATGTATTGAGCTCTATCAGGGTAACTCTTGTTAGTACACCCTGGGTCATCCTCCTTTAATGTGATTTCCTTTTTTTATGCCATAAATCTGTTCACTAATATGACAAGCTGAAAGCTGAACTCTGAAATACTTGAGATTCTGCATTTGTTGCCCAGGGACGAGGTGCTAATCCCCCATGGTGTGCTATTATTTCAGTCTATCCACTACCGCACAGATAGTTGTCATTCTTTAGATAACTGCAAATCCGCAAGAAAACGCATTGTAACACGAGTGCGAGGAAAATGAAGTAGATATTAATGGACAGACACAGGTGGGAGAGCAAAGGGAAGTTTTTAAGAGTCCAGAAGACCAGAAAAAACTGTGCCAAGCTTTCAGAAAGAAGGGAGGCGGCTGACCCCTCCCGGAAGTACTGAAAGATAAGGCTGTTACTTCATATGTTCTGTGTAAAAACTGCTATGAAAATGTGCATTGTACAAAACAAGGGTCCGAAGACCCTTCTACCACATAAGAAGACACCACTGTTGTAAAACAAACAGTAGGTGGGGTGCCCCAAGAGTTTGCATTGGGGCCCAGGATTTTAATGATACACCTCTGGTACAAAACCAAACCATAAAATGGCATAATGTGGATTTCTAGGTTTTGTAAAATTTTGCAAATTATTATTTTGCCAATCTGTGTTAAAGAGGACCTGCACCTTGCCCTGACATTTCTTTTTTGTTAGCAACTACTTGCATCCCCCTTGTAATAATAATTCTGTAACATCTATTCTTAGGACTGTGAGATGTGTCGTTCCTTTATTAGTCCTGATAGAAGTTATGAATGAATAGTTAACAGTTTGCAGCAAAGGTCCAGATGGGTGTTATCAGTTGGAGGTGTGTCCCTGCACAGTCTGACACTGGCAGCACCGATTGGATAGTGTCAGGCTGTGCAGGAACACACCTCCAACTGGTAACACCCATCTGGACCTTTGTTGCAAACTGTTAGCAAATAATTCATAACTTCTATTAGGAATAATAAGAATAGATGCTACAGAATTGTTAATACCTGGGGGAAGCAAGTAGTTGCTAAAACAGACATGTGAGGAGAGGGGACAGGTCCTCCTTAAGCAATGGGATCACACACAGAGTGAATACAGATTTTAACCTCCTTTTTCCAGAGCAGAATATGTCTGTCATAAAGCTGCACCTTAGCTTCCTTTTTACACGGGCACATAAATTGCCTGAAACAAGCACCAATCGGTTCATAGTTTAATAGCTTGCTATTTTTACTCTTGGAAGCCATTATTTGGGCAATAATTCATTTGAGTTGAAGGCTCTTTACTCTGAAGCCAGGAAATACCATTGGCAAAGGGATCTGGTCACCTCTGTGGCTTGTGATTGGCTGCAGAGCGTCAAACCAAGGGAGCCCAGTGGAGCATCACAGGCCGAGAGGAGAAGGAGCGGGGAGCCAATGCCGGGAAACAGGTAAGTTTATAGGTCCAGCCAAGTGGGGGGATTTTCCAAAACCTCCACATTCCTGCACCCCCAAGGCAAAATTAATTTAGGCCTGGAATGTGTTTAAAATAAAGAAACCAAGTCACCTGCTCACCAGTGCTCCGTTGCACCGCAGAGGGTTCTATGTGCTCTGCTTCTGGTCTTCTGTAGACCAGCAGTGTAATGTTCCATCCATGGTAATTTGTGCTGTTGCAGCAATTTACTGGCCTCGGTGATGACTTGTCCCCGAGCATCAGGTGAACACTGCGCTTCTGTGGTCACATGCCACTCAGGGTCGTGTCTCTTAGGCCTCTTGCACACGACCATATGTATTTTGCGGTCCGCAAAAAATGGATCCGCAAAAAATACGGATGACATACGTGTGCATTTCGTATTTTGCAAAATGAAATGCCCCTAATAGAACAGTACTATCCTTGTCCGTAATGCAGACAATAATAGGACATGTTCTATTTTTCTGCGGAACGAAAATATGGAAATACGGAATGCAAACGGAGTACCTCCCTTTTCTTTTGCGGACCCATTGAAATAAATGGTTCTGTATACGGTCCGCAAAAGAAACGGAAACGGAATGAAAATATATTCGTGTGCAAGAGGCCTTGGTCCAGTGAATGGCTGCAGTAGTGCATATCACCACAGGTTGGACACTTCTGGTGCACAGGGACCAGAAGCAGCAGGGACAGGACCCCCAGTACTGGAACGGAACGCTGATGAACAAGCAAGGTGATTTCTTTATTTTATCATGCCTTAATTGATTTTAGCTTGGGGTCAGACAACCCCTTTCAGTATTCTTAACAGAGCACAGGTTAAAGGTCCAAACCTCCTGCTCAGACTTGACAGCTGTTTAGATAAGTATTTGAATAGAAGAGAGTCCAACTGGTCTGATTGTTGAATCAGTAGATTATTAGTATTTAGCCAGCCATCCACATCAGATAAATGTTATCCAAACCTACCAATTTTAGCCAACCATCAAATGCAGGCATGCTCAACCTGCGGCCCTCCAGCTGTTGTAAAACTACAACTCCCATCATGCCATGCTGTAGGCTTATAGCTGTAGGCTGTCCAGGCATACTGGGAGTTGTAGTTTTGCAACAGCTGGAGGGCTGCAGGTTGGGAATCCCTTATCTAATGTATATGGTGGACTCCTGACTATCCCCTGTTCTTGGTAAAAACATGTGTATGGAGGGGTCGGGAGATATCGCTGTCAGACAAGTGAGCATTCAGCTGACAGCTATCGCCTGTACGGCCAGCCTTACACGGGTTAATAATTGGCTACATGAATGTTCGTAAATTTGTACAAAAGTTTGTTCCTGATCATTGCACCATGGAAACTTGGCCAGCGAACAGCTGCCCAACCAACCAGTGTAAAAATGATAATTTCTTGGCAGTAAACTGGATGTGCTACCGACAACCGAGACTCCATGAAAGAAGGGGCTTGAAAAAAAGATCCCAAGAACATAGTAACATAAACACATGCGTCCATCCAGTTCAGCCTGTTATCCAGGAAAATTGACAACAAGAAAACTTAAAAACAATCATTCTCTCAAACGCCTCCCAGTAACTGCAAAGTGAAAAGGAAAGAAAAGTGTGCCGATTCACCATATAGGAGGTTATGGGCAATTCATTTGTCCCTGTAAAAGCCCCTTTACACAAAGTGAAGACACAGCAGGCAATTATCGGGAATTAACCGTTCATTCCTGAAAATTGCCTGCTCGTCAGCGGAGGTGAGAGCTGCATTTACATGTAGCAATCACCAGCAATCACACACCACATCAGAAGTAATACCATGCCATTTCACAATGTTATCGACAAACACTTGTGCAAGAGTTTTAGCATTAGGTAGACCTGGCAATGCTATAAAGTGTGCCATCTTGCTAAAGTGATTAACAACCACCAAAATCACAGTTTTACCTGAAGAATTAGGCAAATCTGTGATAAAATCCATGGATAAATGAGTCCAAGGTCGGGATGGGATGGGCAACGGAAGTAAAGATCCGGAAGGCCGAGTATGTGTCACTTTAGCACGTGCACAAGTACTACAAGCAGACACATAGACCTCAACACACTTACACAACCCCGGCCACCAGAATCTACAAGAGATGAGATCGACAGTGGGTCTGCTCCCAGAGTGTCCTGTGAGAATTGTACAGTGATGTTCCTCGAACACCTTCTGAAGTAATTCAGAAGGAACAAACTTCCTTGGAGGACAAGAATCCGGTGCATCTCCCTGGGCCTCCAACACCTTTGCCTCAAGGTCGGGATATAGGGCGGATATAACTACCCCTTCAGACAATATCGGACCAGGATCTTACGAATCACCCCCCTCCCCCTGGAAAGCTACGCGAGAAAGCATCAGCCTTAACTCCAGGGCGATAGGTGACTATGAAATTAAAACTGGTAAAAAAACAATGACCATCTGGCCCGCCTTGGGTTCAGTCATTTAGCCGACTCCAGGTAAGCTAGATTTTTGTGATCAGTAAGCACAGTAATAGGATGAATTGCTTCTTCCAACTAATGACGGCACTCCTCAAAAGCCAACTTAATGGCCAGCAACTCTCTATTACCCACGTCATAATTTCTTTCTGCAGCTGAGAGTTTCTTAGAGAAAAATGCACATGGGCACCATTTACTAGGTGAAGGACCTTGCGACAAGACTGCTCCTACCCCTACCTCGGATGCATCAACTTCCACAATGAATGGCTGTGACACATCCGGTTGCACTAGTATAGGAGCAGAAGCAAAACATTCCTTCACCTCAGAAAAAGCTTGTTATGCTGCATCAGACCAGACTGAGACATCCGAACCTTTCCTAGTCATGCCTGTTAAAGGTTTAACCACAGTCAAGTAGTTCAAAATGAATTTACACTAGTAGTTGGTGAACCCCAAAAAACGCATAAGCGCTTTCAGTTTTTCAGGTCGATCCCAGTCCAACACAGCACAGACCTTCTCTGGATCCATACAAAAACCTGAAGATGAGAGTAGGTAACCCAGAAATTGCACTTCCTGAAATGCAAATACACACTTCTCCATCTTAGCATACAATTTATTCTCTCTTAGGAACTGTAACACCTGTCTCACGTGATCCTGATGAGTCTCCATATCTGGACAATAAATTAGTATGTCATCCAGATACACAACAACAAACCTCCCCACCAGATGATGAAAGATATAATTAACAAAATGCTGGAAAACCACAGAAGCATTAGTTAACCAAACGGCATGACCAGACTCTCAAAATGACCCTTTGGGGTATTAAACTCCATCTTCCATTCATCCCCTTCCTTGATCCTGACCAGATTATATGCCCCCCTTAGGTCCAACTTAGAGAACACCTTGATACCAACAATCTGGTTAAACAAGTCAGGAATCAAAGGAAGGGGGTACGGATCACAGACCGTAATCCGACTGAGCTCACGGAAGTCCAGACATGGCCTAAGAGTTCCATCTTTCTTTTTTACAAAGAAAAACCCTGCTGCCACTGGGGTCTTGGAAGGTCTAATATGCCAAACTCTCAGCAATATACTTCTGCATGGCCGGTCTTTCTGGTTCAGAAAGGTTATATAATCTAGGTTTGGGAAACTTCTCACTGGGAATAAGATTGATAGGACAATCATATTCCTGGTGTTTAGAGTTAAACCCTGGCAACCACTCTCAGAAAATACAAAAGAAAAATCTGAAATGAAAGAGGGAACAGCATTAGTGGTCAAGACAGAAAGAGATGTATTAAGACAATTGTCAATGCAATAATCACTCCAATCGAGCATCTGTTTTGCTTGCCAGTCAATGGTAGGATTATGTTTGCTCAACCATGGTAAACCCAGAAGCAACGGAGCAGGCAGACCCTCCAGCACAAAACACGAAATGGATTCCTGATGAAAATCACCCACCCAGTCTATTGCAAACACCATAATATTTTTCTCTAATGCACTTGTTGTCAACCCATGCAAACGGAAAAACTGACCATCAACGAGGTTAACCCCTGCCCCGCTGTCAAACACCTCAATTCCCACAGTTTTGGACTCTAGCGCCACCTCGGCAGACAGGAGAAATCGTGTACTACCAGTAAATGACAAAAGTACGTTTTCTGACTCCCCACCCACACCACCTAAAGTAAGATGGGAATTAAACATTTTTTTCCTTTTTGTTTTCACCTTGACGCTGAATGTAAGGACAAACATTAACAAAATGTCCTCTTTTTCCACAGAATAAAACAAACTGCCTAATGACTAAAACCCTTGCAAGCAAGCCCAGGGGTAGCTCCCTCTAACTGCATAGGTTCATCACCAAGGTTTTAGAGGAATCCGCCACGTTATATGATAGTTCGTCCTGAGAGTGACTGACCTTAGATCTCTCTCTCAGGCATCTATCCATATGTACCGCTTTCAATGACTCAGGATTTTCGTGAAAGGCCAACGCGTCCTTTAGCCTCTTGGATAATCCCTGACAGAATTGGCTACAGAGAGCTGGATCATTCCACTCTGTATCTGATGTCCTAAATTCAGAGATCCCTGCAGAACGCTCTCCCTGCTGTAAAACACGTAATTTGGTCTCGGCCAGGGAGATCCGATTCGGGTCATCGTAGATAAGACCTAGAGCTCTGAAAAATTAATCTACCGACCGGAGGGGCCATGATCCGGTCGGTAGAGAAAAATCCCAAGACTGAGCATCCCCTTTAAGCAACGACATGATAATACCCATTCTTTGACTCTCATCCCCGGATGAGAGCGGACGTAACTTAAAGTACAATTTACATGACTCTCTGAACCGAATGAAATTATCACTTCCCCCTGAAAATCTGTCTGGAAGTGCAACCTTAGGTTCAGAACAGGCCTGGTAACTACTACTAGCACCAGCAGCCTGTGATCCCTGGATCTACATGCGAGGTCAGCTACCTCAATAGACAGACCCTGCAATTGTCTAGCCAGTGCAGCGATTAGATCCATAGCCTCACTGACACAAACAAAAAATGACGGTTAGTGGCGGTTGATAATGTCACGGCGCGGTGTGGGTAGTAAACTCCACACCAAACACAGGAGGGAAGGGAAAGGGTACTAGGTCTGGAAACTAGAGAAAGGGGAAAGGTCACCACCTAGTGAATCCCTAGACCGGGCCCTGACTACTATCAGTATGAACAGAACTCAATGGTAGGAATGTTCATATGCCAGAACCTAGAGCCCTATCTGACCCTAAAGGGCCCTGGAGATAGTGTCAGGACAAAAAATGACCTGTTCCTTCCCAGCTGAAGGAACAGGAGAAATCCAACAAACTAGAAAATAGGAAAAGGCATTTAACTCCAAAGTATGCGGATGAGCAGGAACTCAGTGGAGAACTAAACACCAGCACTTCCAAAACCAGAAAGGAGCTATCAACCATATAGCATGATGAGTGAGACAAAATAGAGGAGTTAGAATGACCACTTAAGCTACACCTGAGACAAGAGGTGTGGTCATAACCAGCAACAACACAGAAACAAGTGAAACCCAAGAGGCTGTCAGATCACATCACATGCAGCCAGTCTCTTAGATCTTCTGACCCCTGTCACAGGAGAGACTGTGACAAAAACTGATTGCACCCGCACAGGAAAAACTGAACCACTGGACGCAATTGCAGACAAAACTCACTGAACGCATCCGGAACGCATCCTGACACAATCCGTATAGTTCGGGTGAAAGAGGCCTTAAGTAGTGCTTGCTTGATTATTGGGTGATCGGCGCCACCTTTACTCAAGGCAATTATTGGGAATAAATGCTTCTTCTCAATCATGACCTCGATTGTCAGCGCATGTAAAGGGGCCTTAAGGATGCCTTGACACAGCAGATTTTGGTGCAGAAATTTTGAATCATTTTCATTCATCTGAATGGGGCTTGCAGAAATTCTTGTGCTTGCTATTAAAACAAACCCAATCAAATGAATGGAACTGATTTTCAGCAACTAATGTGATCGGCATCCTAAAAGGACCTCCAGTCTGCGCGTGACACGCATCTATTTTCCATTACTGTGAGTAAGACAGTAAAATAAATAAAAAGCAATAATTAAAGCAGACTGCAATAATGTAGGAACATATCATAATGTAGTAATGTCGTTAGGGGAATTCAAGAGAATGAACATGAAAGGCAAGATGGTTCCTGTAATCAAGCCTCCTGTAAATGATGACTCTTCCTGACGCAGATTCCTGCATATCCGTACATTTCAGTATTTCCATAGTTTGTAAAATGAGGAACCTTCTATGAAATACATTTCTGAGTGTGAAAATGAAAGGGCAGATTTACCATGGAGAGACAGAGAAGATCTGGAGCTGCAGTCAATAGCAATTTCCCTGTGCAGATCGATACATGAACTGCCTCTCTAGCTGCAGAAATTACTTTGTGGGTTTGTCGGGGTTCGCAGAAGGGAAGGGAGGGGGTTAAGGAGGAAGGCAATCAGAGCTCACCTTTCTAAGTGCATGTTGCTGTGCTTGGAATGTAATTGTTTAGAGGCCCCGGGCACCATCGCTGCATTGCGTTATATCATCACTATTCGGGTATAGATAGAGTTTACATGGTTATGGGTTTGTTGTGAGCCTTTACGTCTTCTCATTGAAGGCGAGTAGCTAAAACTGTGCAGGTTTTATATCATGATATAGTACGTTGTCATCAGATGACAAGCACGGGTTCTGGGTGTATCTAGGGGGCTCCAGGGCTCAAGTCTAGTGTTGAGCAAATCAAAGTATCTGAATTGGACTTCGATCCGAATTTCAGGCAACATTCGATTCGCAGCGAAGCCGAATTTCTTCGTGCTTAGTGGTAACTAATCATTTTTCCCTGAAATGGTGGTAAAAATGAAAAAAATTAAATAAATCATACTCCCCTCATCCATTTGAGTAAGAAGATCCTGCACAAAATCTGGTGCACAGTGACGTATGACATCCTCATACCGCCCAGTGTGATTGCGTCATCAGATAACGCATGAAATTCGCTCTGGATCTTTAAGCAAAATGGCCGCCGCTGCCTCTTCATGCTCACATGGATAAGGTAAGTACAATTAAATATATATTTTTTAACTGATCGCTCCCTAAAAGGCCTCAGCAATGAATGCGGCATCTGAGAGGTTCAATGGCGGGGGGGGGGGGGGGGGTGCAATCACCACTCTCCATCATTGCGCACGCTACTTACAAAGATATGCACTTCGTGACTAAGTAATTTGTCGAAGCACCCGAACCGACTTATGTCTATAGTAATCTTGGCTGGGACCCCTAAGACCTCGTTCACATTTCCGTGTTCGTTGACATCCGTAAAAAATCAGTCCGTATTTCATTCATGAAGATGTTCATGTTTGGTCCGTGGATCTGTTTTTTGCCCTCTGTGTGTCATCCATATTTCGCAGACAATGCGCAGTTGCAAATGAATTTCCAAAGCATCTTCTATCAGTGGTATGTGAAAATCGTGCCAAACACGGACGCAACATGGATGTCATGCTTGAGGCCTAAGGCCTCGCTGACCTGTGCTATCCACATTATCTGCAGATAGAAAACATATCCATTGATTTTAATGTTTGTTCACACATCAGCATTTTGGTACTGACCGTGGGTCAGTGAAAAAATTACAGAGACATGAACTACTTTGGTCCACTGAGGTCTATAGGTCTGTGAAAATCGGGGACAAAACACGGATGGCATCCGTGTTTGGTCCATGTTTCGTCTGTTTTTCACAAACCTTTGATAGGCGATGCTTCAAAAATGAATTTTCAGCAAAGCAGTGTCCGGGGAATCTGGATGACACACGGAGAGCAAAAAACAGTTACACGGACCAAACACGGATCCTTCAGGGACAACACCAAGGATGAAACACGGACAGATTTTTTCACGGATGTCAAATGGACACGGAAATGTGAATGAGGCCTTAGACATGCAGAAGCACCAACATGGCCTCTTAGTTTAGAGATTTAAAGGGGTATTCTCAGACATTGATAGCCTATCTTTAGTATATGCCATCAACGTTGGATAGGTGCAGGTCCCATCTCATCTCCAGAATGGGTCCCCCAGAATAAAGGGAAAGCAGCCGTGTATGCCCAGCCACCCTACATACACCGCTATGGGAGCTCACTCGGCTATTTTTGGAACTGCCATAGCAGTGAATGGAGAACACGACTCGTGCTCAGTGCACTCTCCTTCACTTTGGGCGTCCCATTTTGGAGATAGGAGTGGGTCCAAGAGCTGACATTAATGGCATGTCCTAGCTACCCCTATAAAGAAAATGTGTCACCTATCATTTTGCTGCCAATAAAATCAGATAGTGACAAATATTTTTTGCAATCTGTTTTTATTTTCTGATTGTATTTTTTTATTTATTCTACTTTTATGCAAGATTATAGGGGCAGCCATCTTGCTTGAACTGTTGAGATATGTGGTACAGAAGTTTTATGGGCCATAGATATGATAGAGGGGACTCTATTGACTTCTATGGGAGAGTTTTCTAAACATGCTCTGCGCAGAGCTCATTGTGGAGGAAGGAAGTAGATAAGCTCTGATATCACCTAATGTGAATTGTGGATCCTGTGTTATGTGTACAAAGGTGTTTGCTGTCTGTGATGATAATGAGATGACTGCTAAAACGTTATCTGTACAGGATAGAAGGTCTCTACATTTTATTAGGCTTAAGGCTCTTTTAGGCTACCTACACATCTGCATTTTCTATTCCGGTTTTGAGTTCTGGCGGAGGATCTCAAAACCAGAATTAAATGGTTCAGTTTTGTCCCCATTCATTGTCAATGGGGGCAACACTGATTAGGATGCATCAGTTCCATTTTGTTGCTGGGTACAAAACCGGCGGGGGATCGCTGGTGTAGCACTCCCAGTGGATAGGTCACCAGTAAAAACCCCTTTAAGTTAATGTTTACCTTTTTAGGACATGTTCCCATGGCGGATTTTCCATGTGGGAAAACCACATGTATTCTGGTTCGCATTGTTCCTCGGTGTCTACCAAGAAGTGCGAGGAATCAAATTTTTTTTCAGATCATATTCCGCTTTGGATTGATTTGCTCAACACCATTATTCAGTAGAGGGGGTTCTTGGCAAAAATATTTATACCCCATGCTGTATATATATTTTTTTTCTACAATGGAAGTCAATTAGCAAAGTGTGACATGCACCAAGACTGTCCTGCCGTATTACAAAAAAATAACAATACTATGTGTAGTAACTAGTGTTGAGCGACGTTATAAAAACTTAGATTTGGCTGCTTCTTTGAATTTCACAAAGAAATTCGCTTTGTGACGAATTACTTTGTCACAAAGCACATTTCTTTGTAAGTAAGGGGCACAATGACTGAACGGCTTGCCCCTATCTGGTGCTCCCTGAGGCGATCGCCTCACCTGGCCTCATTGGTGGTGCACCCCTGGCAAAGAGGCCGCCGCAGCTATCTTGACTGAAGGGCCCGTGCAAAATGTTGCGCAGAGTGTGATGAGATCATCACGCTGGCCACCATGGTCATACGTCACCACGCACAAGATTTCGTGCAGGATCTTCAATAGGCCATGGCGGCCTCTTCGCTCTCAAATTGATGAGGTAGTTGTTGTTTTTTTTGTATGCCATTTCAGGGAAAATTGATTCGTTACCACGAAGCTCGAGGAAATTCGGCTTGGTGTTTCAATGAAATTCGGATCCAAATCAACCAATACTTAAATTCGCTCAAACCTAGTAGTAACCATTGTAGGTCAAACCTATAAAATCACCTTTTAAAAATTGTAGCCAACAAATATATTTCATAGTAAAAAAAAAATATAAAAGCAGTATAAAACTGTAGGGTAAAAAATAGATTTTGTCGCTCTACAAAACCAAGAAGATTTCAATGTAATTGAATTGATAACTTGCATCAAACGCTGTTTATATCATTATGTAGATTAATGCAGGAAATGCTGACAGTGCTGGATATTCCACTTATATTCCACTGAAATCACAAGCAGACATTAAACACATAGGGAGGAATGTATCAATGCCACTATGCCAGTTTTCTGGAATGCAAAAGTGGCAAATGTTTGGCAAGTAATTTTTTTAAACTTTTTCGCCAGGATCACCACTTTTGAAAATAAAGTTCTGGGGCTGGGGGACTATAACTGCCTATGAGCATTATAACTGGCTGGGAAAAATACAGAGTGGGCATTATAACTGCCTGGGGCACTACAGAAGGCATTATAACTGCCTGGAAACATAATAACTGGCTGGGCGCACTACTGGGGAAATAACTGTCGGGGGGTATTATAACTGACAGGGAGCACTACAGTGGGCCATTATAACTGGCTTGTGAACTACATGGAACATTATAACAACCTGGGGGCACTATAACTGGCTGGTAGCACTACAGGGGGGCATCATATCTGGCTAAGGGCACTAAAAGAGGTACAAAATGAGGCATTATAACTGGCTGAGGCAGCACAGGGCGGCATTACAATTTCCTGGGGGTACTACCGGGGGTATTAGAACTGCCTGGGGGAAATACAGGGGGCATTATAACTGCCAAAGGGCATTACAGTGGGACATTCTAAATGCAGGGGGCATTGCAGAGGGTCATTATCAATACCAGGAGTATAGGGGCATTATAAATACTAAAGACACACCAGGGGATCATTATAACTACTGGGGGCACTACAAGGAGCATTATAAGTACTGGGGGCATTATAACTACTAGGGAAACTACAGGGGCATTATAAGTACTGGGAGAAATCATCATGGAGGTTTGGGCTTGATAGAGAAGAAAAGAGAATGACTTCAGTTCCAGTCACAGGAAATATCACCTGTATGTAAGTGGATTAACCTTCATTGGATTATACAGTATTGTGTATGCATTTGTGTATGATCACTGTATGGTGGTAATTTTGGTCTCTGTCATATTCATGGTCTTGGCACTATTATTTGCTGCCTCTTGTTATTTTTTTTATATTGTTAGTAACATTGGCATTGGTATAGTGTTTTTTACGTGGCATCATTGTGGCGGTGATATTCTGATCTTTTGTGGTCTTGGTGTAGCGGTATTATTTGTCCTTTATATGGTGTTATTTTTGGTAATGTTGGTCTTGTATACTGTGGGGTGGGGTTCTATAAAAGGGGTGCGTCCACAGAGTACATGATTGATCTCATGTACATTTGTTCCCAATCGCCAACCCTTGTAGAAGGCCCTTTAATACATTGCTTGTGCGATGAGGATAGCCACTGATTAGCAGTATGGAATCAAGCTTTATAGATATTTAGATTTCTTTAGTAACAATTGCAGTAACGATGCAGAATATCTTTTATTTCCAAAGAATGTGGAACAGCTTGATGTAGCAATAAGTTATGTTATTGTCATCTATAAAAAAACAAAAACATAAAATATAATAGTTAAATAGTTAAGTTCGCAAACCTGAAAAACACACACAGATCTATAGGCAAACACTTTCCTCATCCACAAAACAGGGCTCACCAGTGAAGCACAGTTTAAATATTTCCCGCAGTCTTCTCTGAGAAGACGCCGTATAGTGGGTTACGGTGGCCTGTAAAATCTAATGACAGTGATATTTCTGCTCACAGATCCGTGTTTGAGAGCTGCTGTAAATACACACACCGGCCTGAACCGATGTCTCTTTTGTGGCTGATTACAGACTCGGTTATGGGTTCGCCAAGGGGAAAATAGTCCTTAGCAAAATAGTGATTATCATTTGAAAAGTCTAGAAATGAAGCGCTCGGGTCAGCAGCATCATCTGTGCTGGTGATGATGGACAGTTACCTAAGATTTACAGTATATGTGTCCATAGGCTTTATTCTATGTAAAATGTCCCCTAAATGTCACATTATTGATGACAATAGTAATGACAACCATACCAAAGATCCGTAAACAGCCTGTGGCTTAGCAGAGAAAGTGGCGGGGTAGGGAACCAACTGTGCCACAGCTTTCAGCTGGATCCACATCCTGAAGATGTAGGTACAGTTCTTGCCTGGGGATCTGGACAAGCTCCTGACCGCTATGGTTACTCCACTGACTATGATATTAGAATAAAATGTATGGTATGTCCTATTGGTAACCTGTGAAGGCAGACATTTGTTTAAGGGTGTATAATGCCCCCCAAAATGCTTGGCACCGCGTACAAGTTATACTTACCCCACTCCCCGGCACCCACGTCGCTCCTGATGCCCACAGGCCGCGACAAGAATGAGCCTCCCTAGCGTCACCCGCGATGTTAGGGAGGCTCGTTCCCGTCACAGCCTGCTATTGGCTGCCCCCCCATCGCCAAATGTTTTGATCCGTGCAATGGGTAGATGCAGCGGCAGCCATGCAGGCATCAGGAGCAACGCGGGTGCCAGGGAGCGGGGTAAGTATAACCTGCTATAAGTGATCATGATATTGCTTCTCCCATAGACTGCAATAATTTAAAATTGCAGTCTATGGGAGAATCGCTATGTTGTGGCAGTTTTGGGATCTTTCAGAGGACCAGAGACTGCCATAGCAAATGAATGGCTCCCTCGATCTTGGCGCGGGGCAGCTATTCAGGCCCAGGAAGTGCAGTGGTCCCGTGGAAAGGACTTTTAGATATTGGCAATTGAGCGTTTAAATTTCTGTGATCGGGGTTATGGCTGATCACAGACATTGTAACCAGGTGTCTGCTGTGTAAAACACCAGGCACTCGGCGGCTATGGCACGAGCTCCGATCTGGAGTTCGCACCATTTTTAAAGACCCGACATGCACTGTACATGTACGGTGCATGACGAGAAGGGGTTAATACAGCAATTCCATCTGAGACAATGGGGGCATATCGCTAGGATATGTCCCCATTGTCTTATAGGTGCGGGTCCCACCGCTGGGACCCACACCTATATAGACAATGGAACAGGGAAAGTGGTGGCTGGAGGACCCCAGGTTTCCCCGGGTCCGGCCACCACCAAGTGATCTCCCCATAGAAATTAATGGGGGTGCACCGCACTTGCGCAGCCACTGCTCCTATTAATTTATATGGGGCCGACAGAAATAGCTGAGCCAGTGCTCTGCTATTTTTGGAGGCCCCATAGAACTTAATGGAGGGCAGCCCCACACGTGCAGTGCGCCCTCTGGGACTTTGCCGTCTGCCTTTACAAGATAAGTGCGGGTCCCACACCTAACAGACCATAATTATGCACAAAATTGCTGCAGTTTTTTTTGCTAAGTAGAAGAGGAGGCCGCAATTATACATCCTTTCCTATGAATACACTGGTATGGATGCACTGAAATGTGCTTAAATGCTTCATTATAAACAGCAGCAAAAATGAAACAGTTTTTTAGGTAACAAAGGGCAGATTGCGCAGCGTTTGCAGCAAACTGTATACAGCTGGTGCTGGCAAAAAGCCTTTAAAACACCTATGAGCTGTTTTTTTTTAAACATAAGGCTGGCTGTTCATATACCGAAAAAATGAGGCTGGTGCAGAATTTTGGAGATTGCAGAATTTGCAGTACATGATCTTTCCACCTGCTGCCAACACCTGCCCGCAGTATATGTGACACACACAGAACTCCCTATTCTTTCCCTGATAAAACCTTGACTTTTTTGTTATTAATAATACAAGTTGTAATAATAATAATAATTGCTATTTCATTGAATTATAGTTTCTTCCGTGCTGCTGAAAGATTCCCATTGTGTGAAGCAGATTCCGTAAGGTGTGATAAATATTATGTACAGACATCTGGACTATCTGTCCGTAACCTGTAACAAGATGCAAATGACATGTAAATCAAAACAGATCTTTTATTCTACAATATCACACATGCTGTTTCTGTCACATAAATTATTTAGGGGAATGCTGGGTTTCCGCAACTTAGCACAGAGTCTTTTTTATAGACTGCGCCTAAAACAAACCTTAAAGGGGTTGTCCAAGATTTTGATATTGATGGCCTATCCTCCTAGATCATCAATATCAGATCCGACAACCCTGACAATCTACTGTTTAGTTGTAGCTCTGCAGCTGAAAATCAGTTTTCAAATCAAATTTCATTGAAGTGAATGAAGAGCTGTTGTTACAAGCTCCATTCACTAGCTGCAGAGCTACAACTAAACAGTTGATTGTCAGGGTTGTCGGATCTGATATTGATGATCTAGGAGGATAGGCCATCAATATCAAAATCTCGTCCTGCAGTCCTTCCTCCCGCCCATGTGCGGTCCGGCACTCAGCAGCGCAGTTACTGACAGCTGCATCCACCAGCATCGGTGATAACGCTGATGCCGGTGGATTACCCCTGATATGCTGTGGTAAACGCTGACCGTGGCATATGGGAGGTTTGCTCTGCCTCTTCTTAGCCATTGGGTCCCTGTGCTGCGGTGGCGGGGACCCGATGGTTGCCATGGCAGCCCCAAGCCATTCCAAGTCCTTGGGGCCCGGCATGCACGGGGCGGAGCTCCGGCGCCGTACGGCAGTTCGCGGTAAGAGGCCGCCGGACTAAAAAGTCGGACATGCAGGACTTTTAGTCCGGCGGCCTTTTCGCCGTGCACTGCCGTGCTGCGCCGGAGCTCCGCCCCCGTCCCCATTATAGTCAGTGTAAACAGCCTGTCGGATCCGTCCTGCCACAAGTGTGAAAGTAGCCTTAGGTATCACCGCGTGCGTAACAACCTGCTCTCAAACCGTCATCTCATACCCCAAAATATGAGCCCCTACATAAGACAGTCGTCCAAAAAATAAAAAAAACTATGGCTTTCAGAATATGGAGACACTAAAAAATATATTTTTCCCCAAAAAATGTAAAACTGAAACAAACAACCAAAAAATATTTTGATATTGGTATTTTGGTATTGTCACGTCAATAACAACCTGCTCTATAAAAATTCCACATGATCTAACCTTTCAGATGAACTTTGTAGACAACAAAAAAAATAAAAAATGGTGCCAAAACAGCTATTTTTTGTTACCTTGCCTCACAAAAAGTGTAATATAGAGCAATCAAAAATCATATGTACCCTAAAATGGTACCAACAAAACTGCCACCTTATCCAAAATGGGGTCTTTTTTGGACTTTCTACTCTAGGGGTGCATCAAATGTGACAGGGCAACTTTAAATTATCCCAGTGAAATCTGCCTTCCAAAAACCAAATAGCATTCCTTTCCTTCTGCGCCCTGTCGTGTGCCCGTACAGCAGTTTACGACCACATGTGGGGTGTTTCTGTAAACTACAGAATCAGGGTAATAAATATTGAGTTTTGTTTGACTGTTAACCCTTGCTTGGAAAAAATGGATTAAAATGGAAAATCTGCCAAAAAAGTGACATTTTTAAATTTCATCTCCATTTTCCAATTCTTGTGGAACACCTAAAGGGTAAACAAAGTTTGTAAAAACATTAAGGGGTGTAGTTTCTAAAATGGGTCCATTTATGGGTGGTTTCTATTATGTAAGCCTCACAAAGTGACTTCAGACCTGAACTGGTCCTTAAAAATTGGGTTTTGGACATTTTCTGAAACATTTCAAGATTTGCTTCTAAACTTCTAAGCCTTCTAACGTCCCAAAAAAGAAAATGTAATTCACAAAATGATCCAAACATGAAGTAGACATATAGGAAATGTAAAGTAATAACTATTTTTGGAGATATCACTATCTGTTATAAAAGCAGAGAAATAGAAATGTTGAAAATTGCTAATTTTTCCAAATTTTGGGTAATTATTTTTAAATAAATAAAAATGAAATATTTTGACTCAAATTTACCACTGTCATGAAGTGCAATATGTGATGAGAAAACAATCTCAGAATGGCTTGGATAAGTAAAAGCGTTTTAACGTTATTACCACATAAAGTGACACATGTCAGATTTGCAAAAAAATGGCCTGGTCCTTAAGGGGTTAAATAAAATAAAAATAAAATTAAAGGGGTTTTCCAGGAGTACAATATGAAGGACCTATCCTCTGGAGTCGGTGAGGGCTTCCTCACAGCATATCAAGCACAGCTCTGTACATTGCAGAGTGGTTGTGTTTGGTCATTTGACATGGGACCGAGCTGCCCATAGGCCACGTGATTGATAAACATGACGTCACTGGCCTTGGAAGAGGTCGCCATGTTCACCAGAGCGCCGCGGCCTCTTTAAACAACTGATTAGTGGGGGTGTCTCACCGATCAGATATTAATGACCTATCCAGAGTATAGGTCTAGTATTGTATTCCTGGAAAATCCCTTTAAGGGCTCAAGCACATGAACATGTGAGACCCATGCCATGCCGTGTGCGGCACTGGCCACAGTTTGCGCATGTGGACCGATTCATTTGAATGGGTCCGCGATCCGCAAGATTCAGTCCACACTGCACGGACCGAAATCCCATGGAAGCACTCCATAGTGTCTCTGCTCCACACCGCTGCGTATCTTGCGGATCAAGTGAATGGGTCCGTATCTGTGATACGCAGAGCACGCGGCCGATTCCTGTATATTGCGGATCCGCTGTTTGTGGGCTGTTCGTGTGCATAAGCCCTAACCCTTTCATGACTGGGCTTGAAAAGGCCTGAATGTTCAGACACTTTTATTGTGATTTAACTCACCACGGTTTAGTGACCCTAACTTTTTTATTTGTTGGACTACCAAAATAATTTTAGATTTTTTTTTTAATGACACCTAGGACTTTTTATTAATGCATTTAAAAAAAATATATATATTTTGTCATTTTTTCCTAACTATAGCTTTATATTTTTTAAATAAACAAACAAAACAAGTTAGCTTTGCCTGAATGTGAACTATGGCGACGGTTTTGGTTGTCATGGCTTTTTTTTTTACATTTTTTTATTATATTGTGTTTACTTAATTTTTATTTATTTTTGGCACATAATATGCCCCTAAGAGGTCACTAAAACACCTCTGTAGGACACTGACGCTTTTCTTTTTTGCACTATTTTCACTGTAACTGGGGCATCCACAGGAAAACAGCCCCCCTCAGGAGCATGCCATTAGAGCTGTTCGGGTCTGCTCTGGCCCCAAGACACCTGGCGGTCCCGTGACTGCCGGGTCCAAGAAGGGCCTGGCCGTTTCCTGTATTCACTGCATACCGTTCACTGAACGCTATGCACCCGGCACAGGAGAAGGCAGAAGCGGTAATAAACTGCTTCTGTCTTCTCCTCGGGGACCCCGCTGTCACTGACCCGCTCTGCCCAGATTGCAGGACCTGAAGTTTTAATCCAAATGCTTGAGGCCTCGTCCACATTTCCGTATCATTTTCAAGTCTGTGAAAAAGGCGTCCTTGTTTCATCCATGAAGATGTCCATGAAGGATCCGTGTTTGGTCTGCGTGTCTGTTTTTAGTTTCCGTGTGTCATCCGTAATCGACGGACGTTGTTCAGCTGAAGGGCTCATGCACACGACTGTTGTTTTGCAGTCCGCAAATTGCAGATCTGCAAAACACAGATGTCGGCCGTGTGCATTTTGCAGAATAGAACGGCCGGCCCTTAATAGAACAGTAATGCGGACAATAATAGGACATGTTCTATTTTTTTGCAGAACGGACATACGGAAACAGAATGTACACGGAGTAACTTCCATTTTTTTTTTTTTCTGGACCCATTGAAATGAATGGTTCCGCATACGATCCAGAAAAAAAAGAACGGAACGGACACGGAATGAAAATACATTTGTGTGCAAGACCCCCTACAGTGCTAGGGCTAAAGACTGGCTGGCACGTGTATATATATATATGTGCTAACTGTACGAGGCATAGGCAGTATATACTGTATGTATATATATATACACACAGATGGTGGTTGTGAAGGAGTTAAACTTGCACTGTCTCCTCCTTCTTCTCTCCATTTTAATATATAAATATGACCTTTCAGCTCCTCGCCTGTACAGTAAAGCCTCACATTCTCAAGAAAATAACAGTTCTAGACCACCTCTTCTCAAAACTCAGCGTTGTGCCGTTTCAGCGTTATTCCTCTTAGACATGCGGGAATAACCACGGGGTTCTTACATTCCTTACAGGTCTGATACCGGCAGTGCTGATTGGACAATGTCAGACTTTGTAGGGAAACCCCCCAAAACGGTAATACCCAATTGTGACTTTATTCATATATTTCTAGGAGAGATAACAGAGGAACAACACAGAGCTCTAAGAAAATGTGGAATTGTTATATCATGCTAGACTAGCAGAAGGACCGGCTTCACACGGGTATATTTCATCCATTTAATTTAATGTTTGTGTGTGTCGTTAAAAGATATTGACAGTATCCCCCATAACAGTGACCTCTACAGCACCCCGCCCCTTTAACAGTGACCTCCACAGTTCCCCACCCCTTAACACTGACCCCCCACAGTGCCCCGCCACTTTAAAATGGGACCTCCAAAGCAGCCCATCCCCTTAACTTTGACCTTCACAGCACCCCACTCTCTTAACAATAAACTCCTCAGGGGCCCTCCCCATTAACAGTGAGCTCCTCAGGGGCCCGCTGCCTTAACAGTGACCTCACAGTACCCTGCTGACTTAACCTCCACAGCTGTTGCCCCTTTAATAGTGGCCCCTACCCCCTTAACAGTGACCTCCACAGTGTCCGCCTCTTTAATAGTGACTTCCACAGTGCCCGCCCCTTTAACAGTGACCTCCACAGCACCCTGCTCCTTTAATGCTAAGGCTACACGATGACTTGTCATGCGACATTTTGTCTCCACAATTTTTATAATGATAGGCTGTGTAGTCGCACTGTGACATTCTGCGACACGGCAGTTGCAAAAAATCCATCCATAGACTATCATTATGTAGTTGTGCCCTATGTGTCATGTAGCCCTAGCCTAAAGCTGACTTAAAGCATTGAAGAAAAATAGCTGGGTTGTTATGGAAACCTGGAGTAAAACTGTGTGTATGTGGAGACTAAGGACCTACAAGCCTCTATTGGCTGATAAGGGACATGTGACAGTGTGTATAGCAGTTTGAATATGAAGAGAAAGACTTGCAGGTTTGTATTTGCTAATGCAGGTCATTTTTTGGGAATATCTCAGGAACGGTACGTCCAAGAGAGCTGAGACCCGGTCTAAAACCTTCCCGGACACCTGATGTACCTGTGTTCCAAATTTGGTGAAGATCGGTCCAGTCGTTTGTTCGCGCATAAAGAACAGACAGACGTCGGGACAGACAGAAACTCATTGTGTACCGGCGACATGTTACCTCCACAGTATTCTTTCCCAGATAGTAAGTTATATTTGTATCAAGTTTAAGGCTACTTTCACACTCGCGTTTTGGGCGGATCCGTCATGGATCTGCAAAAACGGATCCGTTACAACCGCATGCATCCGTCATGGACGGATCCGTTTGTATTATCTGTAACATAGCCAAGACGGATCCGTCATGAACTCCATTGAAAGTCAATGGGGGACGGATCAGTTTTCTATTGTGCCAGAGAAAACGGATCCGTCCCCATTCACTTACATTGTGTGCCAGGAGGGATCCGTTTGGCTCAGTTTCGTCAAGCGGACAGCAAGCAGCGTTTTGGTGTCCGCCTCCAGAGCGAAATGGAGACTGATCGGAGGCAAACTGATGCATTCTGAACGGATCCTTTTCCATTCAGAATGCATGAGGGCAAAACTGATCCGTTTTGGCCCTTTCTGAGAGCCCTGAATGGTTCTCTCAAACGGAAACCAAAACGCGAGTGTGAAAGTAGCCTTTAGTAGAAATTGATCGATGAGTTTTTGATCCCCCCCATAACAGTGTCAGTCATCCACAGATCCCCAGTAATAGTGCCATCCACAGACCACCATTAGTTCCAAACCCACAAAACACACAGCACACCTTTTTGGTTAAAAATATTTTTTTTCTTATTTTCCTCCCCAAAAACCCAGGTGCGTCTTATGGGCCGGTGCGTCTTATAGGGCGAAAAATACGGTACATTCACACTACAGAGCAGTTTATGCAGATTTTCATGCAGTTTTTGATTTGTTTTCACATTAAAATCAGCATTTTGATGCAGCCCCAGATCTCACCATTTCTGATGCTTTTAAAAACTGCACAAAGTTAAAACGCTGCAAATTTCAAAATCCAAAGCCGCATGAAAAATGTCTGCACCTCGTACATGAGACTATACAAATCTCATCTACTTAGGCCCGTTTCACACTTGCATCGTTGTTTTTCGGTATTGAGATCCGTTATACGATCTCAATACCGAAAAAAAAAAAAAAATTCTGTTTAGTCCTCACGCATTCTGAATGGAAAGAGATCCGTTCCGTCAGCATTCCGTTTTGTGACTGCTCTGCGAGCTGCGGTTTTGTGTCTGGTCATCAAAACTGATCCGTCACTTATTGACTTTCAATGTATTTAGTGATGGATCCATTTTTTCCTCGTTTTCGTTTCACACAACCGCACCCTAACGGAACGGATGCATCCTGACGCGCAAAATCAAAACGGATCCGTTTAATTCCGGTATTGAGATCCTCTACCGGAGCATGAGCCCTTACCCTGCGGATTTTCTCAACACGCACTGTGTGCATATCCCCCATAAGGGGGTTGTCCGCCTTTTGGGAAGGTCCCCCCTTTCCTGGTCAGACCTGCAATGAGAAGCATACTTACCTGCTTCCCACTGCTGGTTCCCGGTTCCATTGCTGCCCGTCCATCGCCTCGTTCAGGTCCCCCACTGTCAACGTCCACTTTGACGCCGCTGCATCCATGAACTGCCCCCCCTTACAGCAGGTCAATTGATCACGTGACACAAAGGGGTCAGGTCACCGCTGCAGCAAAGGGGCTGACACCCAGCAGGTAAGTATGCTTCCCTTTGGAAGGGGGATCTGCCTACATGTCCCTTTAATATACATGGTACCCTAGACTTGAATTGTCACTTCTATTTTTTTTTTACATAGTGCCAACCTATTCTGTAGCGCTGTACACAGAGACACCAGTCATTGTGACAACTCTAACCCTACGCTGAAGTCTCAGAAAAACGTCTCTGCCCTTCCTAAATATGGCGCACTTTACGGCTTCCATCATGTGATGGATAAACCCAGCTTCAAGGAGGGCTCACATCAGGCAGAATCCCTCCTCGGGGGGCTGTCAGGTGGGAAGTTGGGCTCTCTCCTTTTCTCGGGCCGTTCTCCTTTAAGACGCTGGCCGCTTTCTTCTCCTTTTCTCTTTCACATTCTCCACCTCTGAACCTCAGTGATTGACAGGAGGAAGGGAGAGGAGGGGGAGGGGAGTGACCCGCGCGTCCACCAATCCGGCGCCGGGGTGGGCGTGGTCAGGCCCCCGCCGCAGCCAGTGAGCGCGCAGTCGGGGCGGGAGCTGGGTCTCCATTCTGTGCCGTGTGTCAGCTCCGGAGGAGAGAGGGCTAGACGCGGGAGGGAGGGAGGAGAAGAAGCCGAGAGTCGGAGCCCCGAACAAAAGCAGGACACCGAGCAGTGTGGAAGTTCCGTGCCCCGGTGCAGAGCCCAGCCTCCGGGAGAGCTGCCGGGGTGAGAGCCCCTCCGCCTGGATCCTATTCTCCGCGCTCTGCTGGACTTGTCCGGATCTGGACGGATTCCTGCGCCCTGGGATTTACAGGAGGGAGCCACAACAAAGGCAGGAGGGAGCAGAACAATAAGAGTTCCGTGTGTGCTGCAGGGTGCACCGAGGGTGCTGCAGAGCAGGGCTCGCTCCTGGAGATGGATGATCAGCCCAGGCTAATGCATAGCCACCCCGGGGTGGGGATGCCAGGTCACCCCAGCCTGTCCCAACACATGCAGGATGGCACTGGGGCTACAGAGGGGGAGGGGGGCAGGAAGCAGGACATCGGGGATATACTACAGCAAATAATGACCATCACTGACCAGAGTCTGGATGAAGCACAGGCCAGGTGAGCACCCATGTCACATACATGTTCCTCCTATGTTCTTCCCATGCCGCTCTATTTACCTTTCCCCCTCCCCAAACATCTGGGGCTCAGGGAGGAAATGTCCAAACTCCAACCCTAAAATTAGTTCCTAGTCTAAGCCCTTTTTTTTTTTTTTTTTTTTTCTCCTGACCTGGCCCACAGAAACTTTTCTAGGGTCTTGTTCTTGAGCGTCACACACACCACATTTTGGGACACGTTCAACTAACCAGAAAATGCCTGGCCCAGTGAGACGTCCCCAAAAATTCCCTTTTTTCTTTTTTTTTTTGTAATCCTGAAAACTGCACGTATATGGTTAATGTTCTCCAGAACGTGTGGTGGCTTGGACCAGAAGTATGATCCTGGCTCCCAGAGCTGACGGTCTACTGCTGAGCTGGACCATGCCACCTAAGGGGGGTGGGGGGCACATACTTCCTTAATGACCTGAGCGTAAAGACTTCCATATGTCATTGGCATGACGCTTGGATCTTGTGTGGTTACCTGATAGAAACTTGAGCCAAAAGTGATGAGTTTAGGAGGAATTGCCCGAATCCTGTCTAACGTGACCCTGGTGCAGCTGGCATGTAGGATAGAGATGGCACCATAAAGTTTTAGTGCCCCAGTGGAAGTGCCAGAGAGGTCAAGTTTGCCGCTGGGCCTGTTTACGTCTCGTCGGAGTTGGGTAATGTGTTTGTGAAGTGCACTGAGCGAGCAGATCCGGTGTAATGTGCCAGAGTAGAGGGTCTGCACAGCTGGCACCACAGCTTTATGGTAGTCGGGGGCATTATGGAGGCAGACAACCACCCTTAGGTTTTTATGGTGGGTGACAAATGTCACGGAGCATTTTATATATCGCGCCATGAAGTAAAGTGGGCACCAGGGTAAAGGCTAAACCTCAGTGTGCCCGCCATCTTTTGATTGGCATAACGGAAAAAATAATATTTGCTTTTGCCAGGGATGGTGAAAACGGCACAATCCGTAAACGTAGGGTATGTAGGTAGTTTTTCTGGAGTAATTTACAGCTGAGCTCCTACGCCCTGTCACCCACGTCTAGGGGTTGGCATGTGGTTGGAAGTGGCCTAAGGGGGCACATTGCACAAAATCTGCACCAAAACCACGTAAATCTGCGCTGTGTATCGCCGTTTTAGTTTTGGATTTTAACAATGCCATTTTAGTCTTTAGGGAAAAGACAGTTTTCCGTTCTGTGCGTTTTAAAATCCGCACGTCCAGTAAATTTTCGCACGGAAAATATACGCCAAATGTACGTGAGAAGTCATATCTTATTAACGTTTCTGCGTTGTTTTTTTTTCTGCACAAAAAATCCGTATGTACAATCTGCAAGATGTGCAGGTAGCCTGATATGACGTGACTCTGGTATCGGTCATTATAAGGTATGGCTGAGAGCTGTAGTCCGCCGGGGGGGGGGGGTTGTACTTTATAAAGAAATGAATTGTGTTTATTATAGGGGGTTCCGGAGGTGTTCTGCTAGGGGTCCTGTATCTCACCCCCCAAATATTTCTGATATTCTGTCGCCTCGGCCTCGGCGGTCATTGGTGAATTCAAGACCATTCTGATTCCTGCCTTCCCAGTGCTAGGCCTCGCTCAGGCCCTGGCATTCATGGCCCAGCAGTGTGCCCTATTTACTGCCCCATGGAAAGGGATGAAATCTTCCATCTGGGCAGCCACCATCCGACCTGCAGAAAACCTTGGTCCAGTTCGAGGTGTCGAATGTTGGGGAAGGAAATGGCCTTTCCTATTACTTAGAGGAGATGGTAAATATTATGACTTCAGGTCTGATACATTGTATCTCTAGGAGGCGGCTACACAGTAACCAGTCCAAGAAGAATGTCTTATATCTAATGATCTATGTACGACGTTTACCTCTACCGAAGTTTTTAATAGAAATATGGTAACTTTGAAGAAAAAAAAAATGATATATATATTTTTTTTAACAGCTGCTTTTCACAGGGAGATGGCAACAGGCAAAGCTTATGCTGCGGCCTACGCTGCCAGGACGTAGCAGGCGAGCGGCTGCTTTTTCATTTTTCATCCCTGTGACGGCCGGTGGTGGACTAGGTTGTCAGGCTTCCTGCTGGGTCGTTATCTGTCAGGTCTGAGCCCAGGTCGGAATGACTCTAACCTCAGAGCTCCGGTGAGCGGCCATTACATTAGATACAATGCAGATTTTACTGCCGGGTTTTTCTTTTCTTTTTTTTTCTCCTGTGGCGATGTCGCTGGAAGTGGACACATGGGCTGATCAGTATTCTGTTATGTGCCTATAGGGGTGACGGAGTATTATTCCCATCATGTATTCTATATAGTAACATAGGGGGTTTATAGACTCGACTTTGCAGCCGTCATTCTGCTACCAAATATTGTGGTATTTTAATATCATTTCTGTAGATGAATAACTATAGGCCAATCACTAGATGGTCCGGTAACAGAAAATATAGCGTGAAGTCGCTATCGAAGAATCGTGTAGGATAGATGGATATATATATATATTACACATACTCTCAGCCGCGGGGTCTTTGTGTATATGTGGGGTTTAGTACAATGTGATAGGTATATATTACATACATATTAGATGCAGTGCATTATTGTGTGGGTCGGAGACTTGGGAATAGACATCTAGTTCTGTGGAGGAATGGGGCACACGTGGAAAAAGTGTCCACGGTGGGAATTGTTGTCATTCAGTTTTTTTAAACTATTTTGGGAATACAATTACATTTTTAAGTATACAAAGTAAATGCAACACTTTAAATAGCTGCGGCCTCCTGTGAGAGCGATAGATGTAGGCAGATACATAGATAGGTGTAGGCAGATAGATACATAGATATCTACATCATATGTACAGTGCTATGGAATGAATGGGGCTTAAATAATATAGATAAATATATAGATATATCTATTGTATATTGTGAAACGTTGGAAATGTCCAGAGAAAATATAGTTTTTATGACGTGACTTCCAGTATAGAAGACGAACTCTTTTAGTAGAGGCCGTTCTACCAGATTGCAAGCTTCAGGGCCGACTGATGTGTATACACTACCAATGTTGAATGATGCTTGCGGTGAGCTGGATCTGGAGTGTGCATCTTGTGGTTTTCAGGAAGTGTGCCCCCTTAAGATGCAAATAAAACCCCCAGGGCCTTCACTGCACACAGGACTATAGGCCCCTATGTCTGTCATCTACACTCTGTAGCTCTGATTCCATATGCATCATAAATCCTGTTTGGTGACATAGCCGCTGCCATGTAGTCTCTATAAAACACCATAGGATTGTGCCAGTTTCGCCCGTGTGAAGAGGGCGCGGTGTAAATGACCTTTTCAGGAGCAGATCCTGTTGGATCCTCGGTAGGAAGTGTACACGTGTTTCTTCTGCTGTTCGGAGGACGACGGCTCTGCAGGTTTTGTGCTAATTCTTCCATCGTTCACTGGTTTATGGGGAATGGTGAATGGGGGACATGATGGTTTTACAGCTGAAGCAGATGGGCCAGCCTTCTGAAGCAGTCTGCTATTTCATGTGATGCATTGTATGTGTAAAGGAGAAAGTCTATGGTAAAACCAGTGATGTGAACCCGGGGCAGATAGAGCGGGTGCAACCCTGCTGCCAGGGGGGTGCAACCCTGTCTTCGGAGAAGCAAGCAGTGATGCCTTCCACACGGGAGCTCTATGGGTATAGCCGCACACCATACTAGGCTCACGTTGAAGTTCAGTTAGGCCCCATTCACGTGATCATATTTTTCCACATTAATTTCAATGGGGCCACAAAAAATGCTGACTGAGTCCGTTCCGCAGCCCCACAGAAAAAAAAAATATTTGAATGCGTCGTATTCTTGTCCTTTTTGAAGACTAGAATAGGCATTGTTGCATTGGCTATACAAAAAAAAACAACTGATGCCACACGGGCATCATCTGTATTCTGTGGTTGTGTGAATGCACCCTTTGGCACCTCCATGGCAGTTTCAGGCAAAAAAATGCAACGGTATATAGTCCAGTAGAATCGTGGACACCTGATGGTCTCAGTCTGGCGCTGGTGGTTTCCAGCATATCCCCTACTCCATTACTTATTTTTTTATATACTAGAACGGAAAAGCGCTGCAGATGTGAACCTAGCCTGACAAACTGTCCTATTCATCTGGTTAGGACAGACATCCTCAAACTGCGGCCCTCCAGCTGTTGTAAAACTACAACTCCCACAATACCCTGCTGTAGGCTGATATCTGTAGGCTGATACCTGTAGGCCAGGGATGTCAAACTCATGGCCCTCCAGCTGTTGCAAAACTCCCATCAAGCCTGGGCATACTACAGCTATCAGGGAATGATGGGAGTTGTAGTTTTGCAACATCTGGAGGGCCATGAGTTTGACATCCATGCTGTAGGCTGTTCGGGCGTGCTGGGAGTTGTAGTTTTGCAACAGCTGGAGGGCCGTAGTTTGAGGATGCCTGGGTTAGGACCTGCAGAAATCCATGCTGCAGAACAGCCTCATTCAGAGTTAGGGTCATTACACACATGAACTTGTCGCCTTTTTTTTTTTTTTTTTTTTACTCTAGTGAAGACCCCTTTTGCGCGTTGACTCTAGGTTTGCCGTCCGAATTGCTACTAAAAGCAGTAACTTTATTTTATATAGTGGTCTCCATCAGCGCAGATGGGTACAACAGGGACCTGCAACCTCCGGCGCTCCAGCTGTTCTGAAAATACAACTCCCAGAATCCTCCTTTCACTTCTAGGGTACTTTCACACTAGCGTTTTCCGGTATTGAATTCCGTCATAGGGGCTCAATACCAAAAAAAAAAAAAAAAACTGCTTCAGTTTTGTCCCCATTCTTTTTCAATAGGAACAAAACTGAACAGTATGCCCCAAAATGCATTCTGTTCCGTTAAGTTGCATTCCCATACCAAAGAGCAAACCGCAACATGTTGTATTTTACTTTCCGTTTGGGGGCACGGAGCAAAACAGATTCGTCATGACCCCAATGCAAGACAATGGGGACGGATTTGTTTTCTCTGCCACAATAGAAAATGGATCCGTCCCCCATTGACTTTCAATGGATGTTCATGACGGATCCGTCTTGGCCATGTTAAAGATAATACAACCGGATCCATTCATAACGGATGCAGACGGTTGTATGATCAGTAACGGAAGCGTTTTTGCTGAGTCCTGCCGGATCCACTTAAAAACGCTAGTGTGAAAGTAGCCTTATGGGATTTACAAGAAGAGCCTAGTAAGGGTACTTTCACACTAGCGTTATTCTTTTCCGGTATTGAGTTTCGTCCTCAGGGCTCTATACCGGAAAAAACTGATCAGTTTTATCCTAATGCAATCTGAATGGAGAGCAATCCGTTCAGGGTGCATCAGTTCAGTCCCTCTTACGTTTTTTGGCCGGAGAAAATACTGCAACATGCTGTATATTTCTCTCCGGCCAAAAATCCTGAACACTTGTATTGGTGCCATTAAAATTGCCGCATTGACGGATCCGTTCTTCCAGTCCGCGCGTGCGCAGACCTTTAAAAGTGCAAAAAAAGAAATACCGGATTTGTTTTTTCCAGGTGATACCGGAGAGACTGATCCGGTATTTCAATGCATTTGTCAGACTGATCCGCATCCGGACCCATCTGACAAAATGCCATCTGTTTGCGTCTGGATTGCCGGATCCAGCAGGCAGTTTCGGCGACGGAACTGCCTGCCGGAATCCTCTGCCGCAAGTGTGAAAGTAGCCTTAGAGTGCATGCTGGGAGTTGTAGTTTCACACCAGCTGGAGTTTTGAAGGTTGCTGATCCCTGCTCTAGAGTCTAGCTTTGGTGCGAGTATGACGCCAGGCAGGTGACGCTCGGATCCTTCAGCTTGCAGCGTACGGATTCTGCATACACACTGGTATGGGAAATTGTTTTGTAAAGGCTCTAGCCTTCTGTCCATCTACAGTAGTCAGCTTAAAGGGCTTTTCCAACTGTTAAAGGGGGTCTCTCGCCAGGAAATTCAATCTTGCACCAGGCATGTTGCCTTGTAGGGCTAGCTCAGATAAATGTAATGATGCCTTTTACTTAGCATAGCGATGTTCAAATACTCTTAAAGGGGTTGGCCCAGCTCACACTTGGGGATGGCGAGTCTCACCAATGTCAGATATATGCGGGACTTGCATCTATCTCTAGAATTTGGCCCTCAAAGCGAAAGTGAAGGCACCGCGCATGCGCCACATGCTCTCCGTTCTCTTCAGAATTTTTGGAACTCCTATAAAACTCCCATAGAAGTGAATGGAGAGCGCACTGCGCAAGTGTGGCCACCTCTTCATTCACCTCTGTGGGAGTTCCGAAAAGAGCCTCTCCCAAAGAAGTGAATGGAGGGCGATCATACGTGCGCCATACACCCTTGTTCCTTTTGGCCATGTACTATCTCACAGAGGTATGTGGGATGGGCCAACCCTTTTAATGAGTGGCGTGCTGCTGGGTAGACATGCTCAGTCACTCTACCCGTAGCCAGGTCTCTGCACGGTGGTCCTCTGTTCCCTGCCATAAAGTTAGGCGAGGAGCAGAGTAGAGATGAGCAAATCGATTCGTTCGTAGATTTGATTTGTCTCATCTGGTAGACTTCTGCACCCGAGATGGGACCTTCTCCCTGCCGTTTGAATGACCAGGCCGGCCCTGACAACTTTGCGCCTGCGCCACTGCTCCAAGTAGCGGTGCAAGCACAGAGGCTCTGCTTCCACAAGAAGTGCAGCAACTGTTTATTCGCTGCTAGCCGGAAGTGTTGCTGCTCTGGTAGATGGTAGGGCTGAGCGAGATGATCTGCCCTGTCAATCAAGCAGCAGGGGAGTGTCCTCGGCTTTAGGAAGACCCCATCACAGGTGTAAAGCTGAGAAGACTCCTTCTGCAGAGAAGGGGATTGTGTAGTAGATTGTGCACTCTGATCACAAAGTGGCATCATTTGATCTTGCACAAGGTGGACGCTTTTCCTTGCAGGTAAGTGGGCGCTATTCTTCCCACATTAGAAGAAGTTTTTTTATTGTTCGTGTTTTTTGTGGCCCATTACTTCCTTTATCAATATTGACTTATTGAGAAGGTCATGGTGGTGAATCCGACTCCTCGATGAATCTGCCAGCCTATGACAAATTTATATGTTCTTCTTGAGAATTTAAGGGACTCTGACCGTAGTTCTGTACACTGTGATCTGATAATGTACAAGCTAATTTTGCCCAACGGTGGTAAGGTAGCTGACGCCGTCTGTGTACATAAGGAATAACATGACGACGTTAAAACCTACATACCGCCTAGGTGATCATGTCGCTTGGGTTGTGTTGTATTTTATTATTATTATTTTTTTAATTACTTGCAGTCTTATAAGGCCTCAGGCCACCGTTGTTTGGGTCCGGATCCAAGCCGCTTTTCTTGCGGCTTGGATGTGGACCTGTTCACTTCAATGGGGCCGCAAAAGATGCGGACAGCACACGGTTCCATGTCCCCGGAAAACTAAAAAAAGTGTCCAATTCTTTTCCATTTTGCGCACAAGTATAAGCATTTCTATTATGGGAGTCTGGTTCCGCAAATTGTGCAGTGCTCACTCGCTGGCGGCATACTTTATTGCGGATCCGCAATTTCCGAACCGCAAAGTACGGCGCGTTTGTTTGCATGTAGCCTATGCCAAACCTGTCTGGTAATTTCTGCTGCCCTACGTGAGAGCAGTATTTGATAGAGGGAGAGAAGCTGAGCTCTAGGATAATCCTGACAGGACTCTTGGGAGAGACAGTGAGAGTCCTGATTGCTCAACCCACACACACTGATCGATGGATGTAGTAGTTCATTGGCTTTTTATTGTATCCCAACCCCTTCAGTGTACTCAGTATATTTTATGCCCCCGCATTGCTCCTGAACATCACAAGGCCCCTATAGTGCCCCCAGTAGGAATAATGAAATGTAGTGCCTCTTCAGTTTAAATGGTGTCCCCTTAGTGCCACCAGTATAAGCCATTTCTCACATAATGCCCCCTCAGTATGAGGTCCCATTCACATGACCATATTTTTGGTCCGCATCCGTTCTACATTTTTTGCAGATTAGATACTGACCCATTTAATTCAATGCGGCCGCAAAAGATGCGGACAGCACACCGTTTACTGTCCGCTTCCATATGTCCGTTCTGCAATTCCGCATAAAAAGATAAAGATACAGTTGTGTGAATGCACCCTTAATGATGCCCCTTTAGTGCCCTTCATTATAAATATTTGGAATTCATTGTGCCCCCCACACCCTGGTAGTGTTGACAGATTAATTAATAAAAGGAAAATAAAAAATCCTCGTCCACTTGCACGCGATGGAGCGCTCGCTCCTCACAGGAGGCAGCAGGACCTGTGCCCTCACCGCGATGTCACGTCACCACGCTTGGAGCTTCAGGTTCTAAAGCCTACAGTGAGAAGTCTCATCAAGTGGATGAGGCGAGTATTTTTATTTATTTTTAACCCCTGAATGGCTTTTGGTGTCCCTGTTTTTAACGGCTGTCGGACCCTCCCGTAAAAACTGTACCGTTGCTTTCCTGCTCCCTGATCGGGGCCGCTAACCTCTCCTGAAGGGTTTGATTTAGGTGCTGTTGTTTCTGGTGCCACCCTTTGCCCTGGGAAAATGATGGGGTTGCCAGTAGCAGCCAGCGAAATATTGTTTATTTCCCGCCGTTCGGTTAATTGTCCCTATTTACAATGGTTCGCACACGTGACTTTATTATAACAAGACTGTTCAGGAGACTTTACTGCTGCTTTCTCATTGACTGCATTAAATATTCATCTGACATGGAAGTTATAGCGTTCAGCTATAATAATATAAATATAGTAACTACATTAAGGAAGGTCTCCTTTTTCCATTGGAAGTTCCCCGGAGTGGAGCCCACTATACCATTTTTCATTAACCTGTGTCTAGACGGTGAGACGCTATTACTTTTGTGTCCAGCTGTACAAAGCTATGGGGAATGCTCTATAAATAATATCAGCCTGCTAATAGATGTGTATGCTGACATTTTTCCCAGGGCCTTTACTTTTCTGTAGGTCTTTACATTTTGCACAAACTGGAGGGTCATCTACTTTGCAGGGCTTCCCCCTCCACTTTCTGGCCCATCTATCAGATTTGCAATCAGTGTTTTGGTTGCTGGGGGTCTGACTGCTGGGAACCCGCTACTATCATGAGAGGAGGAGTCCGGCTTCATGTGCCGACATTCTCAGTTGTTCTTGTTGCTGACATTTTTGCAACATTCTTTACAAAAGATTGTGCATAGTGGCATAATAGTATGCCACATCAGGTGGAGAGCAGTGCAGACCTGACTTCCACCAACACCACTGTCCCTACTTCAAGTAAGTCTGCCATAAATATCAGCCCCCAACTGGGCGACTGTCCCTGACCTACTTAGGGGAGACAAAAGGGGAAGTCAGACAGGGCAAGTCAAAACCAGAGAGTACCTTTTAGAACCAAGGAAGGAACAAACGCAGAGTAATATACCAAGCAGGGTCGAAACCAGGAGGTAATGTCAGAACCAGAATCGTCATTCAGAAGCGAAGTCTAGGAAAGACGAACTACTCGCGTGAGGCAAGAAGACCAAATCACAGGCAACTGTGGCCAGCAGTTGTCTATTTAAATATCCCAACTTCAGGAAGCATGTGACACCTGTGCCGACCTTGGTTGTCCCTAACATCTTTAATCTCTAATAGGCTGACCAGCTCCACTGTCAGCAGGGTTGGTTGCCATAGTGATTGAGCGAAACAGTAGTAGTGCGGCCAGGCTCCTCACGGCAGAGTGGCTGGGCAAGTGAATAACAGTATAGCATAAGAAGCCTTTAGTTATCACACCGCTTTGTACTGCACTTGGTAAACCTTAAAGGGGTTTTTAACCTCTGGATAGGTCATCAGTATCTGATCGGTGGGGTCTGACACCCGGGACCCCCGCCAATTGGCTGTTTGAGAAGGCACAGGCACTCGCAGTAGCACCATGGCCTTCTCTCAGCTCACAAAGCACAGCGCTGTCCATTTTGGTAGTGGTTGTGCTTGGTATCGCAGCTCAGCCCCATATTCTTCATAGCACCTAGGCAGGATAGAGTTAAAGGGGCCGACCTACTTGTTATTTGGGTATAGCTCCACTGACGGCACTGTCGGCTATTGGAGGGATTTTCGGCCATTAAAGTCAATGGAAGTTGTGCTGCACTGACAAGCTCTGTCCACTGTTCAGTTGATGGAGCTGTGTAATGCTGGAGCTACACCCAAACAGCTGACTAGAGGGGCTGCAGGGTGTCGGACTGCCGCCGATCACCAAATAGTGTTCTTTCCTAAGGATAGGCCATCACTTACTAAAAGCTGGACATCCCCTTTAACATGTTATTTCTACCATATGGTGAGCACCTTTAAAGGGCTTCTGTCACCCCACTAAACGCATTTATTTTTTTGTCTACTTATAATCCCTATCCTGCGATATTGCCATACATTGTTATTAATCATTTTCGTTCAGTAGATTTAGCCAAAAACATACTTTTATGATATGCTAATTACCTTTCTACCAGCAAGTAGGGCGTCTACTTGCTGGTAGCAGCCGCAGAAAACCGCCCCCTCCCTGTGTTGATTGACAGGGCCAGCCGCAATCTCCTCCGGCCGGCCCTGTCAGCATTTTAAAAATCGCGCACCTGTGTTGATTCGGCGCAGGTGCTCTGAGAGAAGGAGGCTCGCCTCCTCAGCACTCCCTCAGTGCGCCTGCGCCGATGACGTCTTCTCTTTCTGTGAGCCTCCTTCTCTCAGAGCACCTGCGCCAAATCAACACAGGCGCGCAATTTTTAAAATGCTGACAGGGCCGGCCGGTGAAGGAGATCGCTGCTGGCCCTGTCAATCAACAAGACGTGGGGCCGGTTTTCTGCGGCTGCTACCAGCAAGTAGACACCCTACTTGCTGGTAGAAGGGTAATTGGCATATCATAAAAGTACGTTTTTGGCTAAATCTACTGAACGAAAATTATTACGGTAATAACATAATGTATGGCAGG
This sequence comes from Bufo gargarizans, assembly GCF_014858855.1. NCBI lineage: Eukaryota > Metazoa > Chordata > Amphibia > Anura > Bufonidae > Bufo > Bufo gargarizans. The sequence goes on from NC_058086.1 coordinate 147,767,544, forward strand.
ATAGGGATTATAAGTAGACAAAAAATAAATGCGTTTAGTGGGGTGACAGAAGCACTTTAAGTATGAATCCCAAAAAACAATGGGGGAATGTTGTTGTTTTTCCTCCCCCATACCCCTAATATTATCTGTACCCTGAAATAGTGGACAAATTATCGGTTTCAAAATGTGGGGACAAAGACATCTCATCTCTGTGGTACGGCTTCCGGTGAACGTTATCTATAAGTTCCAGTGTAGCGGTTCTGTATCCTTTTGGGGTATATTCACATGCAGCAGTTGGACCAGATTTTAAGTTGCAGAAATTTCTGCAGCAAATCTACTGCATATGAATTTACCCTTAAAGAAGATCTTGTCGGAGTCCTGGACCTGGGTTCTGCAGACGCCTAGAGTTCTGGTTCCGCAGATTCGGCACATTTGTGGTACAGTAATGCTGGACTGTATGGTGCCAGGGCAACAATCTTTTACTCTATTTTGGCATATTTGTGAGATTCTGGGTAAAATGCAGTTGAACAGATATGTTAAGTGGCGTTGTGCAGGTTGACACTCTTTCCTGTCTTGTTAGGCTCTTTAACCCTGCATCGCCTGAACCCACAGCTCCTATAAATGATGTGCAGTGTGTCTTGTGGAGGCCTAATGGAAATGTGTGAGGTGCTAATAACCGCTGTGTGATTAATGATGATTCCTCTCTGTGTGAGATTTCCCCCTGGTATCATCTGCCAATGTCCTGGGGCACACAGCATTGAAAGTCGGAAGCGCTCGCCTTTCTTTATAACTTTCCATTCTCTGCTGAAGCCATCTCTCTCTTACAGGGGTTTTCTTCCTTCTCCTCTTTTATTTTATATTGTATTTTACCTCTCAAAATATAAGGTGGCGAATGAGGGATCTTCAGAGTCCGTGCATGAAAACCATCATTCCTCCAGTTACTTTTTAACACAGTGCTAGTTCCAATTTAAATACACTGAACATTTGAGATCCGTTTTTGGTATTTGAAATATATTTTTACATTTTATTTGTTTTCTTTTGGTAAATAGCGACAATCTGACTAAATAAGTTGACCCTGTGGAGGAAATTCATTATTCCCTCTGCCCCAGGATTTGTGACTTTTTCATGATGTGATTTTTCTAGTCGCAGTTGGCATGTTATGCCGCTGTCCCAAATTTTACGAAAAAGGGGCAGAGTGTGGGCTGGGCTGCAACCCCAGCACGGACTGCTGGAGGAACCTTGTTATTTATGACGAGGCCTGCACCTCATCATAAATTACATGGGGCCTGCGCTGTGGAAGGAGCCATCAAGACTGTAGCAAATGGCGGTCTTGACGAATCGTGGCCTATATGTGTAGTTTGAGTTGACAGAGTCCTTTAAAGGGGTTGTTCAAGTTTTTTTTTAATTTTGTAAATCTGCCCCTCAGCCAGTGTGACCTCTAAAGGAATCCCTAGTACTCACCTGGTCCCTGCAGGTCTGTGCCTACTCCCTGGCTCTTTTTACTGGTTTTGGTCGACTTCTTCAAAGATGGGGTCATCTGTGCTGCTAGAGGACTTGATGGCATGGAGATGGGGTTGATGAATTTTTATAAAGGAAAATGTTCTTTTAATTTTTATTTTATTAGAGTACTCGATTAATCGTTGGATTTATCTATAGAATACTTGATTACTAAAATAATTTATAGCTGCAGCCCTAAATCCCACTTTGTATAAAGTCTTTACTTTCTTATTTTATGCTCCTTCGGTGTCTGTATCACAAGACCCAAACTCTGATCACACGACCCCGTCCAGGGACAGACTCGGCTTGTGACCTGGTTTGCCTGGGGCAGTGGGCATGACTGAATCCATCAAGAATAATGAAAATAAGGTTTTTATAGAAGACTCTTTTTTTTAATGCATGTAAAATATGTTCTAGGTTTCTTTATAAAGAATATAAAAGACTTTATGTAGGGTTCTAAAACACTCAACCTCTAAAATAAATGACTTGATTGGGTATCAACTGCATGAGGCAGGTAAAGCCTGAGGTCATGGCAACTTGTAAGTCACACTACATCCCCATTCAGTTCAATGGCTGATCTGCTCCACAGCTATCTTTGGTTATGTTGTAGGTGTCATGGTCAAGATCACTGTGTAGCCTTAACCTAATGGATGGCAAGAACCTGTGCACGGTTCCCCACTCCACAACCCCTTCAACATTACTGAACAAGTCTATGGAGTGTTGGCCCAAGAATCATGGAAAAAGGAAGGGGAATGCAAGCACCAAGGCATGTCTTATGTCGTTAGAGGCTCTGTCACCAGGATCAACCCTATTTAATCGGGCATATAGCGTAGTAGGATTGATATAGCTGAGTAAAATTCTACCTGTATTTTTTTTTTTTTTGTAGGGGCCAGCGTAGTGGAGACATTTACACTTTTTTTTTTAACTATACAAATGAGCCATTGGAGCACCAAGAGGTGGGCTTATGCGGTTTGAGCACCGCTCTATTGACAACCCTGGAGGAACATGGCAGATTATGCAGCAGTAGAGGGTTGACCCAAGTTCAATGGTTTTCAGATTTCGGCTTTCCTCAGGTATCCTGAATGAAGAAGGAAGCAGCAAGATGCCTATGCATCCTCAGGTTAAGGCTGCATGCACACGACCGTTGTGTGTTTTGCGGTGTGCAAATTGCGGATCCGCAAAACACGGATGGCGTCCGTGTGCGTTCTGTAATTTGCGGAACGGTATGGACAACCATTAATATAACTGCCTATTCTTATCCGCAAAACGGACAAGAATAGGACAGGTCATATTTTTTTTTTTTTTTGCGGACCACGGAACGGAGCAACTGATGCGGACAGCACAGGGAGTGCTGTCCGCATCTTTTGCAGCCCCATTGAAGTGAATGGGTCTGCATCCAAGCCGAAAAAAAATGCAGCTCGGATGCGGACCAAAACGGTCGTGTGCATGTAGCCTAAGGTTGTGAAGTCTAAGGCCTCATACACACGGCCAAGTCTGATTATTGGAAAAAAAATTGTACACTCCCGTCAATAGAAAGGGCTATTCTCATTGTCAAAAACTTAGAAGAATAGGACCTGCGATGAGTTTTGGGTTTGAGGATTGGGCACACAGATCTGCGTGTATAGACCCATTGGATGGATGGCACTCTGAAGATAAATACACCTGTGGTTGTGAGCCCTAACCGATAGTCCCCCTACTACTGCCGCCTGAATCCCTGCTGGAAAACTGGGCTGAACATCGTAATGTTGACTATTGCGCTGCACCTTCAGCTACGTCTCTCACTTTTCTCTACAAGACTGTAACATGGATGTCATTTATGTAGTGTGTACGCATCTTTTTTTTTACAATGTGTGAATGTGTAAAATGCGATGAAATCTGCTATTACTAAGCTTTCCTAAGCTCTGTGCAAATGAGTCCCGTATGAAAAAAGAAAAAAAATCCCGCTTCTGTGGAAAATCTAGTTTCATTTCAAAGCCACCACAGAAAAGTGCCGAGTGATTTTATTCTATTCTTCCTCACATACATTTAGGAAGGAAAACTATCATTTTCTCTTAAATTGCAGCTGGGCTTTTTACCTCTTGGGGGAATGAAGAAAAAAAAAAAAACTTAATACATGCAGATCTAAACAGAAACGAAAACTGGAATTTGTAAACCGCACCAGTTAATAGCCATGTTAACAAATACCTGCTACATCTTATCATGCATTGCTTTGCCGTGCGCAGTGGAGCCGATGGTCTCTCCACTGGCGGGCTCTTTGTACACAATGAGCCGTGTCGTCCTCTGGTTTTCAACGCTGGACAAAATTTAAAATTGGAGATGGAAATGAAATTTAACATGATTTTTAAATTTATATATTTTTTTTCATTCATTGTCAATGGGGACAAAATGTAACTGAAGGGAATGCTCCAAAATGCATTCCGTTGCGTTCTCATACCGGAGAGCAAACCGCAGCATTGGATGCGGAGCAAGACCGGTCATGACCCCCCAATGCAAGTCAATGGGGACGGATCAGTTTTCTCTGACACAATAGGAAACGGATCCGTCCCCCATTGACTTTCAGTGGAGTTCATGACGGATCCGTCTTGGCAGACGGTTGTATTATCAGTAATGGAAGCGTTTTTGCTGAACCCTGCCGAATCCAGCAAAAAATGCTAGTGTGAAAGTAGCCTAAGTTTGCAGCGGAATTTCGTGCAAAAATTTTACTCAAATGTTTGCATCTTTAGGCTAAATCATTTTTCCGCTAAACCACGCCCCTTTGTGGTAGGTGCAGTTTTTTTTCAACTATGATTCATGAATAGGTCTAAAGTTATATGACAAATTTTGGCACCTCTGATGACCAGGTCTACAAGCAGTCTTCGAAATATGGGGCATTGTTTATGGTGGTAGAAGGAGATTGCCGCAAATTCTGATCGTGGAGGTGGAGGTCAAAAGTCAAAGAGCAGCTATACTGAAGGCCCCCATAAACTTTAGCATGTTGTTGGCTGAACCTGCCGAGAAGGGCAGGTTCGGATGACAGTCTAATGTCTGAGGAGCTCCCAACTCTCCCTCGACAGATGATGTTGGGGGAGAGCAGGATCGGGGGAAATCATTATAGTCACCCGATCCTTTTCTTCTAGGAGTTGAGCCGCCGCCAGAAGTCTGTAATATGGAAATCTGAAAAAAAAAAAGACCTTTTCTAATATTCTTGGAAGCTTTTTTTCTGCCTTGCACCCCTGGTTGGTATATCTTGATCCAGTGCGATGTTAGGGCACAATGATGTTATGAATGTTACATCCTTAGGGCGCATGGCCGTAGTTTTGGTCCGCATTGTTTGCGGATCGGATTTGGAACCATTCACCACTATTCGTGTGCTGACTGTATCCATATGTCCGTTCCACTGCCCAGCAAAAAAATAGAATGAGGCCTATTCCTGTCCATTATTGTAGACAAGGATAGGACACTATAACCCCCTATGTTGATGGCCTCAGTCCAGGCTGCGCAAAAATTTCCTCCTTCAATCCTTGTTGTGTTTTTGAAGAATGGAGGTGTCTTATATTCCCTATCCCTTTGTAATTGTACCTGTGCGTCAATGACAATATTCAGCAGCCATAGAGGCAAGTGCTGACAAAACGACCAATCAGATTCCAGCTCTCAGATCAGCATCTCTGGTTAGACTATGAGAGAAGACGTGTGATTGGTTCCTGTACTTTATGCTAGTAAGAGCTGTTTTATGAGGCCCGGTCTGTGCCGCCCATGTTCTGATACGATTTATCGCCATTTCTTCTTTCTCTGTGAAAAAATGTCTTCTTGGACTATGTTCACGCTGCCTTTCGAGGCTTTGTTGCCTATTGTGTCAGATGGCATTGCTACCCTTAGAAACCCCTCCGAAACTCGTTGTAATTTAATGGGGTCCATCAGGCGCCACCGTGGTTCGTTGTACGAGGGTTCTGGCACAGCGTCATAGCTTGTGTTACCGCCAGAAGATAAATGACCGGTGTGAACAGAGTGGTAAAGTAAATAAAGGGTTAATGTGCGGCGAGGACTTTTTTTTTTTCCGCTCCCTCGCTCAGTTAGCCTTTAATGCGATGGTGTTTTAGAGAAGTGTTTTGGACTCCTTATCACACAAGGAATAATTTTCTGCTTGCACCTAATATAGAAATCTGCCTCTTCAATCTGACACTGATAGACAGAGAAAATGACTTCCCGGAGCAGCGCTCCTGTCATCCAGGGATCAGCCGCCTCGTGAATCGCTCTTTGTTGCGTCTAGTCTGTGGTAAAGCCGGCCACAACATAAGATTTGGCAGTATATGTTTTTTCCCAGATCAGTTGGTTTTTGCAATCTTGTCTTGTATGGAAGATGTAAAAAATTATGTTTATAGAATTCAAATTTTTTTACGTGTCTTTGTGACATACTGGAAGTTTTGATTGGTGGGGATCTGTGTGCTGAGACCCCCACTGAAAGGCGCCCCTTCCTCTCTCCTTGGGTAGACTGGGTTAGGGGCGTATACAAGTCTGAGTCAGTCTTCAGCTCTCCTCATCGTGGCAGGGCTAGCCGATCGCACCCGAAGTAGCACAATGCTGCGTTATTTCAGTGATCGGTGGGGGTCTCAGCACTCAGACCCCCAGTATTAATAGATGACGACATGTCGAAAGTTTTATGAAACTGCAGTTAGTCTTTCAAATAGTTGTGTAAGAGCAGCGTAGGCCCCATGCAAATGTCAGTATTTTTGGGGGATCAGATGTGGAAGCGCCCCCCAAAAAAATGCGTCCGTTCCATCACCCTCAAAAAAAAAAAAAAAAAAAAACATGTCCTATTCTTGTCTGTTTTCTTTTGCAAAGGCGGATAGAACATTTCTATAGACGTGAGCAAAAAAATGGCAGCATGCACACACCCGGGATCCATGTTCTGCGGACCTCAAAACGGATACAGTCGTGTGCATGAGGCCTTTGAGGTTATCTCCTATTGCACTACTTATCTTACACTGATCCTGAGCTGCTGGATTCACAGTTTTGCTGGTTGTCATTGGAAACTGTCAACAGGTTTGTCGCCAGATGCATCCCTAATAGCCGAGCTCCTAAAAAGCATAAGGAGGATCATTTTCTTCTGTGTCCCTTTTCTGTGCACTCTCTCCATTATTGACATCCACAGTGAAGGCTCTGTGCATACTTGGTCATCAAGGGGTTCTGGGAGGTTTCAGCTCTGAAGCCTGCAGAATTGTGAATACAGCTCTAGATTATAGTAATTCAGGATCAGTAACACAATATTGATGCTGTGACTGTGTTTTACAGAAAAGAACTGTGAAATGTTCTTTAGGCCTCGTGCACACAGCCATATCCATTTGGCGGTCTGCAAATCAGGGATCCTGGCCGTGTTCATCTCTCTCTCTGTCTCTCTCTGTCTCTCTCTCTCTCCTCCCCCCTCCCCCCTCTAGAAATGTCCTACCTGTGTTCGCAAAAAGGACAAGAATAGGACATGTCCTGCCTTTTTTGCGGGGCCACGGAACAGACATACGGATGTGAACAGCACACATTGAAACGAATAGGCCTGTATCCGATATGCAAAAAAAAACGTAGATCGTATGTGGACTGAAACTACAGTTGCGTGCATGAGTTTGTAGGTTACATTACATTTTTGTCGGACAGTCATTACCTTCTCATGCCTAATGCCGCCTATACCCTATAGATCAGGCATGGCCAAGCTGAGGCGCTCCAGCTGTTGTAAAACTACAACTCCCACCATGCCCTGCTGTAGGCTGATAGCTGTAGGTAGCCTGGGAATGCTGGGAGTTGTAGTTTTGCAACAGCTGGAGAGCCTCAGGTTGGCCATCCATGGCTGCTCCATCTACAGTGTATTCATTCTTTGTACCCTGATTTTGGGGACATTTATTGTATTGTATATTCAGTCATTGTGTCATCGGTCTACGGACGGCTGTAATCTCTGCATCTCATTCATCACTGAGGGCTTTATTCTCTATTTTGAGCTCGGCATCACACACCACATACCAATGGATTAATCCAAGAGTTGACTTCCTTCGGCTTATTCTGTATAACCCCTCTGTACCTCACATCTGCACAGTGTTTTTATAGGCCTATTGTGTGCTTTCCCGCTAACGCATTCCTTTTACATTAGCAATCGATAGAGTGAGGGACAGTCAGTAATAGTAAGTAGGAGGGAGAGCGCTGTATGTTCCAGGGAGAGGGTTACTCGGTCAGCGAGGTTCGGAGCGCAGAACTTACCTGCTTATTTAGGAGACCCAATGGTCTGTGTAATAACGGCTCGGCTGTGTGATTTCTTTTTTTTTTTTTTTTTTTTTCTTCCCCATTTTTTTTTTTTTTTTTTTTTTTTTTTATATATTTTTTTTTTTTTTTGGGTTTGTTCCCCCCCCCCCCCCCCCCCCCACTGCCACTTATGCTTTCTTAAGATGCCTGCAGCGATCCATGCATTTCAGGTTTTTTAATCTTTAAAGGGAACCTGTGACATTGTACATGCAATCCGTAGGCTTCATGGTGTCGAGCAGGAGGAGCTGAACAGATCGATGTATAGTTTTATGGAGGAGATTCATTATAAGGATAGGCTCACACCTCCATAATCCGTCAGGGAACAGGCTGCTGCAGTTCTCCAGATCCGTCCCAGCAGGATACTGGCATTCATCGCTAGACCATATTGACTATATAACCGGATCTCGCCACTTTCCAGTGAAATGCTCGCTTTCGGGTGGACAAAAAACCATTGCGTGCATTGCTGGGACGGATCTGGAGAACTCCAGCGTAGAATTTGTTAAACGGAGGTGTGAACCTACCCTCACTTGTCTTTTAATTCTTTAAATCTTTGCTCATTCTATGCATAGGAGTCCACTGGGCGGTCCTAACAAGTGATTGACATCTACAGGGTAGGCTGTCAGCCACTGTTAGGACCGCCCACTGGACTCCTCAGCATAGAAAAGGCAGATATTGAAATACACCTTATACTGCATCTTTTTCCACAATGTTCTAGATCTCTCTGCTCAGCTCCTCCATGCTGGATGGAGATCAGACTGCTTATTCAATGTGACGGGTTCCCTTCATTGGCCTAAGACATGCTATATTTCCCAGTTTAAAGGGGTCGTCCTATTACATCAAGTTATCCCCCATATACAGGATAGGGGATAAGTGTTTGCCAGGAGTCTGATCGTTGGGGTCCCTGCCGGAGATAAGAATGGTGCCGCGTTCCCTCATTTGAATTGCATGCATGCCGCCCCATTCAACCCTATGGGACTGCTGAAGATAGCAGAATACAAGTGCTTTACTACCTCAGTCAGCCCAATACTGTTGAATGGAGCAGCGGCACACATCGGGTGGGGCATGGGCTCCCGTGGTAATGTTGGGAACGACTACTTCCGATCCTACACTTATCCCTTAGGCCTCTTGCCCACGAACGTAAGGGCTCCGTGCCCCTGCTGCGGGCCACATACAGTGGTTTCGCAATACACGGGTCACCAGCTGTGTGCATTCCGCATCACGGATGTGGACCCATTCACTTAAATGGGTCCGCAAATCCGGAGGTGCGGAACGGAACCCCACGGAAGCACTACGGAGTGCTTCTGTGGTGTTCCGTTCCGCAAAAAGATAGAACTTGTTCTATCTTTTTGCGGAACGGATGGATCTCGGACCCCATTCAAGTGAATGGGTCTGCGATCCGCATGCGGCTGGCCCACGGTCTGTGCCCGTGCATTGCGGACCACAGTTTACGGTCCACAGCACGGAGCCCTTACATTCGTGGGCCAGAGGCCTTATCCTGTGGATAGGGGATAAGTTATTGTCATGGGTCGGCCCCTTTAATAGAATGGAAAGCTTATGCTGGGTTCATCTCACCGTTTTGTTTTCCGTTCTGCTGATCCGTCTGAAAAACAGAAAAAAAAAAAAGCACGGATTCTTTATTTTGAGCATCAGTTGTGCTCATTTTGCATGCAGGACTTATTCTCCCCTCTAATATAACGCATCTGACGGAACTGACAAGGATGCAAAATGAGCACAACGGATGCTCCAAATAAAGAATCCTTTTTTTTTATTTTTCAGATCTTATGACGGATCAGAAGAGCAGAAAGCAAAACGGTGATGTGAACCCAGCCTTACCTATTTATTGTGTAATTGCCGTGTGCTTCCCGTGTTCCTTCATGTAGCGTTTTATTAGATATGTAATAGCATGTTTGGCATGATATTGCAGACACAGTCACAATTACATATTTACCCCATAAACTGAGATTATGACAGAAGCAATGCCAAGGGCAGAGTCGTGTAATGCTGCGGTAAAATATGGCTCTGCGTCCTTCCACTGCGAGGACGTATGAAACGCTTACCTCCGGTCTGTGGGAAATGTAGCAGGTCACTAATGAGGCTGGAGGACCCTCAGGAACCAGGTAGTCAATGGGGCTGACTGATGAGATTCTGCACATTTTGTGGTCCTCATTTACGGAGTGTCTTAGGGAAGAGAAGAACAGAAAAAAAAATATCCTGTTGCACATTTGGCATCTGTTTGAGCCATTTCTGTCTGAGATCCTTTTATTTTAGATGGCAAATTATTTTTTTCCCTGTACTTCGACAGCGCCCCCCCCCCCCGTTTTTTTTTTGTTTTTTTCTTTTTTTTTTCTTTCTGTTCTTCTGACGGATCATTGAAGAAAGGAAAATGAAATGGAGATGTAAACTTCCCCTTAGGGCTCATGCACACGACCGTATGTATTATTTGATCCGCAAAAAACGGATCCATGAAAAATACGGATTACGTCCATGTACATTCTGTATTTTGCGGAACGGAACCGTTGGCCCCTAATAAAACAGTACTATCCTTGTCCGTAATGCAAACAAAAATGGGACATGTTCTATTTCTTTGCGAAACGGACATACGAAAACGGAATGCACACAGAGTAACATCCCTCTCCCCCCGCATACGGTCCGCAAAAAAAACCTGTATGGACACTGAAAGAAACAAAATACGTCCATGTGCATGAGCCCTTTTTGTGCTTCATTTGGCAAGCCAATATGACTGGTGAAAAGAGGGTGTGGCTTAGTTGAAAAGGGAGTGGCTTAATTTGTAGCACACTGCACCAGAATTTTTGCACAATTTTTTTTTTTTTGTGTGTGTGCGCACAAGCTAGGTCACCCAATAGGTGGTTTAAAGTCAAACTAGAAGACTTGTCGGATGTATTATCCGGAGTGAGCCATTGTGATAAACCGAAAACCGGGATTAGTTTTTCGACTGCCTGTCCACATTTACTTTGTCCAAATGTTAGTATCAATAGATATGCTATTGTATATATGCTATATAGATAGATAGATATTAGTAATATGGTATATTTCCGAGGCATAGCCAAGCTGCATTATCATCTTTGTTGGCTTCAGAGCCGAAATACCGGGATATTAGGCTACATTTACATATATTTTTGGTCCGCGTCCAATCGACATATATATAGATATAGTGTGTGTGTGTGTGTGTGTATATATATATATATTTGCAAAGTTGCCATACTATGGGTGAATAAGCCTCACAGAATTTCACTTTTATCCGGAGTGCAGTCCTATCTTTCTTCAGAGATATATATATATATATTTTCTTATTCTTGGAAGATATCCAAATGTGAATATATTAGTGCTCCCTGAGAGCCAGTGATTGAATCTTACCAGGAATGGAGCTGAGGTAGTTGGTATCTGGAAAAAGTGGTTAGAGAATATGGTCTTTTTAGAATATGTTGGTGTCGCCTGCTCTTGCGCTTCATATGACAGTAGGTAGATTGTGCTTTTTGGGGGGCATTTACTGTGGCTTTTACACCAGAATTCTGGCATGAGAAAGTCGCCAATTTTTTTGCACGCCATATTTGCGACAAAATTTGCAATTTTTTGGCTTTTCAGAAGAGGTGTGAAAATATAGAATTGTTTACTATGAAATACATATACTTAATCTGAATGTGCGTATTGAAATCTGGATGGGGCGTGGTAGGTTCGGTGTCTTAGCGTGACAGTATGGCCTGACATGCAATGTAATTATGATGGGCTGACATGCATGTAGTGTTACGTACAAGCCCTCCTACCAGGATAATGCCTACATCAGTATGTCTATTGGATTTCATTGTACTAGAGAATCCAAACTGTTTTGAGACTGCTGCTCTGCTAACACCACTACATTATTACTCCAGTTTTTTTTTTAACTACTACATTACATGAGACATACACAATAGCGTGCAGGGACCTAGAAGAGGTTCAGTTACTAATAGCACAGTTGCCACCTTGGTGGTCATTTAGGGTTCAGATGATTAAACATATCGGGTCCCACAATGGGACCATGGTAATTCCAGGGACAGCCAGTTATAAGTCGGGCCGCCCCTCCTTGGGGCGATCACTTCACTTGTAGGTATGGTGTGCTAGTATCCATAGGGATAGTGTCCAAGCGTCTACCCGGACCCTAGCAGCATAACCATTTGATTATTGGACATCTAACCTGGAGACGTAATGCATCTTGAAAAGGTTCTCCCTTAGTTTGGTCATCTGAACCGTAAGTGACCACCAAGGTGGCAACTGAACCTCTTATAGGTCCCTGGACCGCTATTGTGTATGTTTTATTAAATCAGTATTACTTTTTGTGGGTTTTAACATGTATCAAATAAAATTAATTTTTTAGAAGTAAGGGTTTTTTCAGTGATCTTAATAATTATATTCAGCCCTACGGTCCTTCACAATTTTTATTTTTTTGTCATCTGTACATGACAAAAGATTAAATGCTGTGCAGTCAGGTTATAGAGCAGGAGGAGCTGAGCAGATTCATATATAGTTTTGGTGGGGATAGATTCAGTAAAACCTGTAATTTTTACACTTATATCTCCAAGACTACTTCAGTTGTATATGGGGGAGGTGTTTTCAGTCATGTGTATACCGAAATAGCTGTCGGTCGTGCATGGGTGCAGCCTTAAAGGAGGTTTCCAAGGTTGTTTTTTTACTGATGACCTATCCAGATAGATCCCCACCTATCAGATACTGATGACCTATCACCCGGGACCCCCATCAATCAGCAGTTAGGGGCTTATAATAATAAAAAGTAGATAGTAAGTCATTTGCAATTAGTGATGCTGTGTTCTGTTTCTGCATGTTTGACCCCAAATCTAATATATTTTTTATTTTTTTGTATGATTTGCAGAAAACATGCCCTGAACTGCCACCGAATGAAACCCGCCCTCTTCAATGTGCTTTGTGAAATCAAAGAAAAGACAGGTAAGGAGCTAGTGCCGCGCTCTGCATTCAGCGGAGACTTCTGTGGATTGGTTCTTTTGAATGTGTCTTCGTTTTTAAGATATTTGACCAAGGACAATGAGCTAGATTGACTGATGCATAGCCTATGGATGGGAGAGGAGGCATGGTGCAGCCTCAGACACTGGAAGCTGGGCCATAAAAGAAAAGCTGTGAATACAATCTAAAATACATGTGTATTCGTACATACCATGAGAACTTACATTTTTACATAGTTGACAAAAAGAGTCTAAAATCCAGCTCATGTCTCACCGAGAAGGTCAGGTTGCTCCACTGTCCCTTGTCCATGTTTTATAATGAAGCTCTACTTGTTCATTTTTGGTTTCTGTATGCAAGTAATGAATCTTATGAGACTGAACGAGGCTTTATTCCTCTAGTTACTGTGTGAATGCTGTAAATTTAGCCTAAAAGTAGGATCCGACGTGAAGGTTTTTGGTAAAGGTTTTCTTTTATTTCCATGTTGGGGCCCCATTCCATTTTCATCAGAGCCCTAGTAAAGCCCTGTGAGTGCCTCCTTGGGGCTTATGCACATGGCAGTGTTATGACCTTCTATATGAGCCATATATTTATTGCCAAGCACTGCATCGCTGTCCCGCGGGACCAGTTAAGAAAACTCTTCCATAGCATGTTCTCCTGATCAAACAGGGTGGTAATCAAGACTAAATTTATGGCAGAGCTGTGCTATGGTCACGAACAGGGTCTTATGTTGAAGCAGTTGAGTCTCAGTAAGGGTTGGGGGATTGTGAAATTCCGCTTTTTATCTCCTGTTCCAACTTGCCTTATTTTGTACATTCCTGGGTATAGTTGTACTCTCTCTATGATCCTTGTATTCTTTGTCTGTGTTTCAGTTTACGCCTTTATTGATTATTGTTGTGTAGTCGCCCATACACATCTAATAAACCTTAACTGTGCTGCTGTGTGTAGACAGATGTCCTCATTTCTATAATGTATATAATATAATTTCTTTACTTGTCTACCCACGTCAGACCTTTGTAGGCCTCCGCACCTACTCTGGCCAAAATGACTGTGATGCTGCCCCCCCATCTCCAGTTTCTCTGCCATGGTATTCTTCGTCGCTGACGGACAGCATTTAACATATTTGGAAAGGTTATTTATGACAGAATATTACAATCTGTAGGTTATGAGCTTGAAACGGCTAGCTTTTTATTTTAGCTCAGTTTAACACAGGAGGTCATGTTGTGTCCCAAGTGTCAAGTCTACCTCCCCTCCTCTAGTTAATCCTTGTCACAACCCTTAAGTGCACATTTCCTGTCGTCTTATTATGGTAACCCAGTCTGTGTCAGCAGGTCATGGCAATCTAAGGCCAATACGTTGCCCTCAGTAAACTATAGTATTGGTCATGCCAGAAAAAAAATTAGTTCCACCTAATGGATCACTTGCTATATTGATCTGAGCATTTAGCAGGCCTTCTTAGTTTGGCAATCAAGCGCCACCAAAACTTTCCATGGCTACCAGAACTACAAGACCATTTAAGCCACCCTGTTACCATTTATTTGACTATTGACCAAAACTTGCCTTGGCTATGAGACCTTTTAAGACACAATTTTACCTTTTTATTCGACTATTGACCAAAATTTTGCAGTACTATACAATTTTGCAATACATCTGAGGATACCTTGGGTACCTATGTTAGGGGAAGAAACCGTTTGCTTTCTTTTACTGGAGGCCTCTGTATGGTAGAGTACAGTCCTCTACACCATAATATGAAAAACATTTTAAAAAAAAACAGAACCCCCAGGGAGGTACTGCTAAATGAGGGCCAAAAGAACGCTCTTCTGGCCTTGGTTGGTATAATAGGGGCCTACATGTTTATTGTATTCACTGGGAGCTTTCCTGGTGCATACTGCAGATGTAGTGTGAAAGGAGCCTTAAGATCCTTTTTACATGGACAAATATTTCAGGCAATTATTGGGAATGAACCAAACGTTCCCCATAATTGCCTGATAGTCAGCTGTATTTCACATGCAACAATAGTCTCCTCTATATGCGGACAAACTATCAATACAGCAATCTGTTGTCCCCACAGAATCCTTATTCCTGGGCAGCAGATCCCTGTTTAGACAGCAAAGTCTGTTTGCACAAAAAAGAGCATTTTAGGTGCCGGATGAAAGACCGGTGAATGAGCGTTCATCGGATGATCGCCAGCACCTTTTTTTACGGCCAATTATTGGGAACGAATGTTTCTACAAATGCACATCCCTAATCCTGATCATAGGAAGGTGTAAAAAGGACCTTTAGGGATATGGATGAAAAAAAAATTGTAGATTTGTAGATTCCCTCGTCCTGTGAGGTATCAGACGATGGCTTCTGCAGTCAGTCCTCCATTGCTTACTAGAATGAGAAGGCTGCAGTAATTTTCCGGATCCTTTTGGTTTCTGCAATACATGCTTGTTGCGGTCCCGTTCATGTCAGTGCCAACACATGCCCATGGCTTCATTGCCGCTCTTTTTTTTTTTTTTCCCCCCTTTTTTTTTGTATAGAGCCTTTATAGGGCGGCTGTACAGGTGCGTAAGCCCTTCTAGGGGAGAATAGATCTATACAGGCAAGTCTGGATTTAAAAAAAAAAATTTCATCAGGAAAGCAACCCCAAAGCCAGATTATGGAGCCAGGCGTTATGCTGATCATTCCTTCACGTTCGTGCCCCTGCTATTTATTTTAACAGCCTTTATTACTGTACCACTGGCACCCCATTGTTTATCCAGCCTCCTCTGCTCCCATATACTTATTTTTCTTTTCTTAGTGCCTCCTGTAGGTTTCCCTCCCACATCAGACTTCTCCTACAATGCCTATCCCTCTCTTTCTCTCCATCCCCAGCGATTGCTAATAGTGCGGCCATCAGACCATTCACGTCAGGCATGAATTACAGTGTGACAGGCAGCTCGCAGGAAATGTTACCTGTTCCTCTGCATTCCAGGCTCTCGAATTTGCCTCCAGCGTGGTTAACCCTTTTCTGTCAGAGCGTTAAGCGCTAATGAATGTAATATGCCAGAATGCGTGCTTTAATATAAATGTAAATCGGAGCCGCGCAACATGGTGATATGGTAAATTTGCTGAAGACTACTAAATCACACATGCCTTACATTGAAGAAAATAAATGCATTACTGCAGAATGTGTAATATCTGTTCCACTCTGATCTGCAGCGTATGTGAGCGCCCTGGATCCAGATCTAACGCCTCTATGCCGGTGTGTAGAACGGTGTACTGAGGTACAGATGTAGTAATGAGACATTGTTGCCCAGACACACGTGTGAGTGTATGTATGTGTGTGTGTGTGTGTGTGTGTGTGTATGTGTATATATATATATATATATATATATATATATATATATATATATATATATATATATATAATGTATATATATTATAGTATTTCTTATAACCCCTTATTATTTATGCTATTTGCACCTCTCTAAT
The DNA here is from genome assembly GCF_014858855.1 of Bufo gargarizans. Lineage (NCBI taxonomy): Eukaryota > Metazoa > Chordata > Amphibia > Anura > Bufonidae > Bufo > Bufo gargarizans. The sequence continues at coordinate 147,783,705 of NC_058086.1, forward strand.
GCAGCATTATTCACATGACAGTGGAAAAAAATGACCATGAAAAACACAGGCTGTCAGTTTTTCAACCATTTTTGCATCAATTTGCTGGTCGTCTATCCATTTTCTATTTATTTTTTTAAAACCGCAGATTTACGTCCATTTTAATGGCTATTTAAAGGGCTCATTGACACGACCATAGGCCATACGTGCGCCACCGATGTGTGAATCCCGAATGTTGAATGCAGACTCATTGACTTGAATGGATCCACAAGATACAGCTTGGAGCGGAGGCACGAATCAGAAGCCCGCAGAAGCACTTCTGTTAAAATAAAGAAAAAATACTCATCTCATTCACTTGCATGCATAGGACAACCGCTCCTCACTGAGTGCAGAAGGACCTGTGCTCCCAGTGATGACATCATCACACTGTGGGCACAGGTCCTGCTGTGCTCAGTGTGGAGCAAGTGTCCTGTGCAAGCAAGTGGATGAGTATTTTTATTTATTTTTTTATATATATTTTTTTTAACTCCTGAAAGCACTATTTTTACCTAGTGCACCCGTTTTTAACAGCCATTAGATATGTGCACTACTGTCTAAACGGCCATTAACAACAAGACCTTCTAGCCATGAAAACGGACAAAAATAGGACACGGCTGCTATTCACTGGCCCATTTTTTGTGAATGTATCCTTAGTTTTTACCTTGTCCGGTGTTCACATCTTGTGGCATAGATTTGAATTGCCGAAAATGAATAAAATGCTAAGTTAGATATCGGTGTACGACATAGTGGTCCTATTATAATTACAACTGTTGTCCCCGACGTTAGGTTGAACTTGCATGTCGCCACCTTTTACTGCCATTCACTTGGCAGCTGTAAGGAAGTGTTCCTCAACTCCAGTCCTCAGGACCCACCCAACGCTCATGTTTTCTGGATTTCCTTAGTATTGAGCAGGTGATATAAGTAGTGTCAATGCATCAGGACTTACCACAGTGTGATCATTCTGTGGGATATTCTCAAATCCTGACCCGTAGGTGGACGCTGAGGACTGGAGTTGAGGAACACTGCTGTAAGGCATATGCATGCAGAAAAGCCATGTTTAGGAGGCCATACCACTGGACATGGAGCCCCCTGTAGGTCTGTAAAATATATTTTCTCCAACTAATAAGGCTTGAGAAAAAACATTGGTTTGCCTCTGCATGACATTGAAGAGCATACTAAGGCCCCATGCAGCTCCTTGGTTGCTGTATTGATACAGCAATGTGCATGACGTCTGATACTCAATGCTCTGACTGAATGTTACACATAGAAAACTGATGTGATCATGGTTATAACTCTGGATGATTCATGCAAATGGTGATTGCCAGCAAAGTGGTTGAGGGAGGGCATGGTACAGTCCACCTGCTTCTAAGATCTTCTGTGTCTTACCCTGCCCCGTTATCAGTAATACTTTTCTTGACTCTCAATGTCTTGTATGTAACCAGTCTGGTGGTACTATAACTGGAAGACCAGAGAGGTACCAAACTGAAGTATAAGTTCTAGCTTGTCTGGCCGCTGGAGGAACCGGTGATGCATGATACATAGAAACATAGAATGTGTCGGCAGATAAGAACCATTTCTATGTCATGGCTACTGAGTGGTATGAGGACACAACATAGCATAGTAGGGCACATGACACCATAGTGTACCTGTGTCGGTAGACTGCGCGCCATAGTGTACCTGTGTCGGTAGACTGCGCGCCATAGTGTACCTGTGTCGGTAGACTGCGCGCCATAGTGTACCTGTGTCGGTAGACTGCGCGCCATAGTGTACCTGTGTCGGTAGACTGCGCGCCATAGTGTACCTGTGTCGGTAGACTGCGCGCCATAGTGTACCTGTGTCGGTAGACTGCGCGCCATAGTGTACCTGTGTCGGTAGGCATGGCCAACCTGCGGCTCTCCAGCTGTTGTAAAACTACCATTTACACCATGCTCTGCTGTCGGCCGATACCTGTAGGCAGTCTGGGAATGCTGAGAGTTGTAGTTTTGCAACGCTGGAGACCCTCAGGTTGGCCAGCCCTGCTAATAGTGCAATTGTGTCCATAGACTGCGCACTATGATGAAACAGTGTTAGTAGACCGCACACTATAGTGTAATTATGATGATAGTACACTGTAGTGTAATTTGTGTTGGTAGACCGCATGCTATAGTAGCACACTCAGTTCTACATTACTGGATAAAGAGAGACTCCTGACGTTACACATCCCTTGTCGATTTTGTGATGTAACTGTGAAAGCGTTCTAGAGCTCCTGTGCTGCCTGAAGATGTAGTACTACAAGTCCTGGGATTTCCAGGGCTTCATTGAAATATGGACTCCTCTGAACTTGGATTATCGGACTGTACGGAACAGGAAAAATTTTCTTTTGGGATTTTAGAACTGTCATTTTTTATTTTCTAATTTCATTTTCTACCTGCTCCAGTCGGATTTATGAGACTGTGTGGACTGTTAAATTAGAGGACTACATAAATGGATGTTTTTGCCTTGGCGTTCCATATGAAAGGACACAAACGCCTTCCTTATGTTTTCCCTTTGACACCTATGGGCATAAGACCCGGTGCTGAAACGTTGCGCCTTATAAGTATAGTTGAAGCTTTAAAACAACACATAAAAACAGTTGTAGCATAGCATAACAGCACATAAATAATGCATCGTGCAAGAGAACATTGAAGCACATAAACGAAACTGAATGTATAGTTTACAGTTATCCCGTCCATCATTTACCAGTGCCGCTGCCTTTACACCTACTATCTGCTCCACGAAAGGTGGCTGAACCCCCATCTAATGCCCCAACTCTATCGTTTTACGTATCGGCATTGGGACAGTTTTTAAAAGCTGTTATTTCTGAGCTCCCAGACTCTCCTCCTCTCCCCCTAAGTTCATCCAAAGTTCACTTGTGGTGGTTTAGGCTTTTCCCCTGACTTTTTCACCTTCTGTCATCATAACTCAAGGGCAGACAGAACTTCATCCAAAGGAGGAGGAGAAGGAGCCATTGCTGAGAACATTTACCCTGCACTTAGTTCAGGAGCTGCACAGTCCCAGCATTGCTGGCTGGACAGGGGTTTAATCATGTCCACTGGTCCAAAATTAATGACTAGCGCACGCACGTAAACTCAGAAAATATATAAAAAAAAATTGCTTAGGCAGCAAATCCATAATACAAAGCTATCAAAATCACTCTATTTCTATAGGAGCGTTGTGATAAAATGCCGTTTAGACTACAGACTGCAGCCAGCTTGTACTCTGCTGACAGATCGCAGTTTCCTGCAGCCTTGAATATTCTCACTCAAACATGCCTGCTATGTTTCAGAAAATTATTTTATGTAATTGCTATTTAAGTTGTATTCTGATGTTATATTCAGAACAATGACTCCAAGGTGGAGCTTAGTTTAAGGTCTCGTCTGCATTAAAGGTTCCATCAACGCTATTACCGGCAAAGTAACAGGAACCATGATGGAACGCCAGTGGACAACATTGTCCATCAGCGGGGTCCATTGGGGTCCCTCATACAAGACATCACTGCTTTGAGGCTAGATTTTCAGTCATTGACGTTATTGGTTCGGTACTGTCTTGGAGGAGAAGACAAGGACTCTAAATTGAGGTGAGGCCACCCAAACCTTTGTGAAAACCTTTGTGTACATCTGTACGGTGCAGATTTGTTGGTGGGATACATAGAGTAAATGCTGCAGGTTTTCAGGAGATTCCACCCTCTGCATTGCCTAAATGCACAGCATGAATTGACATGCTACACAGGTCAGGTTTTGTGTGCCGATTCCATTCTGAATCTACTTTGCTCTATGTATTATGCTGTGGATTTTCTGCATGCAAAACCGATGTGGCTGTACCCCTAAAAAAATAACATAATGAATTCCAGGTGGTCTCTGCAGCTCCAAACTAAATACTTTTGACTTGGAGGTATTCTGGTTATGTTACATTATCCCCTATCTACAGGGTAGAACCACCACCGTTCACGAGAATGGGGACCCCGTACCCCATGGAGCCACCAAAATGAACAGAGCGGCCATTCAGGCATATGGTAATTATTTATTTGGGGGTTCCAAAGACGAGGGTATTACAGTTATGTTAAGTTTCCCCTATCAACAAGATAGGGGATAACTATTATATTGTTGGGGTCCTACTGCTGGGATCCTCATCGATCATGAAAATATACACCACATGGAGCCTCCCGAAATGAATGAATGGACTGACTGGTTGGGCATGCGCTCAGCTTCTCCACTAAAGGGGTTTTCCGTTTGGTTGAAGTTGTCCCCTAGCCACCGGATAGGGGATAATTATTTGATCGGGGGTGGTCCTACCACTGGACCCCCACCGATCACCAGAACAGAGGTATCGTACCCCCTCCACCACTCTGAAATGAACAGAGCGACAGGTCGCACATGTATGTGGCCACTCCTTTAATTTTTATGGGAGTTACGGACATGGCCAAGTACTGTATTCCAAGTAGGTATAGAGCAGCCTTGCACATGTGGGATCGGCCACTCTATTCATTTCAGAAGGGCTGCCGTGGGTACAGGACCTTCGTTCTCATGATCGTGGGGGTCCCAACGGTAGGACCCCCACCGATCTAATAGGTATCCCCTATGTGGATAGGAGATGGCTTCAACCAACCAGAATACCCCTTTTAATAGAGCAGCTGTACACATGCCTGAACAGTCAGTCTGTTTATTTCTGGATGCTCTATGGGGTACGGGGTCCCCATTCTCTTGATCGATGGGGGTCGTCCCAGCAGTAGTGATTTCAACCCCTCACTGATTAAAACTATGACATATCCAGGCTCGCACTGGCTCACAGGGGTTCAGGGGAATCCCCCGGCGGGCTCCTGAGCAAGGTGGGCCCCTAGTCTCCGACCCCCTGCACGAGTGGGACATAATACAGTAGACTTGCTCCTCTACATACATATATTTAATGTACAGCACCTCAGCCAGCCTATGTTCATATAAAGAAAACTTGATAGATTGTTAAAGAAACTCCACACTTTATTTATTATAGACCTGATCAGAGATGAGATGACTTCTAGGTATAGAGGAAGGCTGCCAGTGTCCTCTTCTCCCCAGGACCTACCTTCTCAAAGTTGCTGCAGGAACCCCCATATTCAATCATCTGGTAGCATCTTGCTGTTGTGTGAGCAGGTAATATTTGAACTAGGGATCGACCGATCAGAGTTACCGATATTATCAGCTGATATTCATGATTTTCAAAGTTATCGGCATCTAACCTTGCTGATAATGAGTCCAGCGCGCTATCACAGAACATGAGCGCGCTGCTGTCAGCGCACCATGTTCCCTCAGCAGGACAGGGGAGGAGGAGTCACTCTCCCCCCCCCCCCCCCCCCCTGTGCCGCGCTGCCAATTAGGAGTGACTGGAGGAGGAGGGGCGGCACACTGATAATTAACCAATGATAATTAACGTCTACGGGTACTTTCACACTAGCGTTTTTCTTTTCCGGCATAGAGTTCCGTCACAGGGGCTCTATACCGGAAAATAACTGATCAGGCATATCCCCATGCATTCTGAATGGAGAGTAATCCGTTCAGTTTGCATCAGGATGTCTTCAGTTCAGTCGTTTTGACTGATCAGGCAAAAGAGAAAACCGCAGCTTGCTACAGTTTTCTCTCCGGCCAAAAAAACTGAAGACATGCCTGAACGCCGGATTCGGCATTTTTCCCCATAGGAATGTATTAGCGCCGGATCCGGCATTCAGAATACCGGAATGCCGGATCCGTCGTTCCGGCATGCGCATATCGGTAAAAATGAGAAAAATGTACAAGACGGATCCGTCGGTCCGCATGACAAGCGGAGAGACGGATCCGTCCTTGCAATGCATTTGTGAGACGGATCCGCATCCGGATCCGTCTCACAAATGCTTTCAGGCAGCAGCAGATTGGCGGATCCGGCGGCCAGTTCCGACGACGGAACTGCCCGCCGGATCACACTGCCGCAAGTGTGAAAGTAGCCTAATACAAATACAGGAGGCGGTGCCCAGCCTATATGACAGGAAGCTGTAAATTAGCGGCAGTTAACCCCCTCAGGTGCCACACCTGAGGGGTTAACTGCTGCCGCTGATCTCAGCTCCCTGACAGAGGCTGGGTGCCGGCTATGTGATTCTGCGCCGAAACACCCACCTCCTGTATTAAAAGTTAATTATCATTGTTGGCGCAGTTTATTGGTGGCAGTGGCAGCTTCTGATCGGAGCCCCAGCAGTGTAATCCCCGGGGCTCTGATTGGTTACCATGGCAGCCAGGACGCTACTGAAGCCCTGGCTGCCATGGTAATCCCTCTGCTGCTGTGTGCACTATGCACAGGGCAGCAGGGAGAGTGTGAAGTCCTATTCACCCTAATAGAGCTCTATCAGGGTGAATAGAACAAGGGATTAAAAGATCCCAGGTTCTAGCCCCTAAGGGGGGAAATAGTTACTAAATAAAAAGTAAAAAAAAAACACCAAAATATTAAGTATAAATCGCCCCCTTTCCCATTTTTACATATAAAATATATAAACAATAAATAAACCTATCGTCCGAAAAGTCCAAACTATTAAAATTATAATTTTTATTTTTTAAATCTATGTAGTGAACGCCGTATGAAAAATGAAAATGCACAGAATATCGGTAAGCTATCGGCCTGAAAGTTCACAGGTTATCGGTATCTGCTCTAAAAATCAATAACTGTCAATCCTTAATTTAATCGTGTCCATACAGTGGGCCCCCAAAATAAATTTTACTGGTGGGCTCCAACACTGGACATATCAAATGTTTTTTCAGAAAGTGCAGGAAAATGTTAGTCAGAGACCAATCCCCTAACACCTTGGACTAAACTCATACTTTTGTATTCCTAGTGCAGGGCCTTTGAGGGGGCGTGCATCGCAGGTATTCTTTAAATACCTGTGCCTTTTCAGGACTTTTCAGTGACCCAGTTTTACTAGTGGGTCTGCACCAAAAAAGTGGCACAGATTGGCGCATCTAGGGTTTTAACACTTTTTCCGACATGCTTAACAAAGGGACGAGTTGTAACAACAGAACGAGTGGGGCCTAAGATGTGCCATTTTGCATCAAAATTGTGCCACAGTTCTGGAGTAAAAAAAAATCTGTCTCTAAGTAAGCCAACCAGTAGTGGGTATAGTCGGAGAAGTGTCTAACCCTGCACCAGATTTATCATCCAGCCTGGGCCCTTGTGATAAATCAGGTGCAGGTATAGACAGCCAGTCTAAGCTTATGCCATCTACAGGATTAGTACATCTAGACCTGTGTGTCTGGTTTTTCTGGAGAGCTCCTTTAAGGGATTCTTTAGACTAATCCAAGTAACTCTGCAATAAGACATCATTCATGTACCTCAATAGTGACCACAGTGTTCGTTGAACACTTCTAGAAGTATTGGCATCGGGCTTCTTGGGTTTGCCCAACCCTCCTCTTTGAGATAAACCATGCAACCAAATTTTTTTCTGCATCCTAGCAGTAGTCATGCAACGTGGCTCTACGGTATAGCTGCATAAAGTCAGCCTAACCCTTTCCTGAACTTCCCTGTCAAGATTTTATGACCGAATTTCAATTTATAGAGCAGACAAATTCCAAGGCAGCAACAGAAGGGATGCAGAACCCAAACCTCTCAAAGTTTCCTTCAAACTCCCCCACTTGGAGTCAACCCTTAACCCATTCAGGCCCTGGCTGCCAGATAGACACGTAGGCTGGCGTTGTAGCAGTGCTTTGCTGACGGTGGCCTGGTATCCTCTGTTCAAGGTCTGACTGCAGAGTAAAAGTGGGTCAGAGCGAAATGTGCAAAACAACCACCGAGTTTTAATCTGAACGGGAGTTTATACAATGGATGAGCCAACAGTTTATGTGCAGGCGCTGATGACTGGAGCCACTGCTATATGCAGTGGAGGCCTTCCTTTGGAAGAAAACGTGTGAGCGCGTTCTGCAATTAGTGTTTGTCGGAATGAGCTGAGTTACCTGGATTTGCTTATATCGCCAATTACTGGGTTCTGGGTAGAAAATAAGTTATTTCTGTTTATTACAGATATCTGCGATTTTTGCTGTCCGGTTTTGAGATCCGACATGAGATCTCAAAACCAGAGCAAAACACATTAGTTTGAATAATACAACAGGCTGCATTCGTTCACAACAGATCCCTTGTGTGCATTCCGTTTCCGTATGTCAGTATGTCCATTGCGCAAAAAAATAGACCATGTCCTATTATTTTCTGCATTACGGACAAGGATAGGACTGTTCTATTAGGGGCCAGCTGTTCCGTTCTGCGAAATACAGAATGCACACAGACGTCATCTGTATTTTTTTGCGGACCTGAGTTTCAGGTGTGCTGAGAGGTTTGGAGGTGAATTTGATGCGGAATCTGCGCCAAGAATGAACATACTACTTTTTTTTCACTCTGTGGATTTTAAAAACTGCGAGTGGTAAAAACCAGAACAGTGTTAATTAACAAGAGATGTAGAATGTGCGCCAAAATCCACCTTGAAAAACCTCTATGAACATACCCTTAGGGACCATTCACATGTAGCGTTTTACCACTGAATTTTTCTCTGAAATCTTACCCGCAGCCACTCCCAGCGCTGAGGATATCCTTTCTCTGCTTTTAGCCGCCTCTACGATCCTCAGTGCTGCCTCCTAATGAAATGAATGGGAGGCAGAAACCAAATGACCGCCGGCAAAATTTCAGCGTAGGTCTCTGCGCCAAAGTCCCGTGGCAAAAGATGCCGTATCAAAATACCCTTAAAAGCGCCCGACAGAAAAACATTACATGCTACGTTTTTCTGTCTGGCGCTAGGAGACATCCAGCATAAAAACAAATGCATCGAATGCCAGAAAGGATCCCATCAAAAACTACGGAATCGGTTCTGGCATCAGGTTCCTTACTTAAGATAGGAAGCATATGCATGCGGATTTACAGGATGTTCACACGTTCAAGGATTTAAGCGGTTTCCGACATACATTTTTTTAAAGAAACTGTGGCAGAAATCTGATTTTGACACTTGCCTGATTGGACCTGCACGTGGATTGGCCCCATTTAGTCACAGAAGGGCTAATCTGTGGCCCTTCTGTGCAGAATCCAAACCAATGGTGGCTGGATCTTACCATCTGCTGCATATTCATTATTTCTTCGGTGGATTGTATCCGCTGCATGGAAATAAGGTATGAAAAAAAAAAAAAAACTATTTGATTGGAATAGCGACTGATTCTGTTGGATTTAGATACACTGCCTAAATCCCAATAGAATCCTGAACATGGCCTAATATGCGATTGAGTGTCTGAAAAGCTGAGTGATGACCCCCTTCTGTACTACCATGGTTGTCTAGTAGATCCAGTATAGACTGCATAAGGGAGGTCTCTTATTTGGCATTGGTCTTTATAAACCAGAGCAGAGAGTCGCTGAGGTCGGCCCGTCCTTTTCATGTAGAACATGGTTGGCTACCAGGGCCGGACTGGGAACTTAAAGTTGCCCTGGAAAAATTTTACTAAAAGTGGTCCCGTTTTGTAGTTGGGTCCATATTGATGGAAGGCAGGGCCAGCAATACCATACTGTGGCACATTATACCACCCCTGCAGAGCCAAATACCACAGTCTATCACAAAATACTGCCGCCAGCAACACAAAATACATCCCCAAAAACTTACACTGGCCAGCGGTGAGAAGGGCCCAGGCGGCCCCTGGGCATTGGCCCACCGGGAGATTTCCCTGTAAGGTCTATGGCCAATCCGTCTCTGTTGGTTACTCATTGGTTGCAGGGGGAATATATGATGGCACATAACTGGCGGTCAGTTTTTTTAACTTTTTTGTGAACCGTGAACTCTTATCGAATAGTCCAAATATACACAGTGTTAGATGAAAGATGCTGTAAGAGTACATGAACTCAAATACCTTCTTCTAGACAGTTTCCTTTCTGGTTTATTGGCATAAAGTCTTGCCCTTCTGTCCTTGAGAAGAATTGAAGTGTCGGACCTTTGGTTGACTGAACCATCATTTGTCTGTCAGAAATTTGGAGCCATCCATCTGACCCTGTCGGGAACGGAGCGGTTATTCATCCTCTCTTCCCCTGTCGGCCTACAGAATTGGTCCCGCATTTTTTTTTTTTTTCTAAACACTCTCTCCCCCCTTTTGTCCACAGTGTTGCTAATCAGGACTGGTTGCCTTCTAACACAAGCAATGAATATCCTGGATAGAAACCTTGTTATAATTTAAACGAATGTTAAAAATTAACGAGGCCCCTTTTTGGTTATGAATCCGTTGCTTTATCCCGCCAGCATGCTCCACAATTGTGAGGCCTAAGCCCGTCATTTAGTTGCTAGTCTGTGGTTAGGGCTCGGTGGGAGTCGTTGCCTTGCGCTCACACACGATGTAATTCTGCAGATCAAGAGCAGAGGCTGATGTATAGAATGTGCTCGGATAATGGGGCTTGTGAGAGAGGCAGCTCCCGATGCTGCATTGTTATGCTAATAGGCTCTCTGCAACACTCATTGTGAGGGCTGAGTGTTTTATTAACACCATAATATTGTTATTAATACATGCAGAGAGCGGCCATGGAGGGGCTCCGATCCCTCAGGCGTCACGAGTATTCCAGCTGTGCCAGCCGCGAAAGAGGAGAACACAAAGGAGAAGCAAATCACCCATTTCTAGTGTTCAAAACCTCAGCGCACCAACTGGCCTGGTCCACCGCGCTACTTGTAGCACCAAGGACTTCCCTCGGAGACCTCTTTCCAGATCTTCTTGCGGGATTCTCTAGAACGACTCTTGGGCCCCTTGCAGACGAGCGTGTCTGGATTAGGTCCGGATGCGTTTCAGATGCTTTCAGTGAAAACTACGTGATTTCGCAAGCAACTCTATTCAGTTTTGTTTGCGTTCAGTTGTTCAGTTTTTATCACGCAGGTGCAATGCGATTTAATGTGTTTTGCACGCGCGTGATAAAAAACTGAATGTATACAAACATTATCTCCTTAGCAACCATGCTTGAAACTGGGATCACATCCGCACTTACTTGTGGATGCGATTTTCACGCAACGCAAGAGCGATGCGTGAAAACCACCGCTCTTGTACACAGACCCATTGAAATTAATAAGTCCTGATTCCGTGCGGGCGCAATGCGTTCGCATTACACGCGTTGCGCCCGCGCGGAATACTTGCTCGTGTGAAAGGGGCCTTAGGGGATCGATCTCTCCCTTTTCATATTTGTTTAGTTAAATTCATAAGCTGTGTGTTTATCTGACTACAATTAATTTGCAGCGATGATTGATTGTTGTAGTGTTATCTTATCTAGTGCATTGTCATGGCTGCAGAAGTAGACTTAAAGGGGTTCTCTGGGATTTTAATATTGATGACCTATCCTCTGGAAGCTATCCGCTTTTTAAGCATCCATTTATTAATGATCAGAATTTGATACAGCCATGTGCATGAGGCAGAGTCTTGCAGATTTTTTATATCTATGGACAACCTATGACAAAATTTACCCTTATTGCAGATTTTTCTGCAAACGTGCAGTGCTCTGTAGAGCAATTTTTTTTTTTTAAATCCTTCTATAATCACAAATTATGATATAAAAAGGAAATGCAGTCGGTCACTCCAGCAATATTAAGCTGGTCCACTGTATAAATAATACAAGTCTTAAACTGCTTGTATATATGTAATCTTTCATTGTTTATGAGCCACTGCACGGAGCAACTCTTTATATAGGCCCATAATATTTCATTGTAGCCTTCCTCACATTGCAATCTATCCAGATGATACTGTCCTTGTTCTCAGTTGTATTGTCATTTGTTTGAATTCGCTGTACACGTAGATCTCGAAGGATCCCATATATCTCCAAAATGTGCCTGAGCATTGGCTAAATTGCGCCTTTTCTTTGTGTTGGGCTTCGGTGACTTTTCTGTTGAAAGGTGTTCTCATGATACCCTTTGATAACGCTTCATTAATTTATAAAATATAAGTGGTGAAGGGCTAGGAACCTACATGACCTGCCAGCCAATTATCTCCTGACCTTCCTAGTGAAGGGAAGTGTGTACTGGAAATGTACCTTCCAAAAAGTTCATTGGACCCTACTAAGTGGAACTGACTGACCCACTATTAAAGGGTTTTAGATTTTGCCCCATGAAAAATATTCTGCGTTTTTTCAAGCCAGAATCTGGATCTGAATACTTTTGTTATTCTATGTAATGAGAAATTTAGTGTAGCCATTGAGTTATTTACTGAAATCTATCTGTATAGCTCCACCTACTCTTTCCAACTCGCTGAGGTGGACACACATGCTCAGCTCCATCCTTCAGCTGCCACCAGCCAGGTCTTCGGTTTAGAAGCTGTGACCATACCGGAACACACCACCTGAGCTGCCGGGTTGAAATAAATCTAGCAGAGCAATGAATGGGGAGATCTCTGGATCCATGTGAGGTACAGGACTTGTTCCTGATTTGTTAGAAATAGATTGTCATGTACTATATGACGTCTGTTTTTTATTTTTTACATTAATCATGGGATAACCCTTTTAGATATGTTTTTCTAGTCATTAGTAGTCAGATAAACCTTTTTGTTCCCGTCCCTTGTTTAAAGTTTGCTTTATTCCTGCTCTCTTATGGTTACACATTCCAGGAATTCAGAAGGCAGAAGAGTCTGTCCTGGAATTATAAACCATCTGCTTCCAAGTTTCTGAAAGCATTTTTGGAAGAAACAGATGGGTGCGTGTGTATTGGTGTATGAGCGCGTGTAAATACCTAGCTAACTTAGGAGTCTTACGCCGTTGACTGGGGCTAGGAGCTTTCTTTACACACATGGGTATTTATTCTAGACTTGTGCAGAGTCTGAAATCATACATTGATGATATTGTGTTTTAGATGGTCTTTGGGGGGGGGCCTAATTATCCAAGCTATATGTCAGTTTTGTGGCATATAAAAGCTTCAGACTGTATTTTGCTCAAAATGCACAATTTTTTCCAATTCTCTGCGGCTCTCCACTTTAAAAAAAAAAACAATTAGGTGAAGCTTGGCAAAAGAGGGTGTAGCCTGACAAATTTACATTATTAAGGAGAGTGCCTCTTAATAAATTTGACGCAGCTTACTCCAGCACACTTTTTGCTAAGATTAGTATATGAAAAGCTAGTCTTTAGTAAATGTGCCCCTATAGGTTACTTTTAAGGGGATAAGAGCCATACCTTGGTTATACATTTGATGCGGAAGGCAGAAAATTACCTACTGGTTAAATCGATTTAAATAATGGTGATTACTTCAAATGTCCATGCCTGCTATCCATTTTTAAAAGAAAATAAAAAAATTCCTGAAGCCTTTGAGTTCCCCCTCTGACCTCCTAATAGGCTGAGACTAACTGTCCTGTAGAGATCACTTCTCAGCAATCTTCTCATTATCATGACAGACAGGATTGCAATGAAAGGTAATATGTGTATATATAGATAACACAGGATCCAGCTTTGATAACTAGTGATGACAGCTCACCTCCTCCCCCTCCCTGCACAATTGTTTTTGCACAGTCCATAGAGCACGCCCACAACACACTCACATAGAAGACAATAAGTCATCTCCAGTAGTACCTACTATCCACATGTAAAGCAAAATAGAGTACTGTTAATAGCCACACAGGCAAGATGGCTGCCCCATAATCGTGTACAAAAAAATACAATAAAACATTTCACAATATAAAAACGGATAAAAAAAAATAAAAGGATATCCCAGACTGACAATATAATGCACTGACATAAAGCATTTCTCCTGTGCAATCCTGAAAGCATGAACTTTTGGAGTGCCAAAGGGGTTCTCCTTACAAAGATGAGGGCAAGTATACATAATATATAAGGGAATGGAAAGTATCAGGCTGGGTTCACACCTGAGCGTTTTACAGCGCGTTCCTACGCGCTGTAAAACGCACAACAGGCAAGAACCAATGATTCCCTATGGGAATGGTTCTCACCTGGGCGTTTTTACAGCGCGTACGATCACGCTGTAAAACGCCCGACGCTCAAACAATTTGCTTGAGCTTTTTTTTGGGCGTTTGTCGCGCGTTCCCGCACATAGATATTCGGGAACGCGCGACAATGTGTGCACCCCTGTCTCTGTATGCGCGATTGTAAACGCCCGTACAATCGCGCATACAGAGGGCTCGTTTCAGAACGCTCAGGTCTGAACCCAGCATCACAGAAATAGTCAAGTCTGGGAGAGGGTTCACGGTAGAACTTTATTATCTCCACAGCACGTCCACTTAGTGCGCCGTGTTTTCTTGTCTAGTGACTGTATTCCCACTGGCTACAGCTCTATTTCGTATAGTTTTAGTCATTAAGGTGGATTTTCACATAGTACATGTTAAAAACTAAACAACCTAGCATTATTTTGGACAGGGGGCACCTGAAAGTGCCTGTACGAACACATGGAAGTATTTCACTGTGAGTGGCTGCCCAATTTTCCCAAAGTAAATGAAAGCTTGATGTAATCCACAAAATTGCTCTAATTGTGTTTTACTAGGCCTTCTAAAAAGTGAAGGCTCTGCTCAAGCTCCACATTAGAGGCACTTTGTATGGCTTTTGTCAAGGCTCCAGCACCACGAAAAGTCAGACTTTTTGTAACAACTTTTTATCCCTAAGGTAGGTCTTAGCAACTCTCCACAGTCGCCCAGATTTGCCATTTCTTTTCTTTTCAAAGTTCTTTTTATTGTTCTATAATAAGAACAAGAACAACGGTACCACAGTACATTGTTTCATGTAGGCGTACATCTTGCATTATCAACAGCAGAGGCATACGAACAAGTCATGATATGTAATGAAGAGGTGAGTGTATCGTAGGCAGAACTACAATGATGCAAGTACAGTAAGAGACCTCTGTAAATGAATTAAAATAAATGAACAACATATATCTTCAATACAATAGCCAAGGTTGACAGTACTGCAAGGTAAATGAATTCCAACATGAAGGTAAACGGGGGCAGGAAAGGCGAGGAGAGAGGGAGAAGGGGAATGAAGACTACTCATTGCAGTCTCTCAACAAAAAGACTCCTATACAGGTAGGCAAATAGGAGGGATGTGAAAAGATGATCTGCCAGATTTATCAAATGACGTGATAAGTGTCACTTTCTTTTTTTTTAATGACTAATCGGATCTAAGTAGGGATACCAGATCTTCTGAAAAAAGGAGTGAGTCCTGGTCTCCCAGCTTGCCAGCTCTTCCAAACAGAACAAAGAATCCACCTTCTCCCACCATTGTCTGAGCGTTGGAGGGGAGGTCGCCTTCCAATAAGTAGGAATTAAGATCCTAGCCGCAGCAAGGAGGTGTTTTAGTACTTTCAGTATATGTTTGGGGAGTCTCTCAGGAAATAACTGTAACAGGCAAATCTCCGGAAGCAAGGAGAGATTCGTACCTACCACTAAATAAATCTGGGATAGGACTGATGACCAATATGTAGCGATGAGTGGACATCTCCACCACATATAAAAGTATGTGCCCTCCTGTTGTCCACATATCCAACAATTAGGGTTGTAATTAGAGTTAGATTTGTTTAACGTTTCTGGGGTTAAATGCCATCTAGTTAAAATTTTGTATCCGGACTCCTGCATTATTATACATTTAGAAGATTGTTTAGGGGCTAGGAAAACTTTACATTGGTCCTCCACCGAAAATTCCTTATCCTTCAAATTAGCCAGATTGGCCATTTCTTTTGCTCACTCAAAGAGATGTCCTGCACCCTTGCAACAAGAATATACATTTGTTGTAATGGAAAGACAAGAAGAAGTAGTCTGCTCTTTTAGTGTCCTGGAGTTTTGTAAAAGACACCTAATTTTAAAGGGATTGGCAGAAAATCAAATGAGAAAGGCGCCCACCTGACTCTCGCAAAGACACATGTTGAGGGGATAAAAAAGAAGTTTGGTCATGTTGGATTTTAAGATCTGTGTTCCCAAGAGGTGTCTGCAGCTCTTATTCCTTTTGAAGGGTGCACTCCTATCTCAGTGATGGTTCCATTGATTTCAATGGGGTCCATCTCTGGCCATGAAAAATAGAACCTATCTTTTTTTTAGACAGCCGCTTTTCACTGACTGTTTTTAAATAAATCTTCTATGTGAATAATCCCATAGACCAATGGTTCTGAAAATGGTTAAATAAATAAATAAAACCAGCCGTCACGGCCCGTTTTTCCCTGTCATATGAATGTAGCCTTAGGCCCATATTCATCTGTTCATGCCCCATAATCAACATTATTATTTGACATTTATGTAACTTTAACCAGCTGCAGTCTGTGTATGGGGTTCCCGACTGTCCCCTTACATCAGATCTCAGGGGAGAAAAGGGCTGGACAACTTGGATTTCCGCACACAGGATCCTTTTGTTTTCAGGGAGATCTTTTATTTATTTATTTTATGCACTTATATAATGTCAGCGCTTTACAGACATTATCATCCAACTGGCCCCAATGGGGTTCACAATCTAAGGTCCCTATAAGCCTGGGAGGAAACCCGCGCAAACTCGGGGAGAACATACAAACTCCATGCAGATGTTGTCCTTGGTCAGATTCGAACCTAGGACCCCAGCACTGCAAGGCACCAATAAACACTGAGCCACCGTGCTGCCCTTAATAAAGGTAAGAGATAAGGCTTTATTCACATCTGTTAAGCTGTTCTGGCACAGAGCAGCCTTGCAGATCCTGATTGACTGCAGTAAAGTCTTGCGGTGATCTGGCTAATTTTGGCATAGCTACCGCATTTCAGCCGCTCATACTGTTGAATGCAAAAAAAAAAGTGTTTGGCCGACAGCTGGCATTTGCGCCAGATATCCGAAACAGAGCTGTAAACGCCAGCCTAAGCCACCACCAGAGGAGCCTGGCAGCAGCTTTGTTCCCCTCTTTCATTCCCAACATATGCATATTCGGCAAAATGTGCATGTGTAGTGTATGGTGGGATCTGAAGAAATGTCATCTGAATGAGCCAACTGTTTGTTATCCCATAGCCACTTTGTAAACTGGATGGCATCACAAGACCAGTCTGACTTGTAGATTTATGAGTTTTTTTGAGTCTCATAAAGTAATAACAGGTACAATAAAAATAATGTTCTGCAGTGAAAACCTATTAAAGTGCCCGTAAATGTTGGCTAAATAGCCATTGCTGAGCTTTGTACGCTTGGAGTAGAGCAGAACGTAAGTAGTTTGGATGTCACATTGTTTGTGTATGTATATAGAAGTCATTTTAGTAAACCAGTTTTCTATTGCTTATTAACTGATGATGCTCCCACATATGGCACAATGAGCCGGCCAATCCTCAAAAAGATGACCGAGGCCCAAATGTTTGGTTACTTTACCAAAACTTCTGTGCGGCCTGTAAAAAGCACATGTGGGCAGTTTTGGAAAGGGTCAGAGAATGTTTTTAAATTGGCAGTCTAAGTTGCATGCTGTATTCCTCACACTCTCAGGCCCCATGTACGCGACCGTATGTATTTTGTGATCCACAGGATACAGATACTGTCCGTGTTGCAACCACACTTTTTGCAGACTCCTTGCCTTCTGTGGGTTAGTGGACTGAATTTTGGGCCCCAGGTATATCAGGAGTGTGCACACATCAAAACTAGAGAATACTTCACAGCTAGAATAAAGTGATGTACAGGCAGAAAAGAATATAAGCATTATAGAGAAGGTATGTGTGGGAACTTCAAGCAGGAAGAATATATTACAACATTAAAACACCACACAACAAAAACTTTTCGTCTGCTACTGGGCAAAAATTGAGTGTGCAGATTACAAATCTGAAGTCAGTGCATTGTGCTGTGCATAAGTATGCCTAAATGAATTAAACACTTGGAAAGCATTAAATAATTTTGAACAGAATGAGTTTTTACTCCAACAATTACCTGATCTACATCAAATTTTGCCTTGTAAACAGTGTATGAAAATGTAATGGAATAACAAAATTTCAAAAAGTCTCGTTTTTCAGTTTAAACGTCTTACTTGAGCAAGGCCCAGTACTGTTAAAAGTGCTTCAGGCATCTGCTTTTACAGCCTTGATACCTGTTCTCCATTGTAATATCTTTATGGAACCGCTCTCCATGTTCGTCACTTACGTGTCCCAAATTGGGTGGGAAAAATCTAGATGGGAATGTAAGAAATGCACTTTCAATGACATTCAGCAGCCAAGTTGTTCATATGCTGTAAGCAGGTTGTCCACTAATTCAGCATAGTTTACAGCTCGTCTGTTCCCAAGGAAGTTCTGCACCACGAGCACAAATGCATCCCAAGCTGCAAAACGCACTGGCTTTGTCACATTCTTGAGCTGATTATAAGGCTACTTTCACACTTGCGTTCGATCGGATCCGTTCTGAACGGATCCGATCATATTAATGCAGACGGAGGCTCCGTTCAGTACGGATCCGTCTGCATTAATAACTTAGACAAATAACTTAGAAAAAAGTGCGAAAGTAGCCTGAGCAGATCCGTTCAGACTTTCAATGTAAAGTCAATGGGGGACGGATCCGCTTGAAGATTGAGCCATATGGTTTCATCTTCAAGCGGATCCGTTCCCATTGACTTACATTGTAAGTCTGGACGGATCCGCACGCCTCCGCACGGCCAGGCGGACACCCGAACGCTGCAAGCAGCGTTCAGCTGTCCGCCTGGCCGTGCGGAGGCGAGCGGAGCGGAGGCTGAACGCTGCCAGACTGATGCAGTCTGAGCGGATCCGCATCCATTCAGACTGCATCAGGGCTGGACGGAAGCGTTCGGGTCCGCTCGTGAGCTCCTTCAAACGGAGCTCACGAGCGGACAGCCGAACGCTAGTGTGAAAGTAGCCTAAGTAGTGTATTTGCCACATATGTATCATAGAAACATAGAATGTGTCGGCAGATAAGAACCATTTGGCCCATCTAGTCTGCCCAATATATCTGAATCCTATCAGAAATTGTCTGGATCGTAACACATTTGCGTTTATCCATCTTAAGTTTCAAAACTGATAGCGCTATAACAGATCACTTTATCAAAATCTGTCCAGCTTGCCTTATATACTTACTGCTGACATCAGCCTGAGTGCGTCCGAACAGGTCTGCACATGTCCATTGGAATATAATGCATTAATATTATAACTGAATAGGCTTTGCATATATAACTTAAAATCTAGGCTTGAGAAAGACCTTTACGGTCGAAACGTCGCATTTTTTTTGCTGGTGAAATAAATTCCACTGAATTGAAGACAGGAGAGTGCTGCGGTTTCTTCTATACGATGCATCCAAGGGGGAACTTCTGACTGGCTCCCAACACGGCTGGCACCACCACAAGATAAGACTTACATTTTTCGTTGTGCTGCTATACGCATTTTTTCCTATAACTTAAAATCTAGACGTATCAGGCAAATTCCAAGTTCATATTTGGAATCGGCGCGCTCATTTTAGTATAAATCGCATGTTTTTCTCTCGGTAGCAAAATCATTGTTGCGCGGTGAAATAGGTGACAACACACTTAAGATTAAGATAAATTATAGTCGCCCTGCACACGTGCCTATACACACTGATCCCTGCTCATACTGTCGTAGGCTCTGGTTGGGACTTCATTAGATTGTTAGATACGCGAAGCAAACTATGACACGGGCCCTTGTGTTCTCACAGCGTTGTATTACAGGCTGCAGAGGGGCATGATAATCTATAGGGGCCCTAATATAGTGCTCAGGGGTCTCTTTTCTCAGTCCTACTGAACTGTCAGCTGGGTTTTGAAGATCCTAAAAATAATAGATTCTTTTATCTATCTATCTCGGGGGTTGGCAACCCTCAGCACTCAAGCTGTTGTGAAACTACAATTCCCAACATGCTCCATTCATCTCTGAGAGTTGTAAGAAGAGCAGAGCTTGTATACATGCTGAGAGTTGTAGTTTCACAACAGCTGGAGTGCCGGAGGTCGTCTACCCCTGATCTATCTCATATTGTCTATCGTATCTATCATATACCTTTCTTATATATATATATATATATATATATCATATCTCTCGCGCTCTCTCTCTCTCTCATTTGATCTGTCATATCTCTCTCTATTTATCTCTAATCTCTCTCTCTATCTGCCGTTCTATATATATCGGAGTCTTGTATACATACATATATCTGCATACGTATCTTGTGCTGTTGGCACTCGCCCATGCATTTACATGCCACAGTAAACAAGATGGCATTATCCAAACCGTTTCAGCTGCTGGCAGTTGTCATAATTTACACTTTAATGTGATACGTCTCCATACCATTCATTTCTTCTGTCATAGGTCTCGGGGTCCTGATGCATGTTGGGATTTTTTGCAATCCCTCTGTCTGAATTTTCATTACCCACTTAACAAACTCGAGGCCTGTCTAACCAAGGACGCCTCATACATTATGCTAATGATCAAGAGACATGTTAATGATATTTTAGGAGCCTAATTAGTGGAATATATAACTATATGCAATTTGGTAATGGGCTGTGAAGCAGTTGAGAGGGCGGCAGGAATCTGTGAGGAACGCGATGTGGGGGGATGGTAGGTGAGAATGTATTCTGGGTGTGTTCCAGGTCATGTTCAGTTTTAATACCTCTGCCCAAGATGCACAGCGAAGAATTGCTTCCAAGGTGAAGAACTGTGTGTTAAAGGGTTTTCTAGATTTGAAAGTGTCACAGCCGGGGTTCACTAGGGACATCATCTGGTCTGTGGTGGATTGTAGACCTACCGCCATTAGGGTGTGCAGTTATTGTGGTCTATCAAACAGGTTGTGAATATGGTGTAGAAGCGAATGTACAGATTGATATTTCGATGCTTTCAATAGTCTTGGGGTACGTTCACACTTGCATTCTTCTTTTCCGGCATAGAGTTCCGTTCTAGGTGCTCAATACCAGAAAAGAGCTGATCAGGCATATCCCCATGCATTCTGAATGGAGAGCAATCCGTTCAGGATGTCTTCAGTTCAGTCTTTTTGCCTTTTCAGGACGGAGATAATACTGCAGCATGCTGCGGTTTTATCTCCGTCCAAAATTCCGGAACACATGCCGGATTCGTGATTTTTATTTTTTTTCCCCATTAACATGCATTAATGCCGGATCAAGCCCTGAGTGTTCCGGCAAAACGGATCTGGCATTGCAGTCTGCACATGCTCAGACTGAAAAAAAAATCAAAAAATAAATAAATGCTGTATCCGTTTTTCTGGATGACACCGGAGAGACGGATCAGTCTGACAAATGCCATCAGTTTGCGTCCATATTGCCGTATCCGTCGGGCAGTTCCAGCGATGGAACTGCCTGCCGGAATCCTCTGCCGCAAGTGTTAAAGTGCCCTTAAGTGTCCTTTACACGGGCCGACAATCCTCAAGATAATCGCTAACGAGCATTCATAGGAACGCGTGTTAGCGATTATCTGGCTGTGTAAAAGTGCCGCTGGATGCCCTCAAATGCTCCGTTCGACGGGTAATCGAATTGTTTGTTTAGGCACCTAAATCGTCATTTGCTGGCAGCAGATCATGCCATCTAAACAGCCTCTGCTGCCGGCAAACGAGTCTGTATGGGGACAAACCATGGCATTAGTGATCGCTTCTCCCCATACCGTGGAGGAGATCGGTGCATGTAATAGCAGTGGTCTCCTTCACTGATAAGCAGGCGCTTGCTAGGAAGGAACGGTTCCTTCACAATCGCACTCTGAATTGTCACAAAGGACCTTTTAGTTGTTAACAAGTTTACTTGTAGGTGCTTTGTTTGGCCAGAGAACATGATCCAGTGTCGTGTAATTAGTAATGACTTTTTTTTTTTTTTAACCTAAATTGGCTTTCCTAGAGTAGAATATTCTATTCTCAGGATAGGTCATCAATATCTGATTGGTGGGGGTCTGACTCCCAGCACCCCTGCTATTCAGTTGTTTGATAAGGCTGCAATACCAAGCACAGCCACTATACAAAGTACAGCGCTGTGCTTAGTATGCTGTCAGTAGGCTGCAGTGCTCACACCTGATCGGCATGGGTGTCGGGAGTCATACCCCCACTAATCAGATATTGATGACCTATCATAAAGGTGGTCATTAATATTATACTCTTTAAAAGGGTTGATCAATGGGACAGCCACTGCTGTTCTTACATTTAGCCACTGCTCTGCACATCCTGGTCCTGGGCACAACACACATGAAATGCTTTCTTAGCCAATCAGTAGCGAGGCTGGTCACTGCTGCCACCAGGCATTTCCTGTGGAGCCAGGAAGTGGAGAGCAGCGGTGGTGGTGGGAGGGTTGGGTGTATTGAGTAATACTTATTTTATTTTTTATTTTTCTTTAGATCAACTTTTTTTCCCTATATTATAACACATTATCCGGCTGAACAACCTATTTAAGCTGCTCTATCGTATGTGCTAGTTTGAAGTCTAGATCCACAGAGAACAATCCAATCAATTAAAAGGGTTGTTCAGAATTACAAAAACATGGCTGCTTTATTCCAAAAACATCTCCACACTTGTCCACGGACCGTGTCTGGTGCTGTAGCTCAGCTTTATTGAAGGGAATGGGGCTGAGCAGTAATACCTCACACAACCTGTGGACAGCCGTGGTGCTGTTTTTGGAAGAAAGCAGCCATCTTTTTCTAGTTCTGGCCAACCCCTTTAATAAAACTTAGGGCAGTAAAAGATGTGAATACCCAAAATGATATCCATTGCCTTTGCTGTCTCCCCTATAGTTCGCTCATTGGACTTTCTAAGGTGCCTCTCCAGTAATGTCGGAATACTCATAAGAATGCTGTCGGACCAGTGCTCTTTCGCCCGACAGCTATCGCTCCTGATATCCTCATTCACATGCCTGCTCGGCTCAGGCGGGCGTGAATGTCTTCTCTGTCAGTAGCTTATCTCCCCGATAATAAAATGATTGGGACGTTGAGATCGAACAACCATATCCTGATCCGCTGACATCTGCCATCGGGTTCCCACACATTAGATCGTTGTGCGGCGCCGGCTTCAGCCAACATAAGTCTAATGTTTATGGCCAGCTTAACAGGGCGTTCTGAGATTCTGATATCCTCAGGATAGGTCATCAGTATCAGATTAGCGGGAGTCCGACACCCACTGTTTGAGCACCACGGCCTCTTCCTAGTCCTCTAGCGGCATGTTCATAGGTCACATGACCTAGGCGCAGCTTAGTCCCTTTCAGTCGATCAGCGGTGGCCGGGTTGCACACTATAGGAAAAGGAGCTGACCTCTCTGGTGGCTGGGAACATAGGAGTGCCACGTGGAAAAAATATGAAAAATAGTAACATTAAAGCAATGCAAAGTGCTTAAGGCGAGTTTACAATGACCGTTTTTCTCCCTTGGCTTATATTGTCTCCCATAAGAGTAAATTAAATGTTCCAGAGCACAAAAGGAACGTTCTTTTTCTCATTCATTGCTAGAACCGACTTCTAACTTCAAAGGAAAGGGAGCCTGCCGTCTTTTGTCAGTACAGGTCCCCTGGAGCAGCTTGGCAATGTGATCTTGCAGCTAAAGGGTTAAATTATAGCCATCCCAGAACCTAGAAGCACAGGCATCCAGGAATGTGTGCCATGTTGAGCCAGCCGCATGCTGTGCCTTTTGTGCAGCTTAGTTTTTGCAGTACGTCATGCTTGTGTATGTCATCTAGTCATAGCATGGAGCAGTGCCCGATAGCTGTCTGATCTGTATTCTTAAAGGGAAGCTGTCACATTGACCCTGAAGTGTGCTCTGCAGGCAGCACCATGTAGAGGAAGAGGGGCTGAGTAGGTTGATGGTTTTTGTAGGAAAAGATTCAGTAAAACTTTTTTCATTTTAATTCCTGCCTTTTCAGCTTAGGAGTCCAGTGGGCGGTCCTAATCAACAATATGCTAATACTAGAAATTCTGCTTCTAATTTTTTGAATCCACTCCTGGTTTTAGCATCAGAAAACCTGAACAAAATGTCAGTGCTTACTGGACCCTCTCAAGGGTGGGTTTACACATTGCCAAATCATAGAAACTGTGTGCATTTTGACTGTGATTGCATGTTTTTTTTTTTTTTTTTTTTTTTTTTTCAGATTAAAAGTTAAATCAGTGCATTTCACCTGTAAAGACTGCCTGGCCGCGGCAATCCAGGATGAAAAAGGCATGCAGTTTTTAAATTTCTTTAAATTTCACACTTGCGGCAGAGTGATCCGGCAAGCAGTTCCGTCGCCGCCTGCCGGATCAGGCAATCTTCATGCAAACGGACAGCATTTGTTGATGTATCCGGGTGCGGATCCGTCTTACATATGCATTGCAAGAACGGATCTGTCTCTCCGTATGTCATCCGGAGAAACTGATCAGTTATATATTTTCCGGCATTGCGGTATTTTTAATGCCAGATCCGGCACTAATACATTTCAATGTAAATTAATGCTGTATAACTGATCCGGAATTTTGGACAGAGATAATACAGCAACATGCCGCGGTATTTCCTCCGTTCAAAACGCTGTTCAGTGACTGAGCTGAAGACATCCTGATGCATCCTGAACGGATTTCTCTCCATTCAGAATGCATGGGGATAAAACTGATCAGTTCTTTTCCGGTATTGAGCCCCTGACTTTATTGCCGGAAAAGAAAAAAAGCTAGTGTGAAAGTACCCTTACGGCAACCAAAAACCCAACATGTAAACCTGGCCTAGGGCCTGAGAAATGATGGTTATAATATCAAGTGACTGTAGCGATGTTAGGCCCGTGTGAAGAACAATCACTAGACCATGTGCAACTGTAAAGCAGTCTGCTATAATGTCATTATACCATATCTTCTCTAAAGGGGCTGGACCATCTCACATTAGTGACCCATTGCTAGGATATGCCACCAATATCAGATAGGTGCAGGTCTCACCTCTAGAAAATGAACGAGTCCTAGCCGTGCAAGCGCTGCCTCCCCCCATTCACTTTTATGGAAGTGCTGAAAATAGCTGAGCACTGGCTCTGCTTTTTACGGAACTCCCAGAGTTGGGACCCACAACTATCTGCAATTGGTTACATATCCTAGTGATATGCCACCAGTGTGTGAGATTGGCCAACGCCTTTTACGTTTAGTATCCTGATGTTGAGAAGTTGTAGTACAGCACCTAACCCCCATACCCTCCATTTTGTGCATCTAGTTGATAAGTGATGAGTGAAGCAAAACTTCGAAATTTATACTGGTACCAGTCGGAACCAAAGCAGAGTTCGGTCCAAGTTTTAAAGTGGTTTTCTACTTTACAAATCAAATACTGAAGTTATTCAGCGAAGTCACTCGTGACTTTGCGAATAACCAACTCCTCCTCATTGAAGGCCGTACATTTTAATGCTGCAGACGGATCTCTTTACAGCATTAATCTGACGTTTTGAGCTAAGCGACTTTGGATCTATCATCCGAAGCTCGCTTCACTCATCACTAATGATGACCCAATGTGGGAGATTTATAATGAGCTGATGTTTTCCATTCAGCCCACAAGCACATTTTTTCTGTGTCCATTGTATTTTTATTTTGCGGCTCGTATGCAGAACCATTCACTGCAATGTGGCCAGAAAAAAAAAAGTAATCGACTCTGTGTGGATTCTGTGCCTGTATGTCCGCATGGCCATTCCGCAAAAAAAATAGTACATGTCCTATTATTGTTCGCATTACAGACAAGGATAGGACTGTTCTATTAGGGTCCGGACGTCCATTCCGGAAAATGCGGAATACACGCGGGCCGGTACCTATGCTGCGGATCCGCAATTTGCCGACTGCAAAACATCCAACGGTTGTTTCCATGAGCCCTAAATCTTTCCTGACCCCAAATTGTGCAAGCCCATTTATTTCTATGCTAGCACCACTACACTGCGCTCCTCGGGCGTGACTACTGTCTTGCAACCAAGAGCCGACACTTATTATTATTTCTGCGCAGAAAACACTGTTAAATACTACTTGTGAAAGCACCCTTATGGATCCCTACTTACCTGCACTATGATTGGTACATTTGGGGCATGCAAGCCCCAAACCCTGGGAATGCTGCCAGACCCACCAAAACTGCCCATTTGATTAGTAGGACTTGCAGCCCAAATTTGCCCGGACTGTCTATGAAATGTAGGGACTGTTGGCAGCTATGTGGAACCCACAGCGCTCCGCCAGATACCAACGGCCCCCAGTCAACGCAATTGACTTATGGTGAGGGTTGTCTGAGCTGCGTCATGGTGTCCGCTGTCTTGACTAGAAGAATATTGCTGTCTGCAGGACTACTCATTTCATCAGATCTGACAGATGAAGGCCTTGGAAGCAAATGTGAACAGAGCCTTAATGCTTTTTTGATCTAGTTTGAAACATGGCTGAAAATACTGTTCAGACGCTGATAAATATGACATGGCTGCGGAAAGTAAAGCACGTGTAGAGTTATGACAGGCTGTTATTAACCCCCAGGATTTTACGGAAACCATTAAACAAAAATGTAAGTGATTGTATTTATACTGTACGTTATTTCCACCCACATACCCCCTCTATATACGTTATCTCCTGCGCGTCGCCCCCAGTCGATTCTGCGCTATGTTTTTGTCTCTCTGGCCTCGGTGGTCTTTCGTCTCTGTTGTCTTCTTTCCTCTTTCTCTCGTTCCCTCCTTTGTCGCTCTCTGTCCCCCACAACCCCCTCCTGTTGTTCAGTATCAGCGGCTCTTCTCCCTCTAGGCCTTTTATCTGCTGCTTCTTTTTGTTCCTTGTAAAGGAAATGTTAATTTCTTAATCACTGCGTCCCCCCTTTTGCTCGTGGTTGCTATGCCAACACCCCGGGAGTGGATTTTGCTAATTCATGGGAGCTTTGTGTTGAGTCCTGAGCCCTCCTGCTGTTCCCATTTGAATATCCCTGTGGTCTGGATGCGGGAGGTGGGTTGGGGGGGGTGGGGGGAGCAAGCACAAGAGCGAATCTATAACAGTCTCCCTACGACTTAGTAAAAATGACACAAATTAATATACAGTATTTAAACCAGAGCGAGATTAATGGATCCCTTCACTGCATCTTAGCTCAACTGTCACTCGCTGGGTGTTTGAGCCCCTGGCTTTCAGAAGACTGGGAATCCCAGCACACGAGCGGCAACACTGACCGCCTTTATATCTGACAGGAAATAATATACAGTCCGATATTAAAAAAACTTAAATTTTTCAAATTTTTTACCTCAGCAGTTTATGTATAGACTGTATAGAATGTATTGCTGGTAATGGTGACTGGTGCTTCCAGTATCTGGACCATTCACGTTCATTACAGCGCGGACGTATGATAGACATTAGCGGGCTATAATGCTAGTAATTATCACGTTATTCCTTACATTAGCTCACATCAGTATATAAGTGTAAATGCAGTAGTCGTTTGATTTGTGCATCAGTGTTTGGATGACTTCTCCTTTTGCTAGGCATTTGCATGTGAATGCAGACTCTGGGCTGAGTAAATCCTGGGCCGCACCTCTTTGTTGTGGCTCCAGCTCGGACAAGACTCCGTTCTGTGCCCTTTGGTTTTCAGAGTTCATACAGGTCCGTATTATAGACTCGCACCCATTTCCTGAGCCACCTTGTGGTACTTCTGTGAGGTGCTGTATTCCCCCCTCCCCCCAGTAGCTTTGCTCCATAGCATCACCTCAGTAATACCTCTGTTCATGCTCAATTTATTTTAGTAACTGAGTGCATACGAATACATAAAAAAAACAAATTGTGCAGCCATATTGAATAACGGGCCCAGCTCGAGCCAGTCTTGGGCCTCATTACACCTCTCCAGTATTTGTAAGCCGAATCTAGGAATGGAACCCAAAGAGAGAATATGATGGAAAGATTTACGCCTTCTGTACTCCTGGTTTTGGCCTACAAATACTGAAGCAAAATATTGGTACATGAATGAGGCCTTAAAGGGGCATTCTAGGATATTCATATTGGTATTGGCCTGTCCTCTGTATAAGCCACCCATATCTCATGGGTGGGAGTCTGACTCCGCTCACTCTTGCGGACCAGCAGTTTCCAAGTTGTGGCATGGAACTACACAACGCCGTCCACTGTGTCGGGGAGCGAGCTGGTTACTGAAGAGCAAAGGGATAGGAGCAGTGCTGCAGGAACCGGCTCCGTCCCCGACACAGTGGGCTGAACTTTGTAGTTTCGGAGCGTTAGCTACTCGGGAACCGCTGAAATACCTCTTTAAAGTGTAGCCTGAGTGTTGCGAACACAGAAGGGTCCGAGTCAAAGCATGCTCATGTTAGTCAAGTCTATAGGTGGTTACACAAATTTGAGGATCAGTAGAGGTCAAATGTAGATTTGGGTCTAATCTGCCAGTATGCCCTGGAATGAATGTCTTCCTGGAGGGATATACACTGCTATGTGACCACTAAAGGTTATTTGGGATGGCCATTGTTTTCTTGCTTGCCTTTGTGGTTTATAGTTGTAGGAGACTTTGTATATGGCTGCATTTACCTAATAGAACTGCCTATACTTGTCTGCCAAATGGACAAGAATGGACATGTTCTATGATTTGCGGAAAGGCCGCACAGAGGCGAACAGCACACGGATAACATGCCTGTACTGTCCACATTATTTGCAGCCCCACTTAAATGAATAGCTCTACGTGGGATCCTCAAAAAATGTGGATCAGACCCGGACAAACAGTCATGTGCATGAGGCCTATATCTGTTTTAATGCCAAGATTTGTCACTAGCCGGTATTTTCCCTCCCACACTGTATCTTTAAAGGGGTTGAATTATTATTATTATTTTTTTTCAGATACGGGCAGGTGCCTCTTAACATACCTGCCCTCAGCTGTCACTGCACATCGATGAGGCCAGTGATTTAGAGGGGCTAAGGCGTGTGCGGGTAAACTGCTGCAGTTTCTGCATGAAAACCATGCCGAAAAGGGACATGTCAATGGTGGATTACCATGGCAGCTCAGTGGTTAGCACTGGAACCTTGCAGCATTGGGGTCCTGGGTTCGAATCTGATCAAGGGCAATATCTGCACAGAATTTGTATGGTCTCCCTGTGTCAATCTTGGAGAATTTAAGATTGTAAGCCCAATTGAGTACAGCGTGATGCCAAGGTCTGTAAAATGCTATGCGTCTGCGCTACAAGAAATGCATAATGGCAACGGGACAAGGATTTTAGCTGTTTTCAACTGTCTTTTAGCATGGCCAAATGGTGACCCTCTGCTTCTGTGTTTAGATGTTTTTGCACCTCAGTTGCTGATGAAATTGTTGGCCAGGCCTTCTTCTCTTATAGAGGTTGTCCACCTCTGACTACTCGCTGATTTGATCCCCTAGTAATCAGCTGTTATGAGGGGAACCACTCAGCAACTGATTGATGCTGGACGGGCAGTGGAGCTTGACATCTATAGCCCTCTGTATAAGGTACAGGTATGCCAGGTTCTTCATCGCAAGATCTGTTCTGTAGAGCGGAGCTCCTCTCTGGCAGGTCAGCTCCATTGACGTGATTGGGTTGAGCTTCAGTACCACACACAACCTGTTGACACATATGGCACTGTTTTAGGAAGAAATCGGCCATTTTTTTTCTAGTTCTGTACACCCCGTTAGTGTAACGTTTATGGCCCATATACTAGATGGTGATAGTTCTATGCGTTATTCAGTTTTCTTGGTTCTTTCTTCGTTCCCTGCCCCCCATACCTCTGTGCTTATATTCTAGGGGGATGGGAAGAAGACTCCTCATTAAACAGTACACATTTTCGGTTTTCATTTCCATTTATTATGTCTCTCTAGGCCCCAGGAGACTCCAAAATGTCCTGTCTTTACATATTGCTCAGAAGATGTATGTGCTAATACATCCCACAGAGCTCATCTCTTGCCTATGCCAGGGCCCCGGCACAGCCTCGTGGCATGCAGGGCACACTGCTGGATTCTGCTGATGTACTGCCTTATGATGTGATCCCCTGTCACTGCTCAGCTACTATTCAGCCTAGGGCTGCAGGGACTTCTGACAATTTTTACCAATAATTCCTCGCAGGCTGTCAGGAGAGGTGATGTCCATGTCACCTACCGAGGAAAAGGAAAAGTTGTACCCATGGCAAACGTTGTCAAGGTGTTAGTAATAATTCCATATAGACAGTGACGTACAAATTTGTACATACCCTTTTTTTTTTAAATCTCGGGTCAGATTTCTACAAGCCGTATTGAGGGGGCATAACACCATTTCTAGCTTGTTCTTTGTATACACCTAAACGTTTTTGTAGAGCTGGGACAAAACAGCCGACTTTTGAGGTCAATATGGAAGGGCAGGAAAATCTCATCATACGACTCCATCTCTGCATTATTGCATTGCACATGGGGTTGTCTGACTCTAGCTTATCCTTTACGGACTTGAATCTCTTTGAACATCTGGATGTGACATCCTCATTTTGGGGCACTGACGGGCTAAATAATGGTCGGAACTTATTTCTTGCAGGATGCTTCTGCAACCACGCTCAGGTCTAAGCCATTGGTCATCATGACTGATTCTAGTGGATCTTTGGATTGGCATGAACCAAGTAAATATAACTTTGAAGGCAGGATGTGGCCACCTCCGATCTGGGCAAAAGCTAGATTTTCAGCTTTTGCTCACTTTTTAAAGCGACCCGCCATTTCCAGAAAAAAAAAAAAAAATCATTTTAAAGGGGTTATCCAGTTTTTTTTTAAAGTTATGCCTTTCCCCGTTGACATGGATCATAACGCTAGTATAGATGATGATGGGATTTTTCTTACCAGGTTAGTGCTGTGCTCCCCAAGCCAAAACGGTTGCGGGCCCTTCTGGGATCATGTGTCATACATTCATCACGTGATCCTAGCCCGGCTATAACCCACATTGTACACGGATTGCGCATGTGCGGTGAGGCAGCCTTAGGCGCTGTGAGCAGTCGGCTCCTGAGGCTTTCCCGACTGCACATGCGCTACCCACATACATTGAGAATTGAATCCGGGCTAGGATCATGTGCCTAATGTACAGCACATGATCCCAGAAGTGTCCGCAACTTATTTGGACCAGGGGGCACAGCACTGACCCGGTAAGGAAAATATCATCAACTTCTATACTAGCGTTATAATCTACATCGTTGGGGGACATGATTAAAAAAAATATATGGATAACAATTAATAGAACAATTTACTGGCCTCCTTTTTCATTTATTTTTAGTTGTAGATTGGCTAACTATCTCATCCAAGATGGCTATACCGCCGATGCACACTGTTTGGTAGCCCAAGATACCTCCTACTTGTTCCCTCCTACTTGTTCAGCCCTACTTTTGGATTGGACACCACTGTTCACTTGATTAGTGCTGGCCGATCCATGGGCAACAGGAAGTGGCTTGGGTTACCAAATGCCCGGTGTGCAGTCTGAGAAGAGGTGCGGCCGTCTTGGGTGGCAGAAAAGGAGTTCGGTAATTGACGGATTTGCAGCTAAAAAGATGAAAAGGAGGGCACCAGGTAAGTGTTTTGTTTGTTCCCCAGTTAATGTTACTATTGTTACTTATTATAATAGCACCACTCATTCCATGGCGCTTTACTTATGAAAAGAGGTGTGCCTACATAAAGCAAAACTAGTACAATAAGCGTGAACAAGAAAAGTTACAAACTGCTACTGAAGAAGAGAGGACCCTGCCCACCAGGGCTTACAGTCTACAAGGTATGAATGAATCGGAGGGTGGCTTTAAGCCAGCAATGGCTTGGAGTTGGCATTTGGACTCAAAGGAATGAAATGGGTGTTTCAAACTCCACTGTATCGGTAGGATATGCCATTATGTCTGACAGAAATGTGGGTCCCACATCTTTCCCCCAACTCCTATCCTACTGGCCACCACAACCAGGCAGGGAATGGATGGAGAGTTGACCTCACGTGCGCACAACGGCCAAGCACAACTGTCATAGAAGACTCTTCTAAACAAGGACGTGAAGGGCTAAATAGTTATTAAAAATAAATTGACAAAATGCATGAATTCTAAAAAACCTACATGACGTAACCCGATGCGATTCACGTTGTCGCGCAGTAAGGCAGGAAATAACCATTTTCAGGGATTGAATACTTTTTATACAATGAGTGGATATGTTGTAGCTGAAATAGTTAACGGGAGAGAAATATGACTTCTACACTGTCTGGAGGTTGACATTTCCTAGGCAAGGGACTGTCACTGGTCGATATGACTACTAATGCAGTAAGATTTCTGGTGCTGCTGTGATTGCAGCTGTGAGAAACGCTGGAGCAATAAATTTCGTAATGCAGGAGAATAGACTTCTTTAGCTGACTCCTACATTGCTTAACCAGGCATTTTAATCCATACCCTTCTGTGTCTGATAAACAGTCCTCAGCGCCCCTCCCTTCCAGACCTGTTGAACCCCCCCCCCCCCCCCCCTTCTCTTTTCTGTGGAATCCCTGCACCCCCCTTCACCCTGGCACAGCTCTGCTGCTCGTTAGAATGAAAGAATGCTCAGTTTTAATTAATGATATGTAAATATCCTTGAATGGGCCACATTTGCATATTAAGAGAGATTTGCCGAATCTGCGGAGTAATATATTTTAATTAAGGATTAATTAAAAATAATGTGGATTTCATTCTGCCTGGCAGGAGCGTTTGGGCTGCGTGCATATGTGTGTCCCCCTAATTCTCTGGTTGGTGGGGTTGTGAGTACATGCAGGGTCTCGTAATCTGGGGATCTGTGCATTATCCTCATGGGTATAAGATTTGGAGGCGTTTTGGGGATTTAGTTTTGTTTTAGTGTAATTTACAGTCTTATCGGTAATAGGTGTCTGGAGGATCTGTCTGTGGTGGGCACTTGCTATATAGGTTTGGCATCTTCTGTGCACAGTGGGGGCATGTACGTTACATCTCGGTGTCCCATGACTCCTGTTTTTTTTTTTTTTTCTAATTGCTTCAAAGCATGTAAACACTTGAAGCAACTTTGCAAATAGCCTTACTTAAAATATACTACAGTTGTGTGTTCAAAGCTCATATGCAGGTCTGTGTATCTCCATGGCAACTAACTGGAAATAAACATTGTTTGCTTGCAGGAGATTAGGATATAGAGGAGGAAAATATTTTTTATCCGACCTCAGATCCGACCCCCATTCCTCCTCAGATCAGACCACCAAATTCCAAAAGACCTCTACATCAGACTCCCATTCTTCCTCAGATCAGGCCCCCAAGCTCCATCAGAATTGATCTCTTCTGCTCCGGATCGCACGCTTTTCCTGCACTTACCGCTTCCTCGTCTTCTTCGGGGCCTACGTTACATCGCACAATATCAGGTCATGGTGCATGTCTACATGCATTATATCCTGACACTGTATGCAGTCAGGACACAGTGAAGAGGGGCCCTGGAAGAAGACCAGGGAGCGGTGAGTACATCCATAATGGAAGCAGTCATTAGCATTCACACCATAAGATGCACTGCCATTACCCACCCCGCGGGGGGGGGGGGAGCTCACAACTCCTTTACAGATGATGTCGAGGGAGAGAAGGATCGGGCAAAATTTATATTTCCACTCGATACTTATTTTTTTTTTCTCATGGGAGATGAGCTTCCTCCAGAAAGGTCTGGAAGCAGCTTTCTCCGCTCACCCAACAGAATACAGATACATATTTGGCCGAGCTGAACGTGGATGGGGGGGTCGAGAGAGAGCGAGCTGTTGGCGAAAGATTGTTTGAATGTATATAGGAGCCTTTAGTTAGCTTTTAACCATGCCAGTGGGTAATGAATGTCTCTCCCTGGGATTCCATCTGAGTAGAGTGAAATGATGATACCTGCATTAGGAATGCCGTAATACAGAAGTTCTCCCCTCTAATCAATTCGATTCCCACGCCATTCTGTGAACTACACGAGAAGCACTCTTGTGTTCTCTGTTCAAGTAAGTTGAGCTACAGTACTCCATATCAAACGGCTGCCGCAAAAGTGAATTTTAGGGTGTATAAAAAGAGAGAGGAAAGAGTGATCCAAATATAATATTACCCGTGTCTAAGTCCATGGCAAAAACACATCCTAAATACAAGGTTCAGTTTTGGAGATTCACTGTAAAAAGGATATGAGAGCTGGAAAGGGTTCAAAGGCAGGCGACCAGGTTCTTAAATGGGATGAAAGGTCACTTTTATAATGAGACTAGAAATAAATCGTGTATATTGAATATTCATGCATTATTCATCCTATAACTGGAATTTTAATTAAAAAACAAAACTATTTTTACACGGTGAATGTTGGATCAGTGTTTTGTACCAGTATTTGTAACCCTAAAACCGGGTTTGGAACCTACATAGAAAAGGTATAATGGTAAGATATACATGATTGCAAAAGAACAATTTGCATTATTTGTGCCTCCTCCGTGTTTTGGACCCACTCCTGTTTTTGGCTTACAAATACTGGTGCAAAATACTGCCTGTCTTAAAGGGAACATGTCACTGGGATTTTGTGTATAGAGCTGAGGACATAGGTTGCTAGATGGCCACTAGCACATCCCCAATACCCAGTCCCCATAGCTCTATGTGCTTTTATTGTGTAAAAAAACCTGATTTGATACATATGCAAATTAACCTGAGATGAATCCTGTCCCTGACTCATCTCAGGGTAATTTGCATATGTATCAAATCGTATTTTTTTTTCACAATAAAAGCTCACAGAGCTATGGGGACTGGGTATTGCGGATGTGCTAGCGGCCATCTAGCAACCTATGTCCTCAGCTCTATGCACAAAATCCTGGTGACAGGTTCCCTTTAAAGTGGCATGTATAAGGCTTGGTTCCACATGTGCGTTGTGAACTCTGGTAGTCTGTTCCAAAAGTAATTCATGGACGATACTATGCCCTCCTTTTTTTTTTAAAAAGGGCTCGATGCAAATGGCAATAAGGGTAATTTCTTCTAGCAATGAACGATGTATAATTTATTAAAAAAGGTTGAACTTGAGGGACCTGTGTCTTTATAGCCTATGTGACCTCCACTTTCACATGTGGTGGTGGTGCACTGTGTGCCAGAGGCCTGCACAGTTCTGTCTTTAGGAAGAGGCCTTTTAGTAATTCATGGCGAAAAAGACAAGTGGCGGGTTCGATTTCATTTATTTATTTAGTATCTTTTATGTGTCAACGCTAATGTTATTTGTAGACTTATGAAGTAGATCAAGTGACCATATATGAAGTTAGCCCTCGTTGTTGGCATCAGGGATAAGCTAATGACATGATACCTTGCTTAGTAGCATCTTTTTTTTTAATCTCTCGTTATTATGCCCATTTGTGCTTATTTTACATTGTGTAATAAACTTACCAACTCATTAACCCTTTACTGCAGATTTTTCTTTTGCCTTCTACTGACCTTTTATTTCCATACGACCTGCCTATTGCCTTTACACTCTATCTAACCTTTCCTTTTTATTTTTTATTTTATTGATTTTAACTTCACTCTTTTACCTCCCTTTTTATTTTTCTTTGTCCCCCTCCCCTGGCGCCTGTTTTTTTTTTTTTTTTTTCTCTTGCCCCTGTCCCCAGCCCTTTAGTGACTCGCCCGCCGTCTCGCTGGCTGGCTCATTACATTAAGTGGCAATAAGATAATCACAGGGAGGTGATGCAGTGCACACTGCTTTGGATTTGCATGCTTTTGATTAGCTGTGCGTAGAGGAATCTGTCTTATAAAATGCAGGATGTTGACATTAAATATCACCGCTTTCTCCTTCCCCGTTTATTTATCTGATTTATGCAACATAAATCAGAGCTTTTGATTAATGGCGGAGATCAGAGCGGCTGCTCCAGACCCTCTTTCTCTGTCTTTGGTTACATATTGTGCCATGCAGATAATTCTCTCCAAGCTGTGTGTGTAGGCACGCGCTCGGCTAGTATGTAATCATTATAGCTTGGTGATTAGTAATGGAAAGTATTGATTCCACCGCTATAAGATGTCAGCCTATTAGCAGGCAAGGAACGTCCGATTGCCACTGCACGCAACTTCGTGTTGTTTTTTTTTTTTTTTCTTGTAATTCTTTTTGCAACCAAACTGCACATTCCTTTTACAAATCCAGTGTGGATATCCAAATTACCTTTATATGAGCAGCAGGATTTGTAATTATTTTTACAGGTTAAACACGTGTTTTTAAGATACCTTCACATGCAGTTTTTCCATGTTTATTCTCGAGCAGAAAAACCGCAGCGTAATACCGTACCGGCAACGTGTATGAGTTTAGACACCTCTCATGTACTCTTTGCTTTTATTTTCCGTGTGAAAATGAACCTACCGTGTGGATTTAAAAATTTACAGCATGAAATGCGTATTTCACACTTTTACTAGGTTCTCAATAAGTATTTTCTGAGCTGAAAAAACCTGATTTGGAATCTGCTTCAGGATTTTTTTTTCCATGTGTGTTTTTTATTTATTTATCATGATGTGTGCAGTTTTGCCAAAATATTTTCATTCTTGGCCACTTTCAAAGGAATTCTGCACTCCGAATCCACATCAATAATTGAAAATTTTTCCGCAATCGGAAATATAAGGCACTATATGGTTTAACATGCAGATTGCAAGTTCTGCATGTGTTTTTTCTGTGGAATCCGCTCCAAAATGTGCCGTGTGAATTGCGGCAAATGCACAACAATATCCATTAGTTACATGCGCAGATTTGTTTCAGACTCGGTGTAGAAACGCAGAGAAATCCTCACGGGAATCAGTGCGAAATTTCTGTTTGTAAATTTGCACCCGTGTGCTGTTACCCTTTAATGTGTATACTCCTCCGACCTAAACTGAAGATGGCGATCTAGGCTCTACAGATGAGCAGTGCACATTGTCTGCCAGTGTGACACATACCTCACCATTGCCATTATCTGTTGTGTCACTCCACTGAGACATGTCACCATCTCCTCCTCAGGAAGCACAGGTTCTTACCGGTCATTAACATGATAAGAAACCCCAGCCAGCAGAGGGGAAATGTTCCCGACACCACGCGAGCACCAGCTCCACTCTACCAGCGCTTGTTTGTCAGCTGGGAACAGATGCGTTCCCATTGCTACTTTTTAATATCTTTCCAAAAATCACTGCAGCATAGCCAGCACCAAGCCTGTGCGGTTGTTATTGTCACTCTTACACATGGGCCACTGACTACTCTTCTCTTATGCACCCGCATCCCCCTCCTCTCCCATACTGTCAATGTCTCTATTCCCACAGACCCCAAGGACGGCTGATATCTTGACTCAAACACCTGCAGTATGGCACCTGTCTGAAAAAGAGGCACCCCACCGGGTCGTACATGGCAGGAACGCTCCTCAGTATCTGTGTTGCTTTTCCTGCCTGCCTGTGGCTATACCACAAATACAGTAAATTATTGGTGGTCTGCGCGTTTAACCCTTTTCCAGCTGTGTATTTCACTCCTTTACCTCGTCTGACACGTCCCCTGTCCTGTAGGTTTTGTGTAAGCCCTTCTCCCTCTATTATACTTAGCCGCCATATATTTCTTTCCTTTTAATCATTTTTTTTTTTCCGGTCTCCTTCCATCTTCTCCACTTACTCTCCCCGTCTTGTCATCTCTCTCCATTTCCCTGTAGCTTGCTTCTTCTATATCGTCAACTCTGCTTTCAGCGTTTCTTAGCTTTACCACCCCCGTTACCCTTTCCGCCCTGGCCTCGCTGGTCTATATTTTGCACCTCGTGGCCCCCTCTAACTCAACCTCTGGTTCTGCTTTAATGAGAATCCCTCCTAATTATTTCTTGGGCTGCTGCAGAGAAGCCGCAGAGCTTCAGATCCTGATATCGGGAACGTGACTGTGCTACTGATGGGGACGGGGGATCAATAATTTAGGACGCTGCTTTAATAGCAAAAC
The DNA here is from genome assembly GCF_014858855.1 of Bufo gargarizans. NCBI lineage: Eukaryota > Metazoa > Chordata > Amphibia > Anura > Bufonidae > Bufo > Bufo gargarizans. Next base: position 147,821,406 of record NC_058086.1, read on the forward strand.
TGACAGAGCTGGAGGAGGCAGCGATCAGACCCTGCCTGTGTCTCTGTTCTCAGTCTGAGGCTGCCTACTCTCCGAATAAATGTGTGTTCCCGTATACGTGTTGTCTTTGTGTGGATGTAGATGGGGGAAAAAAATATCTGATTTGCACTAGGCTACTACGGTAAACCTCCGGGCTGGTGATGGAATCTGTCCAACTGATATTATTCTACATTATGTCTTTATTGTGTGCGTGGAATTGATTCAATTATCATAATTCATAAATTCTCCACGTTCCTTCTGGTTGTCTTTGTAGGTGGTTAGACCTAGACGTAATGTCCGATGATCATGTCCCTATGAAGAAGGCATTTTGTCACATGCCAACGCCATTGTCGTCTCGCGACACCGCCTTCCCAAGTCGTTCCAACCATTTTCTAGGCCACCTTTTTAATGTACATGTATTTAAGCGCGTGGGTCTGATGTTTATTTCCACTTTGTGCTGAGTGATGGGGACTTGGCGACTCTTTAGCAGGCACAATTGAAATGAATGGGGTGCGAGGTCCAATGTGCTGACAGGACATTAAAATAACAGCAGCCGTCCAAGAGGAATGGATGAATATAAAGACGGTGGAATATTTATCACAAAGTGGGTGTAATGTGGAGGCCTAATGAAAGCGGAGTGGAAAGGGAGGAACACAACAGCTGGGGCAGGCAAGGGGCACTGGGTCACGATAGTGCCATTTATCAGGACTTAAAGGGAACCTGTCATGTTGCATATGGTGTCTGAGCTGCAGGCAGCAGGTTACTAAGCAGGAGGAGTTGAGCAGATTGATATATAGTTTTATGGGAAAATATTCAGTAAAAAGTGTGATTTCTACATTTAAATTCCTGCTCATTCTGGGCTTTGAAGTCCAGGAGGCGGTCCTCTCAGTGATTGACAGCTATCTCTGTATACACAGTCATAGAGGGAAGGCTGTCAATCACTGATAGGACCGCCTCCTGGACTACAAAGCCCAGAATGAGCAGGAATTTAAATGTAGAAATTACACTTTTTACTGAATCTTTTCCCATAAAACTATAGATCAATCTGCTCGACGACTCCTGCTCTATTACATGGTGCTTACATTGCATTTTCATGGTGACCGGTTCCCTTTAATATCTTTGGGTCTTTATAAGCTATCTTTCCATCAGGATGTCCATGTTTAAAAGCGGGCTTATATTTGGTGCTGTATGATTTCTGCTTTAACATTTATAGTGCCGTGTCCTTATAACTGGCTGATGTTCCATATACATCTACAATAATCCCCATAATCGGAAAGGGCAGTAAATTAAAGGATCGTATTTACAGACTGCTGACCGTCTAGCTGGCTGTCAACGTTAGATATCTCGTTGCAAGCCTATTAATTCTGATGATATCTGCTCTCCACCTAATGTCTAATATGTCCAGAAGACGTTGCATTATCAGCAGATCCAACCAAAATTGACTTTAGCGCAGGTTTTCCTCTACATACCAGAGATCGTTGGTCTGACCTCCTGTTTGTAATGACTTTATGTGGCTTGTATTTTAACCTATGTATCAGGGAATAGCTTTTTGTCAATGCCATGACACATGGAGCCACGTACTGGAGGTAGCTACCATATAGTCTAATCTGCATAGCCTTTTTCCCATAGGGGATTGCGTGGCCTGCATAACTCCCTGTGCCAGCCCTGGCACTCTCTGCAAGGAGAAACGGTAAGGCCGCTTTCGCACAAGCGTGTTTTCCATCAGGGTGCAATGCGCGAAGCAAACGCATAGCATCCGGACTGAATCCTCACTTGTTTCAATGGGTCTGTGCACATGAGCGTTGTTTTCCACGCATCATTTCTGCGTTCACAAAAAAATCGCTGCATGTTCTATATGCTGCATTTTTCAAGCAAACCAGGCTCCATAGAAGTGAAAGGGGCTTGCGTGAAAAACGGAAGGCATCTGGATGCAATGCATTTTTCACTGATGGTTGCAGGGAGATGTAGGTTGTTCAGTTTTTTTGAAACACTGAATGCAATTGCAAACAAAACCATCCGTTTTTTTTTCCTGAACAGATCCGGACACAATCCGTATCGCTCGTGTGAAAGAGGCCTAGCAACCAAGACCAACGACAAAGGCCTCTCATCCAGGCAACCAAGCACTCTCTGCTCTGTATTGAAGAGTAAAAACCCTAAAAAAAAAAAGCTGTCTTCAAACGGTTCTCGTTTAAACTCTGGTTTTGCCTGGTATCTTGTGAGGTTGCAAGACCTGTGAAGAGCTAGGACATTGGTTATAGGGTAGTTTCCACCAGTAGGTGACCGCTTCCTTTCTCTTGGAAATGCGCTAATCTGCATGTCCATTTCCTCAGGAAGCATTACATGCCTTATAAGACTCCCTACGCCAGCTCCGTTGCTTTCCACAAGGAGCAACAGTACTCCCAAAAATATCCTGAAATATTTCAGTTTTTATACTGGCCACTGA